>NC_089755.1:27487676-27512676 GCF_040412425.1 Macrobrachium rosenbergii
CCTTTCCAGATTATCTACATATTTGATATAATAAATAATGTGTACTCTGTATAATTCGCATGACTCGGGGGTCTTCAAGAGATCCTGTAACTGCGTCCTCCTCTCCGGCACTAAACCTCTCAGGCATAAAAGCCACCTTGATGACAAGCATCCCAAATTTTCCATTCCCTGCTCTTTCACTTAGGCGTCAGCCAAGGCAATTACTTCTACTGTATGTACCCAGCAACTTTCCTTTTGGTAAATCTACGTATGTACAGGTATTTGCACTATAATAATAATTAGTTTCAGTGCATTATAGAAGAAAAATATATTTCCCATAGATCTTATTTAAGTTTCCTTCAGTGTACGAGAAAACATACCCCTTTCTCACAACCACCCTCCAACTTTCACATCTTGCAATGAATTATGCATTGCATAATACACTTTGTGTGTGAAGAATTGTAACAATATGAATGACCTTACTTTCCTCTTTCTGAATCTTCAGCAGAAAACCCATATGGATAAATGCGACAGACTATTAATTCAAGAGGGTTCCAAACGGAGAAACAGGTTGTAAGAAAAGGTGATAAATAAATAAGAATAAGGAATAGAAAATAAACCCAACACACCTCATATTCAAGGGATGTGAGCAGACAGCAGGCACGAATTCGCTCCTCGCTTAAATATTTGAAGATCACACGATTCCACAACTACAATAGGTAAAAATATTTTGCATTTTGGCTGTAGCCAAGAGAAAACTCCTAGCAGACTGAGTGGTAGTAAATCTGATGCTACAAAGCATCCCACTGTCTGTAGCAGCATCCTGCCTAATGCTGCAAGCAAAACCACCTAGGCCATTTCAAGAAGAGTGAAAAGGATACTTTGTCACTGTAGTACATCTTATGTAACAAACATAATGAACTCACTTCATGTCTATGCCACAAGTCTACATTAAAAGTTGGCAAAATAAACTTGAATGATGACCTAACTCTATCCAAGAGTTTGAGATGAGAGTCAGCACCAGACGACCACACTGTAGAACAGTAATTCAAACCAGAAAAGAAGAAAAGAGTTAAAACACATTAAGTCACCGACATTTAAACCCGTACCATTTAAATATAAGTCAGGATGCAGAAGCAAAATTGTTCTGGATCGACTTTCATATTTTGAGTTTCAGAAGGATTAAGCTTCATGTCCTAAAGCTTACTCTGCTCATGAATACATGCCAGATCTCTAATCAAGGATTCAGTAACCACACACCCAAGGTGTGGAGAGGGAACAACAGCTAAAAGAGTAGCATCATCGGCATATGCAATCAGTTTGTTCTCCAGACCCTGCCACGTGTTGTTAGTAGTAGCAAAGGTCCAAGAACATACATTGAGGAGCACCTGAAAATACATCACAAAAGCTACTATACTGGCTATCAGCACAGACCGTCTGGGTTCTGCTTATGGGTTCTGCCTATTAAAAATGTATTTAAAATATTAATAAAAGACCACCAATTACCAATAATCTTAGCTTGTAGATAAGTGATTTATGGTTCACACAGTTAAAGGATGCACTAAAATCTACACAACCATGGGTGCCTCAGCACCCTCATCAAGAGCATTCTGCAAAACGGTAAATATTGACAGGAGTACATCACAAGTACCAAAGCCTTTCCGAAACCCAAACTGTATGGTGGTGGTAGCTTATTATATTCAGTAAACCTACAATCCTCTTAGAGAGCAACTCTTCAAAAACGTTAGATAAAACATTGGTAATTAAGCTCGGCTTATATTCAGAGGGGCATGAGGACATACTTAATCCCTTTGATAATGCAGCTACATTGGCCTTCTTCCAAACAGAATGAAAACTTGCAAGTCCAACTGATCCTCTGAAAATAGTAGTTATCTTAGGAGCAATGAAATTAGCAGTCTTGAAAAAAAGATGGGAAAGACCCTGTTAAGGTCTATGCCACCATAACTGTCAAGACCCAGAAGTAAAGTCTTGACTTCTCTAGACTTGAAGGTCAGTGGACACAACTTAGGCTCTGGAAAGCATGACTGAGGCAACACCAAGGACTCACCACGCTGTTTGCCCACAGAGACTTGAGCCAAAAGTTATGCATTCTGTTTAGGGCAATATATAGCAATCCCATCAGCTCCTACAAGGGGAGGCATGCCTGAATAAGCTCCACAGAGTGATAACTTGAGGGTAGACCACCACTGACGGTCATTTCCACTGGAGAGAAAGATCTCTTTCACACTCTTATTGTATGCTCTCTCAGGTCTCTGATAAACAACATGGACTTTATTTCTAGGCTCAATATAATTATGCCACAGAAAGTCCAATCGATTGTTCCTCCATAAGTGATGAGGAGCTTGGTTTTCATGGTAGGCTAGTTTACATGAAGCATTAAACCGTGGTTTATCTTTAGGACAAAAGTTGAGGATTTTAGAATGAATTCGCCTCTTGATAAAAGTCTTAAGGAGATTACTTAAACAATCAATAATAATCAGACTTCTTTAAATATCGTTCTACCTGAGCTCCATAAGATCACGGTGAATACCATCCCAATTGCCCTGGCATTTCAAGTATATCTTTCTAGAAAAGCTAACACAAGGAGCAACCTGATCCATCTCCACATTAACCTTCATCAAAAAATGATCAGTAGAACCAAGTGGCGAACCTAAGGTAAGCTCTTCGCTGGGCGAGTCGGTAGAGCTGTGGACTGGCACTCGCCAGGCCCGAGTTTGAGTCTCCGGCCGGCTGATGAAGAATTAAAGGAATTTATTCCTGGTGATAGAAATTCATTTCTCGCTATAATGTGGTTCGGATTCCACAATAAGCTGTAGGTCCCGTTGCTAAGTAACCAATTGGTTCTTAGCCACGTAAAATAAGTCTAATCCTTCGGGCCAGCCCTCTCTAGGAGAGCTGTTAATCAGCTCAGTGGTCTGGTAAAACTAAGGTACACTTAACTTTTTTTTTACTCCACAAGATACAATCCCTGTTACATCTGTGAATGCAGGGTCAAGACGGTTACCAGATTGGTGGGTGGGTTCATTTATTAACCGCTCACAATCGGAAATAGTGGAGAAACCTAGAGCAGAGACTTAACTCCCCATCTCTTCCCCCGGCACCCATAGAGGGGTCACTGAGCTTCCTCAGAACGGCATATTACCATTAGCCACCGCAGGCTACCACAAAGGTTGCTTAGTGGGCTGGCACTAACCTAGTCTACTAACTAAAGTGGGTTCGAATCCCACACAATGGAGAATTTCTTCCTTAACTTCATTTAAAATTTCAAGACTATCAGTGGTAAACATATAATATATACTGGAAAACAGTGAGGTTAAGAACTTTGTGGATTTTATTATACATATATATATATGTATATATATAAATGTACATATATATAATTATATATTTATATAAATATATATAATATATAATGTACATAAATGCGTGTGTATGTATGTACCTTAAAAATGAGAAAAAAAATATGGTATGTTGAGAATAGGTGTCAGGGACAAAAAACAGAAGCAGTTGCGAGTTCCCATTAAGCTAGAGAGCTGTAGGGTTTAAAAAGATATCCTATTTCCTGAGGAAGCAAAAAGAGGATTATAACATTCATCTGCTATTGAGTTAAGCTTCGTATTTTGTGAACTGGAAAGAATAATAATGAAGTTTTGCCATGAGTTCACTGGGAAATAGAGAGAGAGAGAGAGAGAGAGAGAGAGAGAGAGAGAGAGAGAGAGATGGGGGCAACATATTTTACATCGTCTCTGACAAACGTTTTCTGTACAAAGACTCGAAATACTCCTTTGTGGTTCCAGTTTCCTAACCATGTTCCCTTTCATCTTTAAGCAACTGATTCAAATTCGTCTCTTGCCGTTTGTGGATCCACGTCCCGTTAAGGAAAAAATACTCCACTAACAGTCACTGTCGAAATATTCAAAACTAATTTTATTACATGTGCCAGCTATTCCTGAAGATGAGATTTAACTTTAACATATGTTAGCACGCCTTATAAGGATGCTGAAAGTGCAATTACTGTACACATTTAATATTGGCAAGCCTTACGTGGGGTCTGAAAGTGGAGCTTCTACCTATATCTAAAACTGGAGTGCTATATTAGCAAGTCCTAAAGGAACGCCAAACGTAGAGTTCTATAATATGTTGTAAGGAAGCGACCAGGATTTTTAAACAGTTGATGAAAACTCTCAATAAAGCGTCCCTCTTGCCAAAATCAATTGTGAAGCTCGTATTGATCCATTCAATAATACTCATAGGAATATTTTCAAAATAGCTGCAACCAAAGGCCACCAATATCTGATGTAAATCCCATCAAAAGGAAGGGAACAAATTCCTGTATCATCGACTATTCTCTCTCTCTCTCTCTCTCTCTCTCTCTCTCTCTCTCTCTCTCTCTCTCTCTCTCTCTCTCTTAATAATCAAAACAACCTGTGGACAAAAGAGTGCTGGCGAGTCCACATATAACTTGACCCAAAGTGCTACTAAACTGTCCGTCTCACGAAGGACAGAGGAGGAGGAGAACAAGGTTACAAAAGGGAAGGGCTCCCAAGTCAGTATGTCTAGATATTTTCTTTCCTGTTGGAAACGTCTTTTCCCGCCACTATTTTTTTCTACGCCGTGAACGATTTCATTACAGATATGGAAGATTTATGTTCAATTCTGCTGAGGGTTTGAAAAACCACTAGTTTGACGGTACGATCTAGTAGAGGACGAAGCAGCCAAGTAAAAGCAGCCTTGAGATGACCAAGGATAGACAGTGCGTGCTTTGGGAGAGAAATTATTGTGTGAAGGAATAACACTGTTTACTGCAAAAGAGAGGATACTGAAGTCTGATTTAGAAAAAAAATATGAGTATAACCCTGCAATGAGAGAGGCCTAATCTTCGTCTTTTGCAGAATATAAAATTGGACAAAGGATTTATTGGAATAAAAATCAGACGTAATAGCAACTCTCTTTAATTTTCTACATGGCAGACATAATGCAGATGTCTGGTATTAAAAAGAGAGTGACCACTGAAATTTTGTAGGCAGAAGAAAATTGTTTCCTTCTTAACGTCTGATGGAGGAAGAAGAGGCCTTGTTCGAGTTGTTGCAGCAGACAGAGATAAGTGTGGGAGTCTTCTGAAGAGCCTAATGCTGGAGCAGGTTCTGCTGTTGGAGGAAGAACTAACTGCTAGAGAAACGAAGGTAAATTTGGTGTCAAAAAAAAAAGAACGGCGGGACAAGAGGGTCCCAGAGATCATGAAAAGAAATACCAGATCACAAATCGGCGAGCTACTTTAGCCAAACGGAATTCGATTCGAATGGAGATCACCCGACGGAGAACAACACTTGTCCAAAGGAAATGAAAGGGACCTAAGAGCTTCCGGCTCGAGTGGTCGCATCCTTTGCGCTCCTGGGGACACGACGTGGGACTTGAAAGCGCTGCAAACAATACTTAAACATACACATGAAATAACACTGCCATCTTATTCTGAACCCAACCTAAATGAATGACAAAATCCAAGTTATTAGAAGCTATTTAACCTGGAGGAAAGAGAGCCAGATTTATGCATTAGCATCGTATGCTGCACTACTTAACTTTGACCATATTTTTACAGAACAAATTTTCTCTTTTCTTATCGCAATTGAAGAAACCGGGTGATAAAGCTGAATTACTGATTTTAAACAGTTCCCTAGTGTCGATGAGGTCGCCTTGGGATTGATAAAGCGGCTGCGTTTACCAACCATTATCATCAGCACTAACGAACAAGATTATACTAAAAATTCCAACACCATCAAAATCTTTGCCATGAAATTAAACTTATCAGTGCCATCAGAGGCACTAACCACATACCCATTATTACGCGTGATTATGATATACGTTATATTTATGATAATGTTTAGTAACACTATGACTATCAAACTCCAGCCCTGGCGTATTTCTTCTTAAAAAGGCTGAACCAACTACCGACACCATAACTCCCCAACAAATATAACCTCATCTCATGCGGTGAGCTAGTGTAGAACAGACCATCTAGAATTCCACCCTTAACGCGCCCCCGCCCCCTCACCTCTTCCCTACGCCTCAAGCCGCCCCAGAAGGTGAATTGCGCCCGTAAATGTCGTGTCTCTAATCTTTGGCAGAAACCAGCGAGACGACAACACACGCGGATCTTCTACAAACATGTTATAAGAAGGCCCCCTTCAGGGAAATATGGTCCCCGAAAAGGACGACTTAACAATATACTCCCACACCGGGTTTTATTTGTTAATTGTCATGTTGTTGTTATTTAGTACTATGTTGTCAGAACATACGTTTGGTCTTCTTTGCACGCTTGCCCATATGGGGCTTGTTTGGGCTAGCACACGGATTCTTTTGAATAATGCGGATTCCAACGTTGACCTCAAAAAAAAAAAAAAAAAAAAAAAAAAAAAAAAAAAGCGACGCTTGAGTGGTGGAAGACTCTACTGCCCTCATCGAACAGGATACAACGACCCGACTGTGATCCATTATCGATCGTACGAGTAATAAATATCGAGATGATGAACGCGTCCTGTGTGACACTGTCACTGTCTTTACAAGACCTTCAAACTCACACAACGACACGAGACATGTAATTTATCACAAGCCCAAAAAGACGCCAAGCCACTAATATCAATTTTGAATATGACCACACCTCGCAGGTGTGGCCTCCAAATGGCTGGCTCCCCTCAAGAAACCCTGGTCGGCCCTCAGGACGTCACTGCTGTTTTAACAGTAAAACTCAACCGACTGAGTTAACCCAAAGGCTCGCAGCAGCAGGTTGCTGACCAAGGTCAAGGTCAAGCAGATAAAACCACTGTAACACCTACGAACAGTGCATGAAATTTACATTGAAATTTTCGTCCTACGTTCCCTGAGGGTTCATTTTTTCTTTTATTTTTGGTCCTCTACGACTAATGACGAAAGCTAGCTGACTATTGCACTTTATAGCCCTTAATCTGGTAACTAAAATCCTGAGGGATATCTCTTGTAAAGTTTTATTGATTACGCACTGCTGTCAGCTTGAATAGCATGCTTCAGCAGAATATAATTCTTATATGTGAAAATGGGTGAAAAAAAAAATCTTGGAAAGTTTTGAAAAGACATGAATATGGATATTTATATAAAAAATATTTCAATGCATATCATTTATATTTTCTAACCTGTGAAACATAATAAAACTAAAGGCAAATAAATTCGAATAAAGATAGTGTGCATATAATAAAGCCACAACTTGACCGGCACAATACATGCCTTGTCTTAACATAAATGAATTTCAAGCTCAAATAAACACCAAGAACCCTCAAAAACTAAACACTTGTTTTTACACTGGAAGCCTCTTTTCTGTTATTAACTGTAAATGAATATCACATTAACATATATTGAACATTTCTGCTTCTCTGTTACGCTTTTAACCGGATCACAAAGGCTTGTACAGGACAATTGTTTTATGTGAAATTACTAGGAAGCATTACTCCTCATGTCTGATACAGCTACAGGAATTCGAATGCATTTTCTTCCAAGTGAGGAAACTGTTGAGAAAAGGATGTGACAGAAGAGTTCTGCTAATGATTGACGAGGAACTTTCAGGGAGGACTAACTATAACCCATGGACAAGTGTGATAATAAATCGTGATAAATAGGCTTCCTGAATTTTGGTCACGAACAGGATCCAGATGCGACCATGAAAGTCCATGATTTTTTTTTTATAATGGTTGTTAACTAACATTGAGATTAATATATTTCATGAATAAAATCAGGGTAAAATATTCATGATGTTGACAAGCAAGGCTCAGACAACTATGCAGGTCTTTTGTCCGAACTCCATTTTCAGAGAGAGAGAGAGAGAGAGAGAGAGAGAGAGAGAGAGAGAGAGAGAGAGAGAGAGAGAGAGAGAGATCAAAATTATTAACCTGCTCTATGAAAATCCAGATATACTACAATATTCTAAGAAAAGATAAAGTAAAAAGTTGTAGAGAGAGAGAGATTTTCATAAAGTTAAAATTAAAAAAATGAACGTAAAAAAAAACTCATAAGAGTACATACCTCTGCCGTACGAGTACATAATTTTTATTGACAAGAAATGTTAATTATGTTAGTAAAATTTCCGTAAAAAGTCCCCATAACTCTTCATATAATACTTCCAATAAACAGACAGACAAAAAAAGTTAGATCCTCAGAGAGAGAGAGAGAGAGAGAGAGAGAGAGAGAGAGAGAGAGAGAGAGAGAGAGAGAGAGAGAGAGTTTTTACCATGGTATATGAAATGCAGAAAATTCAAATTAAAAGTCCAATGCTATTTACGACATCAGGGCCGGAGGAAAATGTGAAGCCATAATTCTCTGGGGTTGAATCACTCAACTTCAAAAACAACATTCGGTGAACTTTAGTGAATAAATGTTTTCTGTTCTCTTATTCAAATATATGTGTCCGGGCACTGTGACGAGGAAAAAATAATTTATCTATGTAATTACCCATTTATATTTCATGGTTTATAACTTTAGAATTGCGTTTAAAAACACAAGACATGCGCTATTTATTTAAATGGAACGCAAACACAGACACACACACAATATAATATATATATATATATATATATATATATATATATATATATATATATATATATATATATATATATATATATATATTGTATATATTTGTATATATATACTTGTATATAAACATATGTAAATTATATATTTATATATATATATTATTTATATATATATATATATATATATATATATATATATATATATATATATATATATATATACTTATAATTATAAAAAAATTTATTCTACGTGATCAGGAGGATGAAAAAATATATATTTGAAATGGATGGGAGTTACGTTCCCTTCCCTCTTGTGCCGTGCGTATTCGTTTCATTACGAAGTTATTTCATTATGAAGTTAAATCATTATATATAATTACGAGCTTATGGTGCCATTCCAATACACAAGATGCTTGTTATTTTATATGCTTTTATTTAATTTGACTTCTGCATCCGTCTGTCTGTTTGGGTCAAAACTTGTAACTTAATTTTCGTCCGATGGACTAGAAATTTGCTTGGTTAGTCAGTCCCAGTGACAATACAACCTTACATGATCAGTAGGTCAGCAGTGACCTCTAGTGACCCTACAGTGACCTCTCCCAGTATCTCAGGATTTATATGAAAATCTTCGGATTTTTCAAACCTTCTTTGGCTCGACAGGATATCACGTTCAATTTTTTTTTTTTTAGTTACGATCACAATTCGGTTACAATTTCTGTCGAAACTAAAAAGTATAAAATAAAAATGAAATTTCAAACACGCTTTTATTAAAATGCACTCAAAATTAAAAAATAATTTTTTGATGTACACCAGGATTTTCTTACAATTCATCATGTCTACAAAAATAAAAGCATGGGCATCAAACATGGAAAGGAATGCTACAAGAAAAGAAATATATATTTTTTATTACGTGTAGCATTTCCTCCTTCCATGTTTGGCGCCCACTTTTTAATTTCTGGAGACGTAATTAATTGTAAGAAAATCCCTTGTTTCTGAAAAAATTATTTTTTACTTTTTAGTGCATTTTAATAAAAGCGTTTTAAAAAAAATTATTTTTATTTTAGTGGTTACGAAGGATGGACTGATTTTGAGTTTGAAAAAGTAGGGGCACGCCTTTTATGGTCACTAACGCCGCAACAGGAGACAGGCATGGCCATATCAATCATATCTAAGTCAATCATTGGAAGAACAAAGCGATAAAGCATTCGCCTCCTTAAAACATCAACAAGAACAAGCACAACAACACCACCACCGCCACCAACAACAATAATACAATACTGTTATCGGAAAGTCTTACCAGTTCCTCCCAACTAAAAATAAGAGATTACTAATCCGGTCACATGAAAGTAAAAAGGATAGCAGGTACAAGTTCCCAGTATGTTACAATGAAAATGCCGCTCTTAGAAGTTTTATCCACTCTTATCGGCGAGAAACAACTCCCACCTTTTCATGCGATGCTAAAAATAGTCTCTTAGAGAAGAGCTCTTATTAAGCTCGATAAAGAACCGGATAAACTGCTGTCGAAGTTTTTGTCAAGCTGTGTAGCGCTCTATCTAATCTCTTCTTACGCCGCAATGACGACAAAAAAAAAAATAAATAAATAAAAAAAATTAATCCTAAGCCTCACCGAATCTTCCTCGCTTTTATTAAGGACTGCAGTTTCGTCAGAGATTGCGTTGCATGAACGATTGAAACATTTTAATAATAGAGTGAGATCTTAAGTTACGTAAACAATGACGTGTCCGTCGTCGTGAGTAAGTAATTGGAAAGACCTTTCTCCAACTAAAGGAGAGGAACTGTCTTGAGACCTTCACTTAACTAGCGAAGTCTTGGCAATGAATCCTCGGAGAATTTAAGTAAATTTTCACGAAAGCAGCCAATGTCCCCCGCAGGGGAGCAACGTAAACCTCCCAGAAATAACCACAGGGCTGCAAGGGAGGGAGGGAGGAGGAGGGAGGGAGGTAGGAGGGAAGGAAGGGTGTTGGAAGTGACCATAATTTCGTAGCTCTAAAGCAAGGATTCTCAAAATGTGGGGTCTTGCAAGAGGGGTTCAAAGTTGCGCAGACAGGTGATAAAACTTTATTAATTTCTTTCTAAAGAGAAGTGAAAATAGGATTATGGTAAAGACTACCAACTGAATATACACAATGCAATCTAAACAATTGGTTGTCGCTCTGTTTTATGCTGAATTGAGTAATAACCTCGAACCAGCCTATATCCAGTGTCAGGTCAGCAGGGTTATGGGTCTGAAATAAACAAATGTATGCCTATAAATAAAACGTTATCTGTTTGAATGACCTAACAATTGGAAAGGGTTCCTCGTAAAAAGCATACAAACAACTCAATTACCAAAAATTCAATTTGTCCATCATCTGAATCAAACCTTGAAATATCCAACACGGCTGTTCATTGCCATTAATTATTAAAAAAGTGGAGAGATAAATATAATAAAAACATTTATAATAATAATAATTTATAATGCTTATACAGGGCAGGGGCTATCGGGATAGTTGCTCTTTCCTTGTTTTAGTTCCTTGTTCAGTTTCCGTTCCATACTTTTCCTTTAACGGTATTTTCGTGCCCTTCCTGTCGTCACTGTGTGTATGTATGTATATGTGTACAGTATGTATGTGTGTACATATACATATATATATATATATATATATATATATATATATATATATAAATATATATATATATATAAGTATACATATATACAGTATATATTTTATATATATATATATATATATATATATATATATATATATATATATATATATATATATTTATATATATATAATTGTTCTTCTACTTCTTAGTCTTCAGCTTTACCCATTTCTATATGTGGTCGCTGTTTCTTGCCAGCCTTCTCCACCTTCCAGTCCAGTGCAAGTCATTCGCTATTCTACCCCTCCCCTTCCCCTTCTTCTCATGTGAAGAACAAGAGGAATTTGTTTCTGGTGATAGAAATTAATTTCTCGCTATAATGAGGTTCGGATTCCACAATAAACTGTAGGTCCCGTTGCTAGGTAACCAATTGGTTCTTAACCACGTAAAAATAAATCTAATCCTTCGGGCCAGCCCTAGGAGAGCTGTTAATCAGCTCAGTGGTCTGGTTAAACTAAGATATACTTAACTTTTTTCCTCCACCTCCATGCTCATAACCCTTTTCCACATGTGACCTCCTCTCAGGAAAACATGACCAAACCACCGTAGCCTTCTTCCCTGGGCATTCTTCCATACTTCCCCTGCCTTAACTGTGCATCTAATGAATTCATTTCTGATCCTATCATTTTGTAACTCCACACATCCATCTCAACTTCCTCATTCTGACACACATCATATATATATATATATATATATATATATATATATATATATATATATATATATATATATATATATATATATAAATATATATATATATATATATATATATATATATATATATATATATATATATATATATATATATAAATATATATATGTATGCATGTATGTATATATCCCCGGTGCCTTTCGAACTATGAAAAACTTATACTATATACAATATGAACTCTGTATTAATATCACGTGATCAGTTCCTTTATATGGTCACACCAGTCTTAGACAAATGCAAGCTAAGATTTTAGCTCGATCAAATTCAAATATTTACTGACGGCAAAAAGGGAATCACGAGGACGAACCAGTACTGGGCTGCGAGCCAGACCCCTCATCATCTTTCCTACCCTCGATTAGTTCTGTTTCTAAGTGGCTTACTGTGACGTCAGGCAATGACGTCACAGCAGCGGCGCTGGTAGCTTGCATGTTGCTGAGCTGACGATAAACCAGACGTTTATTCAGAGGTTGGTTAAGTATAAAATTCAGCCTCACAGCTGACGTATTCTGGAAAGATTCGTGTCTTCCTTTTCCCTCCAGGAGAGATATTTATACTTCACAAGAGAGGGAATAATAAAGAAACACGCTAAGTCGACGTCAGAGGATCAAAGAGAACTTTCTTTGGTACTCAGCGTTGCCTTCACTCAGCCGAGAGAGTTGCAAAAAGAAAAAATAATACAGAGGAAAATGTTCCTAACATTGTTTTGCATTCTTCCGCTCTCCATCGGGAAATATCATCATCCTGGGAAAGATGAATTTTCCATTGTCTATCTGAAAGCGAGAGAAAAAAAAAAAAAAAACCGAAACCAACCGGAAGAGCTTTTCCATGACGCTGCAAATTGGGCAATGGAAATTCACGACAAACTGGGCAAGAAGACCGACTGACATTCCATAAGGCTAAATGTTGCCAGCGGATGGGTCGACTGTTTTTTCTCCCCTGGAGCAGAGGAAAACAAAATACTCCGTGCTCAGATCGCAAATTGGAGGATTTCAGCAATGACAGTTTTGAGAGCCAGCAATTTCCTTCCATTGCAAGCTAATAGCAACATATTGCAATTCCGCATGCACGTTCGAGATTAACAAACTTTACAAAAACCTTAATTTTATCTATTTTTTAAACCAAAAGTATTTCTCAGTCTAAAGTGTTTACACTTGCTCACACTATATATGATTTGATTTATATATATATATATATATATATATATATATATATATATATATATATATATATATATATATATATATATATATATATATATATATATATATATACATATATCACACGAGTTGCATTTCCGAAGTTTTCACCTGATGGCTATAGAGAAAATTTGACTATGCTTTTGCAATTATATATGAAAGGTTTGAGAGACAGAAGAGAATAAAATATAAACTTTAGGCCAAAGGCCAAGCGCTGGGACCTATGAGGTCATTCAGTGCTGAAAAGGATATTGAGAGTAAAATGGGTTGAAAGGCGTAACAGGAGGAAAATCTCGCAATTGCATTATGATACAACTGTTAGGAGAAAGAGTGGAAAGTAAGATGGAAGAAAGATATTATGAACTGGGGTACAGTAAAGGGAATGAAAAGGGTTGCTGCAAAGAACCCTAAGTAATGCCTACAGTGCACCGCACGAGGTGCACTGACGGCACTACCACCTACGGGGGCTTTAAAGATAAAAATTCTCTCTCTCTCTCTCTCTCTCTCTCTCTCTCTCTCTCTCTCTCTCTCTCTCTCTCTCTTGTCTTAATAAGAACCCTATTTTCCATCCTGCCACAAAATTCTTGTACCCATAACATTTTCATCCATTAACTTCCGTCAACTTCCTCTTTTTTTTTTGTTGTTGTTGTAATTTCATATGTGACCCACTTTCACCGAAAATATAAGAGGAAAGGTTTTTACAGGATTGACTGAATAAGATGAAAGGAAAGGCAAGGCAAAGAAGCCTTTCCACTTTACGAAACATTTTTTTTTCCTCTAGACCCCCAGGGCAATCGGTTATCCCGGCTGTCAAGCAATTACCGATCATTATGCTCTCCTCTGAATGGCGAGGCAAACACCTTCCAACTAAAAGTTGATCGAAGGAAGATTAATCTTTAAAACCTTCAACCTGCCTTGGGTAACGGGAAATCTTCACGAAAGGAAATGTTTTACAGTTCAGTTTACACGCTAATTGGCTGCTCTTGCAGACAAATCAAGGCAGACCCAGTTGCCTTGAAGCGGCTGAATCTTAGCTCACTTTATATGAATTCAAGTGTATATTATACACGTTCGCCTCAGGCCTCCAGGTGTGGGGTCTCTGTCGAGGTCAGCCTTCCTGATCAGCTTGTTGTGAAAGAGAGTGATGACAGACTGTGCTGGAATACAGAAAGCTGAAAGGACAGACAAATGACAGAATAAGAGAATTTCACGATACGAAAAAACATATCATAAAAACACGGTGGCAACTTATCTTTTATAGTATCGCAAACAGGTTGAAAGTAAGCCAACGACCGTAAGTGGAGCACGAACCTCCGGCCAATACGTATGAAGCACTGGTTAGAACAGCCAGCAAGTCTTTACCTTCTGTTCAACCTTTTTATGTTTCGCGATGGGTTTCTGACGTCCGTTTATGGTATGTTTAACTGTAGTGAGGACGCACCCGAAAGCATTTCTTTTATTCTTAACTGGAAAAGTGGGTCTGTCACCTTAGGAATCCGACTGTTCTGTCCCGAAACTGTGCTGACAGAAGTGGAAGGATGCCATGACAACCTTGATGTAGCCAAAGCACGGTCACAAGTACTACAATCAAAGCTACAAGGAGCTAGAGGCAACTTTCTTTTGTTCTTTTGGATAGTTCGCCAACTGGGAGAAAAGGAACATGCAAATTCACAATCAAATAGCTTTTACGATTTATGAAATTTGACCAAATGTCTTGGAACAGAACAGAGAGGAAGGAAAAACAACACACAAGTAGTGAATGTAAACCAATCTACGGAATAAAGCATTCACAATTTCAGGTCAACAACCGTTGCAAACGCGATCACAAATCACAAAGCAACGCTCAAATATCGTTCTATTAACATATAATCTAATTTCCTAAAAATTCTTGGGACCTCTCATCATACTCATGCCACACGACCATTGCAGTGGACGCCAAATGAAGCAAATGGTATGGAGATTAAATTTCAGGATACGGGATTACATGTCCAGAAAGCAGCCGCCTATCGGAAACGAAATTTGGGAGGAGGACATCAAAGGAATTTCATTATTCATCTGTGAATAGCCGCATTATAAATCATCGTTGGTCTTGTATCAAAATGGGGAATAAAAGTACACGATTTTTTCATTTATGTTTGTTGCTCTCTTATTTATTAATGCCTTTCACATTGACTTACTAACGATCGACTCCAGTTATTATTGATTATGCGCTACATTTCACTTGCATGCAGTTTCCTAGTTTAATAAGCTTAATTATCACAACTATATACACTTTTTCATTTAATACACAGCACATTTCTTCTAGGACATCTTTATGAGAAGAAACTATGTATCAAACTGTCTGCGTGTAATATAAAGTTTAGTCATATCAAATCAAGACAGATTTTATATTCACAAATACTAAGCCACAAATATTACCTAATATCGAATTTCCCATTACTTGGGAACAACCTATACCCATGGGGAATTATGACTAATTAGTGCATCCTACACTGTCAGGATGGCCAAACCGACCGTTTTTCACTGTATCTAGTCAAAATAACCTGGTTCAAATCCTGTCGAGAAAATTGATATAGCTGTTATTATAATTCCCTTTGGGTGTAAGGTATGGGAAATTCGATATTAAGTGACTTTTGTTTCTTAGGATAGTGTATAAAAAAACTGTCTCAAGCATATGTGACTAACTCTCAAATCAATAAGAAATTCGATGTGAAGTGATATTCGTGGCTTAAATAATATATTTATGTATATATATAATATATATATATATATATATATATATAATATATATATATATATATATATATATATATATATATATATATAAACATAATGCATTTACATTTATATATATACATACATACACACACACGTGCGCGCACACACACACACACACACACACACACACATTATATATATATATATATATATATATATATATATATATATATATACATACATATATACATATGCCACACATTTCAAGGATTAAATGTCGGTAATGAGCAGTAGGGGGCTAATAACATTCGATGCCTACGGACTGAAAACATACGAACAGCCCCCAAAGCAGGCCTGTACCGAGGGGGTCGGTCGGGGCGGGGGGGGGGGCGGGTTGTCGAACGAACCCCTCCCCCCCAAATTTCTGGAAGTCCATATTTTCTGTGACTATCCTTTTCATTGAACTGTACTTATAAAGTAATAAATAACAATCTTTTGTTTTTTAGCAAGTCTTCTTTTATAAAATTTGTTATTAAACATTGACATCATTCTTTAATAGTAGGAAATACAAGAGTGATAAATGGAATGCGATATAGGCCACCATATTTGTAGATTTTAGTAGAGAAACGACAGTTTTAAAGCTGTGGTACGATAATCTGGTCGGAGAAATTTGACGACACTGCAGCAAGGCTGAAGAAATGTGGAATTTTCAAGTATTTCATCTTGTATATACCTATATATGCAATGACATATATAGAAGAAAAGGTCCAGTTTTGGGAAAAAGACCCCCCCCCCCCAACAATAAAAAACTGGGTACGGGCCTGCAAAGTACATCCTGTTTATTTGGTTGCACTGCAGACGAGATACGTTCTGTTAGTCGGCGCTAATTCTGGAAGAGCGGCGTAATATCTGGACAGATGTATTTTGTGTTCTCCGGGAATTCTTACTCTTATATTATATGTAATGTATACTTGGTTCAGATTAAAATGGGCAATTATCTGTTTTACAGTACTTTTACCCTCACTACTAGACCACACATGCAGCTTTAGTTTCATCCACAAACTTCTGCAAGTTTGTTATCATGGACAGAGAATACTTCAATACTCTTTTATACAAGAGTTTTCGATCTGTTGACCAATCCGGTTTACTTTACGCTGGAAAACTGCGTAGCAGAATGAATAAGTTATCTGTCCTTTCCCTTCCCCTGGTTCCAAGTTTTTCTGTAACTGAAAAATCGGTTAGTAGACACAGGAATTCGAGCACAATGTAACTCCCAGAATTAAGTCTAGATATTCCTTTTTTTTCTTTTGTCTGTCGGGCAAGGTCAGTTTCCCAGACAACCCCTAAACTACTAAAGCATTGATACCCCCAACTTTGTGGAAATCTTGCCTATTACTGGGGGCTATTGCCGACTGCCTTTGGACAAAAGCCAACCCATACCCCCCCCCCACCCCCAACCCCCACCTACATCCACGTTTCTCTTTCTCCCTCTCTCTTTACAAGGCAGCCCTAGCCACCATCCCCCTACCACCAGGCAGGGCCCTAAGGGGGCCACCCTCCTCCCACACCTCAGGCTACTGTACTGTCTCGCCGCCACCGGTCCGGCCGCCCGTCCGCCCGCCCGCCCACGTCCACCCTCTTAAGTTCTCTTCACAACAGGGACAGCGACGACCACAGCAATATTCCCAAAATTAAGACGGAAGGTTTCTTTACAAATAGCTCCAAGGAAGGTCAGAGGGAAGGCTGGTTGGCCTGGTGGCACCAGAATGAGAAAATGGGGAGGAGGAGACGTGAAAAAAGAAGGAAAAAGGAGGAGGCGGAGGAAGATAAAAAAAACGATGGAATGAAGAGAGCGTCCGAGGAAGGAAAGACGGGATATAACACTGTCACCACCAACATCACTACTGCCACTACTACAAACAATAACAATAATTATGATGGTAATAATAATAATAATTTGATGATGATGAAAGAAACAGATATGTATCATTTCTGAAAACGTATTAAGCGAAACAGCATTCCATTTTCATTTCACCGTTGCTTTACGTGAGAGAAATCCAACACGGGCTGTAGTTTTACCACCCTAATCCAGCGATATCCATACTAGGCAGGAGGATCATGTCAAGAAAGCATCCCTTTAAGAGCATAAGCTGCAGATGACCATGCGACCACCCCACCCCCACCCCCCTCCAACCTCCACCCCACCCACGCACACAGTCCCCAGCCTGAAGTATACCCCATTTTGCTCTTCTCTGAGGAAAATGAGAATGACAACGAAAGAGATGAGTTGGGCTGACTTCTTCTTCTTTTAAAAAACATCGCAAATTTCTTTATTATTGCTTGATGCAAAAATTAATGACATAATGTCATGGCAGTAATAATTGTATCTTCGCATTAGCTGCGCGGAATTCTGGAGAGAAATACAAATAAGATCTCCGGAAATGGAATAAGTAAAGTGTATTTTGCTCTTTTTCCGTTGTGGAATTGGTATGCCTCAGTATTTTTTCAGGAAGTGGAATTACTATTCTTCCATTTGCTCTTTAGTTAATCACTAATTAAAGTTATGTCAAAGAGAATTCATTCAAAAGTAAACATACTTCAACAACATATGAATGACGTTGGTGATTTTCTTCTCAGTGCAATTACTGTCAGTATTTCTTTCATTATTACCCTCGCTAAGGATGTTCTGTTTCTGGCCAAGTTTGTCTGTTCCTTGTCGACTTACTTGTAGGATTGCATAATCAGAATTATATGTGAATTTTTACGAAAATTTTACCAGAAGGCAAGAATGAACCATGGGGATGTGGCAAAAAAGCCTAGCACTGGGCACTTTCAGCAGTTAAGCTTGAAGAGAGGGAGTTGGAGTGGCTGGACAACAAAGCTATGAGATCCAGAAAACAGACGAGATGAAGTACAACGACCTTGAGGAGAAACTGGTTGAAAACCTCAAAGCTGCACTAAGAAGTAAAAGACAGAGAGGGTGGGCAGCAAAATTGAGCAAAGGAAGCGGGAATGGATGTACAGTAAAAGGCTAAGAGGTGGGTGGAGCTAGGGGCCGAAGGGACGCTGTCAAACACAATCTAGTAATGCGTACAGTGTACCCGTAATTTGCCACCAACCACTTAAGGGAAAAATTTGACCATGGGGTGACTATTCTGGATGTGGAGAGCTCAGCCTTAGCAGAGCAGAGGGTTGCAGTCTTCAAATTCTCTTGTTAACCTGTAAAATTTCGATTGGCCCCGACAATTCACCGTTTCTGGTCAGTTATGTTTACTGGGGTCTGACACTGGCGGAACTAAGCGCTCTTTGAGCACTATTATCCATTTACTGTGATTCTGTTTTGACACAGGGATAAGTGGTAAATGTGCTGCATGAAAAAAAACACTCCAAATGTATGTCACTGGAGAAAATTTAAAAGAGAGGAGGATGTGGAAATAAAACAATCTTATCAAATGTAATCGAAATAATGAAAAAGCAGATGGCACATCGCCAGGTATTTTCATAAAGAGAGATGAAACGATCAGACAAAATTTCGTAAGAAAAATAATGGAAACCAGACACACAACAGCACTGAGGTCACATCTATAGCATTCTTGAAACTTCAACCTGCGTGGCAAACTAAACACTGTATCATAAAAATCAATTCAAGAAAGTTTTGTGTAAAAGATATATCTTGCTTCAAGGCATCACAGTCAAACATCCGGTCCTTTTTATTCCTCTAAATCACCTTATTCTCCATCTAGCTCATCAAAATGTGATTTGATAAACACGACTCACACATTCAAAGCCTAGAGTGTGTGTGTGATTATTTCTCCGTTAATGTTAAACTAAAATAAAGAGCAAAAATTCAATAAACAACTTAAACATCATCTCTTGGAACTCACAGAACCTTGTTTTGTAAAGCCCACCCCCATGTCCAGATAAAAAAACAAAAACAAAACAACTACATAATAACTGCATATGAAGTGCAATGTTTTATTAAAAAAGTGGACAAATCTTCGTGATTAAGTTTCATGTATTCTCTCTCTCTCTTTCATCTCTCTCTCTCTCTCTCTCTCTCTCTCTCTCTCTCTCTCTCTCTCTCTCTCTTTATATTTTATGTTAAATATCTTCGATGAACGCTTTATCCTTGTATTTATTTTTGCTATTTTCTTTTTTGTAAGCAAAGTAAATTATAGGCCTTCAAAAAAGCTCTCTCTCTCTCTCTCTCTCTCTCTCTCTCTCTCTCTCTCTCTCTCTCTCTCTCTCTCTCTCTCTCCCCTGCCCGTGCAATTATAATCTAAGAGTTAGGTTTAAACTTTGGGAGCAAATCCATCCGCTCCATCCCAATTTTCACATCATCATCCGGAGAGAGAGAGAGAGAGAGAGAGAGAGAGAGAGAGAGAGAGAGAGAGAGAGAGAAGAGAGAGAGACTGCTGGCCCTGTAGCGCTAACACAAAAAGAGTCGGCCTTCGTTCCAAGTTTTAATTGGGACACTCTACGGGAGTTTTCCGACAGGTTGACTCTCCAGGTAAGATCTCTTAATCAAGTTTAAATATGAATGTCGTAACTGACGAGGCTCAAAGTTAACCTACGTCCGTTTTCCCACTAAAGAGGAAGAGGGATGTACTAAATAATTCCTTACACAAACACACACACACACATCTATACACATGCAGTATATATATATATAATATGTATATATATATATATATATATATATATAATATATAATATAAAAATACATATGTATATATATTATAATATACAATATATATACACATATATAATAACAATTTCAGTTTTTCAAACATTTTGGAACAATAATACCCAGCGCAGGTAATCTTTAGGGGGAATTTAGTGAAAAAAAACTATGAAGGCAAATGAAACATTATACAAGCTGAACAAGACTTTGCAATCAAACAGACAAACATATACAAAAGTAAGATTATACACAAGTCTAATATGGCTTTTATTTCTATATATACAGGCAAGAATCTCGATTTGGCAAGAAACTATACCTAAAAGGTTTTATTTATTTTAAAATAAATCTTAACGTAGTATGTTAGGACACAGATGCAGGATAGAGCAAGAAATGAGACTATAAGGGAAATTATGGAAGTTCAGTAAGTAGATGATAGCGATGGAAAGAATAGTAAGTGAGAGTAACAGCTGGGCTCCAAGACCTACTTAGATAAGGTAGGCGAGTTGGGGTTTGTGGAAGGCAAGGAAGAGGAGAGACATGTGTGGCAGAACTGTCAAGGAGGCCATTTGCAATATGTGGCGTAGGAGGCGATGATAATTATACATATATATATATATAAATATATATATATATATATATATATATATATGTATGTATGTATGTATACAAAGTTAAGTATACCTTAGTTTAACCAGGCCACTGAGCTGATTAACAGCTCTCCTAAGGCTGGCCCGAAGGATTACATTTATTTTACGTGGCTAAGAACCAATTGGTTACCTAGCAACGGGACATACAGCTTATTGTGGAATCCAAACCACATTATGACGAGAAATGTGTTTCTATCATCAGAAACAATTCCTCTAATTCTTCATTGGCCGGCTGGGGAATCGAACGCTGGGCCAGCAGCGTGCTAGCTGGGAACTATACCCACCTAACCAATGAGGAACTGATATATACAGTATATATATATATATATATATATATATATACATATATATATATATATATATATATATATACATATATATATATATATATATATATATATATATATATATATATATATATATATATATACCACAAAAATAAGTCACACAACTTCACTGTTTATATACAGCATATTCATATTATCGTATTACGCTTCGAAAGACTGGAGGGTTTAGATTCCCGATTCTTTTATTGACAAAGTACATTCTTTCGAAGACATACAGTCTTCTTCTTCAGGCACCGAGGCACTTGGGTACATATGTTTGCGCTCGACCCAAAATCTGTCGTTTTCTATTTTTAATCTGGAATGACCTGCCCGTTGCTCTTCAGCACCTCCTGCCCTTCCCAGCAGTCTTTTTGATCTCCGTGGGGATAATTCCGAACAACGAAGGATTTAGCATATAGCCACGGAGATCAAGAGGACTGCAGGGAAGGGCGGGGGCTAAAGATCAACGGGCAGGTCACCTCAGGGATTAGAAACAGAAAACAATAGATGCTGGGTGGAGCCCATACATATATACCCAAGTGTAACTGTTATCTCTCAGTGCATCGGTACCAGAAGAAGAAGACTATGTCTTCGAAAATTGTACTGTGAAAATGAAATTATCTGGAATCTAAACCATCCCGTCTTATTGAAGCGTAATACGAACAATATATATATATATATATATATATATATATATATATATATATTATTCGTATATATATTATATACATATATCATATATAATACATATATATATTATATATATAGATATTATATATATATATATATATATATATATATATATATATATATATATATATATATATATATATATATATATATATATATATATTTACAACACACACACGAAGGGTGCCATAAAGACTATAAGGTTGGAGGCTAGGGAATCTGTTGTCAGTTGTTTGTCTCAACAAACACTTCAGTTTTCTCTGTGTATTGTATTTTCTTGATTTAGGTTTTGAAAACAATTGAATATTATGATAATGTAAGTACTTAGATATATATATTTAAAACATTTGGAACGGCTGTACAGAATGAAAATATTTAAAAAGAGAAATCTTTTTTTAAATTTCTCTTTACTTGTTCAGCGGAGATTACATACTTGACCAGAGCCCTTTTAAATTCAAAATAGCGTTGAGCGAAGATCTTTTTTAATGCGAAACCTATTCAAAATTACTGAAAATCGAAGATTATCGGCAATTGTTGCTGATATTGTTGCTATTACAATTTACAGATCTAGAATGGGGACCAGTAAGTTCTGCAAACATACATTTATACAGTATATATATAAATATACAGTATATTATGTATGTATGTATGTATATATATATATATATATATATATATATATATATATATATATATATATATATATATATATATATTATATATATATACAGTATATATTCATATGTATATACTGTAAGTGTGTGTGTGTGCAAAATCACAGGTAAATCAAAAGGAAAGGCAAAATCCTTTCCAGTGTTGTCTAATCAGACTCTTTGGTGGGAATAAACGAAACTGGTCAGGATCATACCTTTAGCTTTATCTCTTCCCTGTTGTGACATATTCTACAAGGATGAAAAAATCCAAAGGCACATATTGTACGCTCTCAATTACATACATTCACTGGCAGTAAGCTTGTGATTTTTTAGCAAAAGGCTTGCAGTATAGAATAATTTTGAATTATTTTTTACTATGGTAAAGTCTAAACTGTCGGCTATGTTTGGGATTGACTAATGTCGGTTTTTCATTGCAAAAGGGAAATTCCATTTAGTTATTTGTCACTAAATACAGTGAGAATGATTTCTCTTACTATCCTTATAAACAATGGATTCAGTCCCAAAGTCTGTTCTCTGTAACAACAGGCGCCAAAACTCAATTTCTTGAGTTTATTCTCTAGGACAGCAGAGTCTTGAAATCAGTCTTCCAAGACACAGACCCACCTCTGTAATAACAAAACCTCAGAATCAGTTCCCTGGAACACTGTAAAACAAGAGTCCAGAATAAGTTTCTGGGTCATTCTAAGTAAAACCTCAAAATCAGTTCCCTGGACCACTAAGTACAACAAAATCTCGGCATCAGTTCCCTGGGGGTCTTTGAGTAAAACAAGACATCGGAGTCAGTTCCCTGGGACACACTGTGAAACAAGACCCCAGAAACAGTTCCCTGAGCCACCTCAGCAAAAGCAAGACCTCAGGATCAGTTCCATGCGGCACTCAATGTAAAGCAAAACCTCAGGACTTCAGTATCAGTTTTCTGGGACATTCTGTGCAAAATAAGACATCAGAATCAGTTCTCTCTGCCACTCCATGTGAAACAGGACCTCAAAAAAGCTCCCTGGTCTAGTCTATGTAAAACAAGACCTCAGAATCAGTTCCCTCGACCACTCTATATAAAACAAAACCTCAGAATCATTTCCCTGGACAACTCAATGTGAACAATGTCTCCGAATCTGTGCCCTTAACCACTCAATGTAAAACAAGACCTCAGAATTAGTACCTGGGCCACTCCAGGGCCACCTTTGTACAACAATACCTCAGAATCAATTCCCTGGGCCACCCTAGTAAAACAATGCTTCAGAATAATTTTTTTCGGTTACTCCATATAAAACAAAACCTCAGAGTCAGTTCCCTTATCCACAACACGGAAAACAAGATACCCATTATCAGTTCCCTTGGTCACTCCATGTAAAACCAAACCTAAGAATCGATTTCTGCGCCACTCCAGGCCACTGCATGTAAAACATTGCTTCAGAATCAGTTCCCTGGACCACTCTATATGAAAGAAGGTCTCAGAATCAGCTCCCTGGGGCACACTGTATAAACCAAGACTTCGGAATCAGTTCCTTGGCCACTCTACTTAAATCAGTCTCCTGTGACGGTCTTTGTAGAGCATATCCTCAGAAGTAGTTCCCTTGGCAACTCTTGGTAAAACGAAACCTAAGAATTAAATCAAAAAGCTAGTTTCTCGAATAACTGAATATAAGAACTTATCCCATGGAATATTCTCCGTTTCGGGAACCATAAGAACTAATCTTGTCGTCCATTCTTCTTTGAGAAGGTAATCTAAAAACTCATACAATTTGGTATTCTGTACAACAAGGGAAGCTCATAATCACAGTGTTTGACCAGTCATATCATGGCAAACGCAATCTCAATTAATCATTTGATGTTATTCTCATGGATACTCTTTTTCCATTTGGCCTTGGGGCCAATTGCTCTCTTTCTGTTCATTTGACCTAAGGAGGGCCCTTGATATGATGGCGTAAAATTGTGGGAGAAATACATTAAGGAAAATCGACTGCTTCCATAAAAGACTGTTAACCTTTTGCCATCTTGCTTCCCTCCACCCCTCCTCCACCCCGCCCCCTCGCTCTCTTTTAAGGTAAGTTTTATTTTATAAACTGTCTGTCAATTATACGAATATTAATACAGCAATATATTTCAAAACACAAAGTGTTTTAAACAATCT
>NC_089755.1:27515176-27522676 GCF_040412425.1 Macrobrachium rosenbergii
CTAATGTTGAAATATTCCTGCCCGAATGCAGAGATTTTAGACGATAAGTTTACATGGTACGTTTTTTACAAACCGTATTTTTTCCCAAATATGCCGAAGCGATGGATATTCATAGATAGATAAGACCCCTCCAAAATTTTGATTTTATTCCTGAAAGGGTGAATCCACATAATTCTGCTTTCCCGTCGGAGGGAGGAGGAGTGATCCTCTTTGCTTTAAGAGAAATTGATTTTGCTTCCAATTGCGCTGATTTAATGGTTTATTGCACTGGGAATAAGTTCTAAGGGTGTAAGTTAGCCAAAGTTGCTTACAATAAGTTTCCAGCAATATGCTACAAGGGGAAAATAAAAAAGAAGGATAAGGGAGAAACAATAAAGGAAAGAAAATAAAATAAATAAGTAAGTGATATGAATAAGTTTAAATAACCAACAAATAATGAAGTGAGACTGACGTTAGACTGCCCAACGAAAAAGCATTTGCACCGAGTTGAGACTTCAGAAGTTCCAGAGATTTAATTCCGGGATTAGGATAATCATTCCACAATTTGGTCACAACACTAATCAAACATTCAGAAAACTGTGTAGCACTGAACTTCACACAAGAAAAGCGGTCACCTGCATTTCTACTGCTGTGGTCGATGGTCGAACGGAAGAGCGCCCTTGCTGGACGAAAGTGGCTGATAATTATGCAAAAATTCTTTTAACGACCTGTATAATGAAAATGATTCACATATTTACATGTGTGCGTGTGTGTGTTTTTGTGTGTGTGGAGAGAGAGAGAGAGAGAGAGAGAGAGAGAGAGAGAGAGAGAGACATTCCTTGTAGTATCTAGACTGGGTTAAGATATACGAGACATTCATCAACTCATCAAAGATGAGTTTTCCTTTCATAAGAAGCAATCTATTTCGGGACTCTTTTAGTTACGTCTAAAAGGAAAATAGATTAAGACATTAAGTTTCCAGCAGAAAGTGGGACGATGGGGAGTCAGTCTTTCTCGTATCAAACATAATCATTTCTTAAAGAGAGAGAGAGAGAGAGAGAGAGAGAGAGAGAGAGAGAGAGAGAGAGAGAAGAGAGAGAGAGAGAGAATCTAATATTGCTTGATCTCATGAGGAGATGATTAGACATTCCATTGACGAAATTAACAACAATTCATCATAATCAAAATATGGCATACAGTTTTCTTTTAATTGATTTTATCAGTGTTACTTTTGTTTTCTTCTGGCCAGATTGGGGCTATTCCTGTTTTCTTCTGGCCTATTTGGGGCTATTCTTGTTATCTATGGGTCTAAATCGGGGTTTTCTTCTTTTCTTTGTGCATAATCGGGGTTAATCTGGTTTTCTGCGGACATAATCGGGGTTATTCTTGTTTTCTTCAGGCCTAATTAGGTGCTCTTGTTTTCTTCAGGGATAATTGGGGTTATTCTTGCTTTCTTCAGGCCTGGGCTAGAAAGGGTCAAGTTAACCCTATCCACTGCCCTCTGCTCTTCAAAAAGGCTCGTTGTTATATATATATATATATATATATATATATATATATATATATATATATATATAAATACACACACACACACACACACACACACACACATATATATATATATATATATATATATATATATATATATATATATATATATTCTTACATGGGTCCTTCGGCTTATGAGTTAATTATCAATTACTGTAATTTATGTAGCCCTGCTCTATCTAAGACCCACGTAATCCTGTCAATTAAAGCTAAAAGTTACCCCAAGAGACAGACAATTACTTAATTGGATTAGGTCGCCAGTCGGAACTATGTATTGAATAATTAGATTATTTCTGGAACAAATGAATTACATGAAACCCATTTATTACCCACCTAGTCCCAACAAATAAAAAATAGGCTGTTACAGTGATGGAATTTACATGAGCCAATTAATCCTCTTTGGACACAGGAATATTTTCCCTACTTCAGTTAAAATACAACGGGTGATCATTCTTGCAGCTCTATCATAAGCAATTGAGTACATTAATGCTATTCCTCTTCCAAACAATGGTATGATCAGGTTCCAAGGCTTGCCTGAGTATTACTTATACTTGAATTCTCCCAAATTCCTACTTACTGCAAGGGGGGGGGGATATCTTATGCAATCTCACCAGGCAATAAATGTTATACATATACTTGACTTCATACAGGAAATATGGTTACACCAGAATCTCTAGTCAGTGGCTGAGGAAGGGGGAAAAATGGAAATAGAAGTACAGTGGAAGATACCAGCAGTTGGCGAATACTTGTCAATTCCAGACTTACTGTTCACTTAGGATTCTCGAACAAGACATAACGTCGATTCACGTAGTAAATAAACGACGGAAAAGGGACAAAGGACAGAATTATCAGGGACACGGACGCACACGTGTGCCCTGGAAGGTGGTTGGGTTCTCTTTGCCTTTCTTTGGTCAGATTGGGCCGCTGTGTTCTCGTGACTAATGCTCCTTCCATAGCCTCTGGCAGTCTGAAAAAATGACAAAAACATCGCCAATGCAAAGGACAGAGAAAAGGAATGCTTAAGAACACCCTCACTGACCTGGTGTTGGGAAGGTCTCTAATAAAATATAGCCTAGCCTGCTTCTCTCTGCTTTTCCCAGAAAGTTCTTCTGGTCTTTGTTAGGAGTATATTCTTTCTAAAATAATGCAGGAAGGTCGAACAGCAGAATATTTATAAAAAGAAAAAAATATATATATACGTACCCATTGCATGCACGTGTATATATATATATATATATATATATATATATATATATATATATATATATATATATATATATATATATATATATATGGTTATCGTGAATTAGTTAGAAGCATAAGCCTTCGTTAGGAGAAAAATGGAAAGTTTAAGAAAGAAGAGAGAGAGAATATGAACAGAGGTACTGTGAAAGGAATGAAAGCAGTTGCAGCTAAGGGCTGAAGAGACGCTGCAAAGAACCCTAAGTAATGCCTACAGTGCACTTCATGAGGTGCACTGACGACACAACCCCCCTATGGGGGAAAGTTTATATGAAGCCAGATACCACCTTCTTGGTATCCCGTGTCCATAAGGACGCAACTTGGTTTTGATGATGTTCTTTTATCTTAACCTCTACCAAGTCACACCTTTTAAGTCTATCTAGTTAAACAAAGGGCAATCTTGAGAAGGGAAGAGCGTCCACACTTGTACACATCGACTTCAGCAGTTTCCGTCTTGTTTAACAAATAGGCTATTAAAAACAAATGAAAAAAGTGAGGTGTCGTTGGCTTTTATTTTGACTGCATTCAAAGAGTTCTAAGTGATCTGTGACAGAGCTGTTTTTGGGCATCTTTCTAGTCTGCCCAGACCTATTTCATCCGGAGTTATGCAGGGTGTGTTCTGTTCTAGGACCTCACGGTTTTTCGATTTGGGTGCTTGGTGGTCCTACCCATCAGCCTTTACATGAAAAAATGAGATATGACGCCGCATCTGTCCTGCTTCAGGTAAATATATAATACCGTGATATAACGTGGCATGTAAAACTGTAGAGAATATTCAAAGCAGACGCCGCATTTCTCTGTGAGCGAAGAGATGGAACACCTGAAAGCACCGGCCTTTGGGATTGGGGTTTTAAGGTAGCGAATGCCTTGGGAATCACTGAGTGGCTCCTTCCATGAGCTTACAGTAGTCAAGTTCAGGAGCTGGTGCTCTCACTGACTCTTTATGGTATAATTATCTTCAAGATCAAATGACTGAACCAAAAGCGAGAATCATTTATCGTGCTTTAGTTTGTACTTCGACGAGTTAATTTCCCAATCCTTTTTAATTACTTTGGCTTCTCCACAACCACCAGGTGTACTTAAAAGGTTTTAAGTACAGTGCAATTCCAAATCCTTCCATTTATCTTTATTCTCATATTATCTAGTATAAGAAGGATAAGGTAAATATTACTTTTTAAGAATAATAAAAAACAGGTGATGAAGATAATGATGAGCACAGTCAATAGGTAAAAATATACAATAGCAAGAAATCCTGAAAAGCAGGCCAATTGCTGTCATAAAATCAAAGAGCATGTATTAACTTCTAATCAGTACGAAATGCAGCTAGAAAGAAATTCAATACTCAATAAATTTGACACGCTCAAAAAGGAAAAATAAATTACTGAATACTTCAGAATTCTAAAGGTAATCACAGAAGAACGAAATCCATGAAGGACTTTTCTAACTAAAGTGTGTTGGTAAATACACAACATAACAGTTTTATATTGTCAAAGAAAAAATGGATTACTCTTGCAAATAGATGTAAATAAGAAATCATGCAAGTAGCTGTAAATGAGAATTACGACACTAAGTAATTAAATCAAAATGAAAATACATCACATAGAAACTCGGTGTTATTCTTAATAATAACTAGCTCTTACATAACATCTCAAAATCCAGCAAAGATTTCCAGATAACCTCGACGCTTCTTCTCGGCTGTAATAACACTGAAATACCTAAAATCCGGGGATCTATAACTTCGAAAGGAAACACTGTCCATAATTTTCGACGTACTTTTCAAGTTCTGTTAACAATTTGGAACTTCTTTCTTTATGTAATTAATGTCCTCTAGGACCAATTTTCAGTCTATTTTCCAAGATTTAAAGGACTCAACAAACGCTTCGCGACACAAAATCAGAGTAAGGTCAGTGGTTGAAGGATAAGTTTACCACTTGATACGCATCGAATTAACGATTCTACACTCTTCCATTATTGGCCAGCTTTCCTATGGTTCCTCTAAGTAGAGCAAATGCATAACTACACAGGTCAAAATGAAAAACATACGCAGAATAACCTTAACATATACAACTGAATGACTAATACGAATGGCATAGCACACACTGCACTGAAAAGGGGCGAGGGAAAATTATAACACTTCTCGACGCTAGTGATTATAGCTCTGGCTGCAGATCAGATGAATGGCATTCAGTGTGCGCGCTCCTCGCAAAAGCTTCACACTAATCAAATAATTAATTTTATCTGGCAACATAAGATACATGATACATTACCATGAGATCCGGTAAGGTGGCACTCAACTTGCACGTGAAACAATTATCTTTAAGACAGGTTGCCAGGACTGCAAGCTCCTCTTATTGGTAATACATAGCAACTGGCAGCTCCAAACCTTACATACACGGGAACTGGTTGAGTATAGAAATTAAGGCAACCACTAGTGCAATAATAATTACTCTAGATAACACTTAAAGGCTCCTTCCCATGTACAGGGAGCTTTTGCTGGTATTCAGTACAAGAATACTGTATATCAACAAGTGCGAAGATTATTTACATTAATCAATACTCAGCGGCACCACACACACAAACACATACATTACACACACACACACAGTCACATACGAGCTTGGAATTGTTTCTGACAGTTGACAATAAAACACGTGCAAATGAGATGTTTTAGTCAGCATTCAGCGGTTCCCCTACCACACATGCAAGCGTTTTGTTAATAAAAAAAAGGAACTCAAAGAATACATAGAATTTCCCCATGATAAGTTAATTTAGTATTACTCCGAGCACAAAGAATTACTGGTAGTAAGGGGCAAACGTGTGAAGATGGTTAATTTCACAATCCCTCAAAATTACTTGAACACTTTCAATACTGGGTTTTAGGCAACCCCACCTGGAAAACATTCTCTACTTGCACGGAGGGTCCAGCTGTGTCCCAAGACATCTCTACTCCGCAAACTTCATTAGTAGCTAGAATCTTGCATCCTAGCGCTAATGTCTTGAGGGTATCTGAGAAACATTAACCCTGACGGGGACTTCTCTGAATGCAACATTGCCCTATTAGGATAATGTGCTGGCAAATGGCTTCTGCGGAGTGACTGGGCATTTTGCAAGGACGGCTTCGGCAGCCCTCAGGATCTGACGGCGTACTGCTAGTCGGAAACTTGTGTTGAAACAGGCTCATCATTTTCTTTGCCCTCATCAGAGGTAACTGGAGATTCTCAATGCTATGTGGTGCAATTCCTGGTCTTGGATCACCTGCTGGATCAGATTGATGCAAGGTCTTCAACCTCCGTCAATGTTTGTCCCTGAGATACTGAAAATGTGGAATGGTGCACAGGGGGTTGGGGTGGGGAGTAGCTGGCAGGACTTGTGCGACCCGTCACAACTCCAGTTTGCACTGATGAGCCCTCTGGCCACAGGGTGCACTGAAGGCAATGGGTAGATAAATAGCTGTGCGTCAAGGCCTTAATTTGATTACTCTCATCCTTGATGATAAGTAAGGGATATTGATATTATCTGTTATTCTGGTTTTCCTTAGCAACGGTTGCTAGTAATGCTGACCCTAGTGAAATTCGACCGCTATACTTTGAAGTAGAGAAAGAGCTAAGAAGGAAAAGGTGTGAGGAGTCTGAATGTCCTTCAACAGGTTTCTGACGGCCACTGGAGAGAGAGAGAGAGAGAGAGAGAGAGAGAGAGAGAGAGAGAGAGAGAGAGAGAGAGAGAGAGAACAAAAATCAAGATAAAGGTCTTTTCTCCCACCTACTTTACGAGGATGATCATTTTAAAAGTAAAATGTCTTTTCATCTAATAACCTGCCAAAGAGAGGCCAAACGAATTTCCTTTTCTTTGCATAATAAGAGGAAACAAAATTACAATGAACTTAAGGAGATGACATTTTGAGAAGAGTCAAATCTTTGAGATATTATATTTATATATATATATATATATATATATATATATATATATATATATATATATTTATATATATTACATATATATATATATATATATATATAATATATATACACATATATATACTGTATATATATATTATAAATATATATGCCCTGTATATATATATCATAAATATATATATATATACATATATACATGTACATATACATATATATATATATATAACATATATATAGTGTTTATTCCAGGGTTGAGTGAATTAGGTATTAAACGACATAAGTAGCTTAATGTTTGTGAATATAAAAAATGCCATTATGTATATATATATATATATATATATATATATATATATATATATATATATATATATATATATATATATATATATATATATATATATATATATATATATATACATATACATAGATAGATAGATAACTATTCCAAGGAAGACATGTGGAACAATTACTTGTAGGAACAGGTGGTCTTAAATGGTAATAGTTTAATTTAGGTATCGTCTAATTACTAACTAATCTTAACTTGTTTTACAATATGTGGTATCCAGAGTCTCCTGACAAATAAACTAAAAAAAGTTTGGAGCAACTACAAATCATTAAAATAAAGAGTGAATGAGAGAACGAGAGGAAGAAGGGGGGTGTAGCCATAGAGCTGAAATAGTAATTACTCAAATGAAAATCATATGTTTTCCTTATCGGAAATCTCGTCAGAAACGTCGGCGGCGTCAGAAATGAAATGGGAGGGACGAGATTAAAACCTGCCTCTCACATTTCTTCAACTTGACAATTATTTCTCCCT
>NC_089755.1:27525176-27530176 GCF_040412425.1 Macrobrachium rosenbergii
CCTGCCATCTGACTCTTTATTCTTCTTAAAGCTTTATTTTCATACAGACAGCTAATTCTTTTACATATAATTCATTGTCATAACACGATTCAAGTCCATATAGGAAAACAGATCTTACTAGACTAAAAGTATATTGGATAATCTTAATGCATAATTTTACTTTCGTTCATTTAATATTCTAATTTTATTGAGCTTGCCCACTGTTAGGTTTGCCTTTTTTTTTGTCTTTCACTAGTTTCAAATTATGGAGAACCAGCATTAGATAGCAATGTTCTTAAATATCTATAAGGATGAACCTCATTTCATCCATTCTTCATCTAGTGTAATTTCATTCTTTTGTGCAAACTCCGCCTACGTTACTTTTTTTTATATTTCCCTTGAACCCAATCTCTGGCTCTACGATGCATTCAATTAACCAAGATTTGTAAATCGACTGCCATTTTGCTGATTAAGAAACCATCATTAGTATTTTGAGTCTTCTATGCGTACTTACAAGCTTCTCAGAATGCAGCAATTTTACTCATTATATAAGAATACACTATGCAATAACAGTTTTACTATGAATGAGAAAAACTGCCACGATCACAGGCAACGTTTAATAAAATCTGAATATAGTCCAAAAGGGTATCGAAAAGTGACATCATTCGACGAATGGAATAAAATCTTTAAGCATCCATGGTAAATATCAAGACAATGAATATGTTGCACCACCACCAAACGCAACAACAACAACAACAACAACAACGACAAAATAATAATAATAATAATAATAATAATAATAATAATAATAATAATAATAGCATCAAACACATAGATGAGACAGGGCACAAATACCTGGGAATAAAGGAGAGGATACAAAACACCAAGAGTTGAAGGACACGATCAGGAAAGAATGTATGCAGGGACTTAAGGCGATACTCAAGTCAAAACTAAACGCCGGAAACATGACGAAAGCCATAAACACATGGGCAGTACCTGTAATCAGATACAGCGCAGGAGTACCGGAGTGGACGAAGGCTGAACTCCGCAGCATAGACCACAAAACTAGGAAACACATGACAATACACAAAGCACTACACCCAAGGGCAAACACAGATTATACACGACACGAAAGGAAGGGAGGAGTGGGCTACTAAGCATAGAGGACTGCGTCAACATCGAGAGCAGAGCACTGGGGCAATATCTGAAAACCAGTGAAGACGAGTGGCTAAGGAGTGCAAGGGAAGAAGGACTGATAAAAGTAGACGAAGACCCAGAACTAAAGAACTGGCCAGCGATGAAACATGGCCAATGTTACAGAGGGGAGAACTCAAGAAGGAAACAGGAGGAATGCTAACAGCGGCACAAGATCAGTCCCTAAGAGACAGATATGTTCAAAGAACAATAGATGGAAATAACATCTCACCCATTTGCAGAAGTGCAATATGAATGACGTGACCATAAACCACATTGCAAGCGAATGTCCGGCGCTTGCACAGAACCAGTACAAAAAGAGGCATGATTCAGTAGCAAAGCCCTCCACTTGAACCTCTGCAAGAAACACCTGCTAGTGGTACGAACACCAACCTGAGGGAGTGATAGAAAATGATCAGGCAAAGATCCTCTGGGTCTATGGTACCAGAACAGATAGGGTGATACGTGCCAACAGGACCAGACGTGACGTTGATAGACAAAATCTAGAAGAAAGTATCACTTATTGATGTAGAAACACCGTGGGACACCAGAGTAGATGAGAAAGAAAGAGAAAAATTGATAAGTACTAAACCTGAAAATAGAAATAAGAAGGATTGGAATGCCAGTGAAATTGCCATAATCACAGGAACACGGATCCCAAGATCCCTGAAAAGGAATCTGGAAAACCACTGTAGCTCCAGGACAATGCAGAAGAGCGTGCTACTAGAAACAGGAACATAGTGATAAAAGTGATGGACTCCTCAGGAGGCAGGATGCAACCCGGAACCACACACTATAAAAACAACCCAGTCGAATAGGATGACTGTGATAGACCAAAGAAAAAGAAATACACTCTAGGAGGGCAGAATTAATAATACTAATCGTAATAAAATTAATAACACTAAAATTCAACGGAAAGACAACGCTGCCATCAGTGAAAATGATAATAGTGATAACAATAGTAACAATAATGCTAATTATTACACTAACAATAAATCGAGAGGAATAAACGAGTTCCTATTTACATCATCACCTGCCATCAGTTGATTTAAAAGGATCATATGAGAGAGAGAGAGAGAGAGAGAGAGAGAGAGAGAGAGAGAGAGAGAGAGAGAGAGAGAGAGAGAGAATATTAATTCCTCCTCAATCTGCTTACAGCATGGATTCCATCCGGGTGTACAAGGCAGCCAGAGAGGATTTCGGAGTTTATTAGCCCCGCGTTATCACGAAGCAAGACAATTAGACAAGGAAAATCTCTCTCTCGTATTAATTTTACTCCTGCTCCCTTTATCACCGTATCGGCGAAGGGAGATTCAACAAAGAGTCCTGCTAAATGGAAGAATCGTTGTCGAGATAATTCGGCCTAGATATCACTCACCACATCTGGATATCTCTATCCTCAAGTACTCGTCTTTGCGAATTTCTTTGTCATTTCCCGCGTACGTATGTGCTTCTCTTTTACGGATTTCTGATCTCGTTAGAGAGTAAGAAGTAAGTCACAGGAATCAGCAGCAAACGCGGGAAAAAATGTATTCTTAGTGTTGATATATCCTAGAGAGATGGTAGCTGAGATAAAATATAAGAAAATAGAAATAATGAGGACAAAGTATTCACAAACGAACGAAGCAACATCAGATGCATAAAGGATAAAAGATGATGATTCTTTAAAATATTCAGGAACAATAAAATCCAGTAGAGGTTCTATTAATCCGTAATTTAGTGAAAGACTAAAAAAGGCAAATTAAATTATACACAGGCAAGTAGATTTGGATATCTAATAGACTGATGTTACTATTCCATCGTATCAAAATCCTTCGATATACAGTATATGTATGTGTATATATATGTGTATATATATATATATATATATATATATATATATATATATATATATATATATATATATATATATATATATATATCAGTAGTGTGGGTAGAAGTGAAGGATCAGTCCTTTATTCTTTTTCAAAGTACTTTATTGTTGCTGCGACGTTTCAGGACGTAAAAGTCCCATTTTCAAGCAATAACAATAGAAGATAAAAGTTAAAATAACAACTCGGGCTAAATATTAAGTTAAAAAAAATATATACAAATAATATAAAAGACAAGTACAAAGGATAGGGAGGAATGACTACCATAAAGTGCTGAAGGCACAGACCGAGTGCCAATTCGGGCCGGGTTCAGCTTCGACTTAAACTCACGAGAGATACAGAGGTGTTGAGGAGGCCTGGGTGTTTAACTGTGGAACTAGTTGTTTAATGAAGAGTGATTCCAAGATTGCTAAATATTTTTCTTTAGGAGTTTGGCCTATGATTTTAAAATCTTTGTAATTTACGTCAGATTTACATTTCTTTGCATGTTCACGTATACATGAAAATTCAGGATTAGTCAATTTGACACCTGTTCTATAGCTAACGCCTCGATGAGGGTCCAATCTCACTTTGAGTAACCTCCTTAATTCAATGGCAGGTAAAAATTTCTCGATTAACAACTTCAATTCACAATAGAAATTTAGGTCATGAATAAATGGGACACTTGCATATAATCGTAATTTTGGTACTGTTGGTATTTTAATTTTAGGATGGAAGATTTTGTTCAAAAATTTGCAGAGGTGTTTATAAAAAAGTTTGGATGGAAAGCAATTGTCAATGAAGTATTGGTGGAGATAGGTTATTTTACTGTGAAAAAGATTCCAATCAGACGTTATGTTAAAAGCCCTATGAAAGAGCGTAGACATGGAGTTTAGTTTAAAATCATAAAAGCAGTTACTATAAAAATTTGAGCCCAGGCCGGTAAAAGTTTTCTTTCTAAAGTACTTAGAAAAAGAATAAAGGACTGATCCTTCACCCAACACCCACTGATGTCTACCGGTTGAGAGAACTCTCAATTCTCACTATATATATATATATATATATATATATATATATATATATATATATATATATATATATATATATATATATATACAATATATATACATATGTATATGTATATACATACATATACACACACACACACACACACACATATATATATATATATATATATATATATATATATATATATATATCATCAGGGGTATCCAGGAAAAGGTAGCACGTATATAAAAACAGTTTATTTTTGCCGACGGCGTTTGCAATATCTCATTGCATCTTCAAGGCTGTAATTTTTACAAAAATATAACTTAAAATCTTATAAAAAACGAAATGAAATAGCAACTTAAAAATCATTATAAAGACGGACAAGACCTACCTAAGCTGAGTTACAATAGAAACTAAAACATCTAAAAAAGAAAGAGGGTCAGTAAAAGTTGAGGTACAGACCAAAATATAAACAAACAACTTGTTATCTTATGAATAGCTGTGTGGAGGCTGCCTGGGTGTTTAACGAGGGGATGGTAGTTTTAATCATGATGGACTCTAAAGTGGTAAGTTCCCCCTCGTCTTGCGTAGAAGATATGATTTTAAATCTGCAAAATTGATGTCGGTTTTGCAGTGCAACGCGTGATTACGTATATTGGAGGCTTCGGGTCTGGACAGTCTGCAGCCAGTTCTGAAACTGACTCCCTGGTGACAGCGGATTCGGACCTGTAGCAACTGCTTCGTGCATCCAACGTAAGTTCCCCGTTCACACTTGGGACGTGTATTTATATACGATGTTGGATGACAAAAGCCGGGCCAATCTGTCCTTATATCTGAAAAAAGAAGCTATTGTTAGAGGGTTTTTTGGAATAAGTTTGAAATTATCTGCTGGTAATTCTCTGTTTAATAGGTTAATTAACTTGTATCGAAATTTATTATTGTAAATGAAAGGAAATTTTGTATAAA
>NC_089755.1:27537676-27550176 GCF_040412425.1 Macrobrachium rosenbergii
ATATATATATATATATATATATATATATATATATATATATATATATATATATATCAGCGAAGGATTTTCGATAAGATGGAATAGCAACAACTGTCTATTAGATATCCAAATCTCCTTGCTTGTGTATCATTTAATTTGCCTTTTTTAGTCTTTCACTAAATTACAGATTAATAGAACCTCTACTGGATTTTTTTGTTCCTGAATATTTTAAAGAATCATCTTCGTTTATCCCTTATGCATCTGATGTTGTTTTGTTCGTTGTGAATAATTTGTCCTCATTATTTCTGTTTTATTATATTTTATCTCAGCTACCATCTCTCTAGATAAACGTCTGAAGATATGAAAAAAAGAGAAGAAATAAAAGAAGGATGCGACAAAGAAATTTGTTGGAAAACTGATTAATCACTTAAGTTATCTTTATTGTTTGATCATAAGGTGTAATGAGATATTTTCCCTTTCCTGTTCCAAAAATTCATTATTATTATTATTATTATTATTATTATTATTATTATTATATTAAGAGGAATGCACTCTTATTAAATTTTTCATTAGAATAATATGTTTATTAGCATTGTATAATTTGCAGTAATGGTACTGCATCTTATTATTATTATATTAAGGGTAGGCAGTACTTTCCGATACAAATTATTTTCATTAGCACAAAATTCTTATTATTATTATTATTATTTTTTCATTATAAATTTTTATTAGAATATATTTATTAGCATTGTATAATTTGCAGTAATGGTACTGCATCTTATTATTATTATTATTATTATTATTATTATTATATTATTATTATTATTATTATTATTAAGCGGTAGGCAGTATTTACTTTCCGATACAAATTATTTTCATTAGCGTAATATAATTCCCTTTCCTGTTCCAAAAATTCATTATTATTATTATTATTATTATTATTATTATTATTATTATTATTATTATTATTATTATTATATTAAGAGGAATGCACTCTTATAAATTTTTCATTAGAATAATATATTTATTAGCATTGTATAATTTGTAGTAATGGTACTGCATCTTATTATTATTATTATTATTATTATTATTATTATTATTATTATTATTATTATTTATTAAGCGGTAGGCATTATTTACTTTCCGATACAAATTATTTTCATTAGCGTAATATAATTTGTAGTAAAGATACTATATAATTATCATTATTTGTGGTGGTAGACCCTCTTTCAAACAAGTATCATTGAAAGTGATTGCTGCATCAGCTGCATTCATTTTTTAAAGAGTTATCTCTATTTTTATAATGGCTGACTTTTTTTGTTTACTGCATTGCGCCAGTAACTCACCGATTCTCGTCATTTCCGGAGAGGGAAATAGTCGGAGATCTGGATATAATTTATTTATGATACATACTGGGTTTGTGGGGTAACCGAAATCTGGGGATCATGGTCCGTAGAGTTTTGTGAGGTCACTATGGTTCAGTGTTTTTCAAACCCTTTTGCCTCATAACGCACCTACGGAAAATCAAAACTTTTGGGGCACATCTTTGATTTTCAAAAGGAAAAATTAGTCATGAAATTTGAAAATAAGAAAATGATAAAGACGTACCTGAAATAACCATTTATTTTTTAAGATATTTTTCATTTAAGAGTCTTAATGTGAAGTGTGCTTGATGAGATTTCGCAATTTTCTGAATTTTTGGTCTTGTATGTATTGTATGTGATAAATATACTCTCATCTCTTCATCAGTGCAATTAATATTTGATCTGTTTCCACATTTGATGTGAGTAGAGAATATCCTTGTTCACAGAGACGGTGTGGACAACTGCAGTAAAACAGTCAAAGCTTTCCTAGCTGTTGAAAGATATTCTTCTTTGATTGAAATCCAGAACTGACCGATGGGTACCTCCTTCTGCTTGATCTTTAAGCCACGATTAGTAGATATGGCAACCAACTCCTCCTCTTCTGCTAACGAAAAGCCAGCGTTATCAGTTGAAATGTCAAAGAAAGGGTTGCGAATCCAGTTGTATTGCTCAGTTCAGATTACCTTCCAGAATTGCTAAGTGATCCCCTATTAAAGGAATTAAATTGTCTGAATGGCCTTCTTGAACCAAAGGAAACATTTCCAAACAGCCTAAACTAGCTCTACTTTTCCAAACTGCTGGTTATTTCTGGAATGCTTGAATTCTGTCGGTTAGTTAAGAGAAGGTTTTCATTTCCACTTTGCATGGACACGTTCTGACTATTCAGGTGTTGAAACATTTCGATCAGAAATCTCATTTTTGAAGTCCAAAACTCACATCTCAAAAGTTAAGAGAATTTACTTTTATTTTCTTTCTCAGAAAATGCCAACAGTTATTGACGAAGTTCAAAGTACTTTACCTCTTGATAGCCATCTAACTTGTGTGCAAAAGTAAGCGTGTGTGTTGTGAATCCATGTTTTCACAAAGTAGCTCAAATATACAAGCTTTTACCATTTGAACAATTTGGTCTTGATCAAAAGCTTCTTTCAATTTAATACCAAATGTTTTTGCCATCTATGCAAGAAACAATGCTTTATTATAAAGTTGGGATGGGGTTGCTTTACAAACGATGCAAGACCTTCAATAGAATCAGTCATTAATGGAGCTCCATCAGTACAAACCCCGGCACACGACTTCCAGAATAAGTTCCATTTCTCAAAAGAAAGATTTAAATTATGAAGCATGTCTTCAACTGTAGTAGTGGTAAAAGGTTCTTTGCAACAAAGATACTGATTTACTAAAGTTTCCCCATCAATAAAGCGAATAAAGGCAAGCAACTGCGTTTTGTTGGCTGTGTCGGTTGGTTCATCTACTTGGAGTGCACAATATGAATCCTGAAGTTTATTACAGCAAATATTTTCTTCAATATTGTTAGAATGCGCCTCTGAACACTATCATTTAATAATGGAATTTTACTTATCTGTTTCTCTACATTGTCTCCTGAAATAGTCTTCACCATCTTCTTACAAGCGGGCAAAATAATAGATTCAGCGAGGGTATGTGACTTCATTTTTACGGCTCTCATTTCCGATATTTCCTAAGACGCGATTTGAGCTTTCTCAGACACCGTTGCTCTCCTTTTGAAAGCGTTGATCAAGTCATCTTTTGAAATAACTTAGGTACATCTTTTCCTTGAAGACTGCAGTGTGATACTTGAAAATGCTTGCTTCATTTACTAAGAAGCATCGACTCGTTTGACATTTTGCATCCACAAACCAGACAAAATGGCTGAGGCTGATTTTCATCTCCAGCCCACGTGAAGGAAGCCATAACCTGAACAACTTCTGTCGTGTTTGCGAGTGGGTCTGCTTTTATTTTTCTTGGCTGGACGCTTCATGTCACTCGAAATAGTTTAATTATTAGAATCAGGTTCTTCACTGGCGCGTTTCTTGTTTAAAAATCTGTTCATTGTATGGGTAGTTTATTTTTTTAAATATGTAAAAAAACAATTATACATCAGCGAGAGTCTTGAACGAGAACTTTGAAAAGTGATGTAGTAGCACATGGGTGCCTACTCAGACTGACCACAATCGCAGAAGACTTCGCATTTATTGGACAAAGAGGTCATTGTCCCGAATTATGAAACCCCCTTTGAATGTCATTCACCACATGGTGAAGTTATTAACCTGGATTATGCGTCACCAACCTGGAATACTGTATTTTGGTTTAGTCCTATTTTATTCTATCATTTATTACCAACTGACCTCAGGGGAAATTTGATACCAACTTTGTCCTTTTCGTTTACCATATGGTTAAGTCATTGGCCTTTACCGGTTGTCATTTGTGGCTAACATTTCAAAAGGAGATTAGCAGATATAGAATTATAGACAATATCTATTTTCTTTTTTTCGATCGAGAGAGAGGTGAGTAATGACCGATTTAAATCCCCAATGAAAGGAAAAGGATTATCCATGCTTCTTGAAGATAAAGCCATTAAGGAATTTACTTTCCAGTTCAAAATGTCAAGTGGCGAAGACTTGACTCAGACTTAAAAACCACATACTTGATGTCTCTAAAATATATGAAAATCAAAGTTTTAAAATATAAACATATTACATAAGTTAAATCTTTTGTTATCTTGGGGCAAACCTGGCTACCTTCCACGGCGCACCAGTGAGCCCGGGCGCACCGGTTGAGAAACACTGACATATCCGCATAACAGGACGTTAAGGGAAATTTACAAATATCGAAGAAATTTGTAGTCTTCTCCATCTTACAGTCGCGTGATGCTTCTACTCAGGTCTTTTTTTCTTCTTATAAATATGTTTTCCTAGTAAAGGATAGTTTTATAAAAAGGTTTTAATGCGTCTTTGACAGAGCCTCTGATGAAAATAGACGAAATCGGGTTGTATTGTCTTTTTCGTAATGTTTTTACCGTCGTTACCAATTGATGATTTCATAGTTCGATCCCTGATATTACATACGTATTTTGAAATTCAGAAAAAGTCGCTTCAGAATTTCCAGATAAAGTACCACGATGCTATATATATGTCCCCCAAATTGAGCAGCTACTCCGGACTCACTTGGGGCTTATTCGGCCATTTAGTCAATTGTGATTAAGAGGTTTTGTCGCATAAAGCAGTTTGGATGTTGCTTTTAAAACTGCTAGGCTTTCTTAGCTATGCCTACGTCTTTATTTTCCTTGAACACTTGACAAGGAAGGTATTTAAATTCTCCTTGGATGCCGAGTAAAACAGTCGACTCTTATATTTTCTTTGCTAAGAGCAGCATTTATTGCTTAGTTAATCAATATTCTGCATAATTCTTGTTTACTTTCGTTCTAATTGTCTATACATATACGCATATATACATTTTAAGTTCAAATATTCTGTAGGGTCGAAAGTCTTCCAGGATAAAGACCAGTTCACTGATTCACCGATGGGTAACACTTGCAGAAGAAATCTGAGACTGAAAGTCGACTGAATAAGGATTATCAAGCGTCGCAACTGACCGGTTGCGGAACAACGATAAACCGATATACTTTTCTTTACTGGGAACGTAGAAAAAATAATCATACATCACCCCTCCTCATTCAACTGACAACCAAAGCTATATATAACCATGATGGAAAGTCGTCAAGTCATAACAAAACAGATTTTCTTGCGATGGGGATATTTTCCCAAAAGCGTCCTCCAAATGAATTTATCGAGCAGTCGCTAAGAGAGTGTACTGGGACATGGACAAGAGGAAAACTGAAGCCTTGGAACTTCCCAGTTATATCTTTAGTAATTTCTGTGAAATACGACCGACCTCGTTTAAGAGCAATGGATATTTTCACTTAAGACTTTTTCATTCATTAGGCCGTAGCCGGCCAAGACTAAAACACCAAAACACGTCTCAACGTCTAAAGCACCGTTGCTTGTCCCAAGACTAATGTTATCTCAAGTCTAAAGCAAAGTTCATCGTCTCAAGTCCCAACCAAAGCGTTCTCAAGTCTAAGGACCAACCTTATCTCAGCACTAGAGTCTATACATTTTCTCAAGTCTAAAGCAAGGTACCTTATTTCAAGTCTAAAAGACCAAAGCTTTATAATAAGTCTAAAGAACATAGTTTATCTTAAGTCTAAAGCAATGTACCTTGTTTAAAGTCAAGATAACAAAGCTTATCTCAAATCTAAAGCAATGTACATTGTTTAAAGTCTAGATAACAAAACTTATCTCAAGCTTAAGCCTAAAACAACATACTTGGTCCCAAGTCTCAACATCAACTTGACTAAAGCAACGTTCCTTGTATCAAGTGTAAAGACCACAGCATGTCTCAAGTCTAAAGGAGCGTATCTTGTCTGAAGTCTGAAGATCATAACTTGTCACGAAGCTAAAGATCATAGCTTTTCTCAAGTCTAAAAGCAGCGTACTATGCTTGAAGTCTAAATATTAAAGCTTATCTCAGTTCTAAAGACCATAGCTTATCTCAAATCTAAAGCAACTTACCTTAATCCAAGTCTAAAGATCATCTTGTCTAAAGAAGACAATGGCTTTTCTCAAGAGTACTTTGTCTCAAGTCGAAAGCAGTGTACTTTATCTCAAATCTAAGGCACCGTCGATTTGCCCAAGTCTTAAGACCATAGCTTGTCGCAAGTCTAAACCACCGTCACTTGTCCCAAGTCTACAGACCATAGATTTTTCAAGTCTAAAGCTGCATATAGTGTCTCAAGTCTAAGGTAAGTAGCCTGTCTAAAGTCTAAGACACAATCGCTTGTTTCAAATCTAAAGCTCGTAGTTTGTATCAAGTCCAAAGCCCCGCAGCTTGTATTAAGTCTAAAACACCGTAGCTTCTCTCAACTCGAATTGATTCATTCTTATTATCGTCGTATGTCCACTGAGTAAAAGACCACTGCTGGAGATGTATTTGCAATGGATGTGTAGTTATATTTAAGAAGATTTCGGAAGGGTATTCTCCCAACCCGTCCTCTGATGCGTTGACTTCAAAGTGACATCTTTCTGAGTATTGTAATTTCAAATAAATCAAAATTCAATGCGGTTGGATAATTGATAAAGAGGAATCTCTCAGAAACATGACATGCATCTCTCTCTCTTGATTCAGTCTTACAAACTCTCTGTTAGTCGATACTACCTTAATTTTGCTTTCGCAATATTAATACAATATATAATTTGATGTCCTTGTGATGAGCAAAATGACAGACCTGATTTAATTTCTTTTACATGTAAACAATACTCGACAATTGCTATAACTTTCGCCTTAGACTAAAGAAGATATCGATTTCTGTTAAAAATCAAAACGATCCTACAATTATCAATATAAAACGGAAAGAGTAAAATCCAGCCTCATACTCGTAAAGTGAAAATGATTACTTTTCTCATTAACCTTAGTCATAAAGCAGTGATCTTTCGATCCTGGTGGTATAGACCAGGGCTGTGTTTATGAGATAGAGTACGTCATAAAGAGAAGAAGCCACACTCACATACGCTGGGACTTTCACGTCTACCTTGCACGCGCTCTCTTGCTTTCCGAACTTTAAGCCGTTAGTTTACTATGCCATTACTATACCATTTATAGGCCTTCCTCTCCTCGTCCCTTCTAAAACTTTTCACAAACCTACCGCCCTCCATTCTTCCCACATGACCAAATATCATCCAAAAACATCTTTTCACTTACGCTAACCTTCTAATTACCTCTTCTACACATCCTCACACTTTTCACATTTTCAGTTCTCCTTCCTCCATATATACTAAGCAAACGATTCATTATAGGAGCATGAGTGTCAGGTTAGTCACTTAACAAATGGCTGTTGCAGCGATAGTATTAATCGGTACTAGCAGGACACTGCTGTTCGAGCAAGTGCCCATTGCTTGGGATTTTCGTGGATCGTATTCGAATGAAGAGGAGCGCCTGGTGAAGGGTTGTGAACTCCTTGGGGAAGGGAATGCCTCCTAAATCTCAGATGGAACTCTCCTCCTAAGACCATTAGCAATCTTGATTTTACTGCAGTAGCATTTCAGGAAGATTGAAAACAATGGCTTTCTCGTTGCATTGCGCCCCTTAGGAGGTTAGTGCCGTCAATACATCTGACATGGTAAACTGTCGGTTGCTTGCAGCGTCCCTTCGGCCCATAGTATCACCTATTATCTAGCTTTTCACTTTACCCCCTTCCTGCTTTTTTCCTTCCAGCATGCTGTCCAACCACTCCAACTCCCTCTTCTTACTGCCTTAAACACTGAATGGCTGTAAGTGCCACAGTGCTTGGCTAAGCCTGATTTTCATAACTCAACTTCGCCTTCCGTGATATGAAAGCCGTCACGTGTCCCAGGCCGTGCGGTGTGCAGCCCTATTTCTTGTACTGATATTACAAAATACATATGAATATATATATGTATATATATATTTATATACATATATATATATATATATATATATATATATATATATATATATATATATATATATATATATATATATAAATAGTTTGGAAAATTTTTATCCCTAACATTATCCAACGAAAAATCACAGCTAAATCTCTCATCCTTAACGGTCAAACCCAGTGGTTATCCATTTCGGTTCTCTACTCTTGGGTCTTCACGTGAAAAAATATATCTTTGTTTGAAGAATGACACAAGTTTAGAAAAAGATGCACATCTGAACTCAAATGAAGATTAACCAGACAGATAGATAAGTTATTGTAGGGATACATTATAATCTAAATTTTTAGGGCAAACATTCAAATATACAAACACCATATAAAAAAATTACGTAAGAAATAACACAAATCAGACGTTCCAATTTCCATTTTCACTCTTCCCAGTTCTCCTTAATGTAGAAAAGATGTAGATGCGTGATAAGGGAGGAATCCCTTCTGAAAGTGGAAGAATGGACCACCCTCCCATTAAGCAACTCCTTCGTGTGGACAGACCGACGCCTGCCAAACTTTCGAAGTCTTTTCTTAAAACGGACTTACTAAAAAAACTTAATCGTAAAACAAAGTTATTATAGCTGCATGATATATTTTTCATTCTGCTATGTATTCATGCATTAGTTCAACTATTTCAATGTTTCTCTTAAGGTTTATATCCCATTATACTTAATCGTATAGCTACATTAATCTGTCTGTCTCAAAAGGTCATTCTTCCCTGTAGTATACTGCTTGGGACTGCGGCATTTTATATTTATTCGAAAAGAGGAAAATCATATTGTGAATAAAAATAAAACACCCACGTTTCTCTCACATATATGACAAAATCCTAAAGAAGAAGGAAAAACTCACAAAACCATACATTTACTTATAAGACAAACGTGAAGTTAAAAAAAAATAGCTTTCCTTTACAGTCATATTTTCATATATTCCTGTCTATATGTGAATATATATATATATATATATATATATATATATATATATATATATATATATATATATATATATATATATATACATACATATATATACATACATACATATACATACATACATACATATATACATATATATATATATATATATATATATATATATATATATATATATATATATATATATATATATATATTACGTGAATACACATACAACTGTCTTTCTGATCTAATCACTCGAGCCGTGCTTGTGATCATACATGAAAAATCATCCATACATAATAATCATACATATTGAGAGTCAGCTCCATAAATATATTCATATTCATAGAGCAATCGCATCATAAACGAAAATAAAAACCAGAACGCTTTCATTCTCTTATTCCTGCAATGCATAATGTCAATCATAAAAGAACATCCATGCAAAAGAAAGTACCTATTTCTGTTCCTGATGGCATGATCATGGTTCAAAATTCATCTCGCAATTAAATGAAAAACTAAGAGGGAAAAAATAATTCTGCTTTTTCCCTACCCCACTCGAACTGTTCATGTCAAGTTGCATAAATAATCATATTTAAATAAATGACAACACATGGATAGGCCGAGCGTCATAAATTTATCTCTTGCAAAAGGGGTATGAGAGAGAGAGAAAAAAATAATTCTTTCCATTCACGCCCCTCCATACAAGGTGAGTAAATTTTCCATTACCACGCAACTGTCACACAATTCTATTGCCAGTTCTCTCCCTCTCTCCCGTTATTCCATTTTTCTATCGGACATCAACCGGAGTTACAAAACCCATCAAGAGGTTGTTGGCAGTGAAGAGGAAAGAGTGGTGAAAAAGAGGATAAAAGAGAATGAAGGTGACTTCCCTTAGTAGAGATTATTATCCTACCTCAAGCGGTGGAAAATAGAATGATGAATCTTCCTAAAAAAAAAAATGGACGGAATAGCCTAATGTTAACATTTGTTACTGCATTAAGAATTGTACGTACCATTTTGTTCGTCATCTTTACCGTCATCCCAGTAACTGCAACCACTATTGATGCTAGTACTGCAGCTACTACTATTATCATTATCACCAAAAATTACCCAGATACGAAGGTTAGGGTTACTTACACAGTCTGAAAGTGAAGATTTAGTCACAGAATGAAATGAACGGAAATTTGAAGAATGAAATTTCACTATACTCGTTGGGAAAATTCGAAAATATGGTACAGAATGCTTGGAAAGAAGATAATCTATACGAAGAATTTTCAGAAAATTAGTTAAATATTTTATACGTTGAAATTTCAGAAAAAGATGAATACAATTTTACACGATGAAATTTCAGAAAAACATGAAGATAATTCACACGATGAAATCTCACAAAAAGATGAAAGTTCAGAAAAAGATGAAATTTCAGAAAAAGATGAATACAATTTACACGACAAAATTTCGTAAAACTAAGAAGATAATTTACGTAACGAAATTTCAGAAAAAGAGGAAGATCATTTGGACGATGACATTTCAGAGAAAGAGGAAGATAATTTAGACGATGAAATTTCAGAAAAAGAGGAAGATAATTTGCACGATGAAATTTCAGAAAAGAGGAAGATATTTTACACAATGAAATTTCAAAAAGGAGGGGAGACAATTAATTCGATGAAATTCAGGAAAATATGTAGATAATTCACACGACGAAATGTCAGGAAAAGATGAAGATAATTCACACTATGAGATTTCAAAAAAGATTTAACGGGACAAATTTTCAGGAAAAGAGGAAGGTCATTTCCACGATGAAATTTCATAAAAGGCTGAAAATAAGTTACGCAACGAAATTTCAGAAAAAGGTGGAAGACAATTTATACGATGAAATTTCAGAAAAAGATGAAGATAATTTATACAATGAAATTTCAGAAAAAATGAAGATAATTTATACAATGAAATTTCAGAAAAAAGAGGAAGATAATTTACTTGATGAAATTTCGTAACAAGATGAAGATAATTTACACGACGAAATTACAGAAAAAGATGAAGATATTTTATACAATGAAATTTCAGAAAAAGAGGAAGATCATTTATATGATGAAATTTCTTAAAAGATGAACGATAAATTACACGTGAAATTTCAGAAAAAGGAAGGGACGATGAAATTTCAGTAAAGAGGAAGATCATTTATACGATGAAATTTCAGAAAAAGAGGACAGTAATTATACAGTGAAATTTCAGAAAAGAGGAGATTCCACCATGAAATTTCAGAAAAAGAGGAAGATCATTTATACGATGAAATTTCAGAAAAAGAGGACGATAAATTACACCGTGAAATTTCAGAAAAAGAGGAAGATTCCCCCGATGAAATTTCAGTAAAAGAGGAAGATCATTTATACAATGAAATTTCAGAAAAAGAGGAAGATTCCCCTGATGAAATTTCAGAAAAAGAGGAAGATTCCCCCGATGAAATTTCAGAAAAAGAAGAAGATCATTTATACGATGAAATTTCAGAAAAAGAGGAAGATTCCCCCGATGAAATTTCAGAAAAAGAGGAAGATCATTTATACGATGAAATTTCAGAAAAAGAGGAAGATTCCCCCGATGAAATTTCAGAAAAAGAGGAAGATCATTTATACGATGAAATTTCATAAAAAAGAGGACGATAAATTGCACAGTGAAATTTCAGAAAAGAGGAAGATTGCCACGATGAAATTTTGAAGATCAATTAACGATGAAATTTCAGAAAAAGAGGACGATTTATACCGATGAATTTTCAGAAAAAGAGGAAGATTCCCACGATGAAATTTCAGTAAAAGAGGAAGAGCATTTATACGATGAAATTTCAGAAAAAGAGGAAGATAAATTACACCGTGAAATTTCAGATGAAGATTCCCACAATGAAATTTCAGTAAAAGAGGAAGATCATTTATACGATGAAATTTCAGAAAAAGAGGACGATAAATTACACCGTGAAATTTCAGAAAAAGAGGAAGATTGCCACGATGAAATTTCAGTAAAAGAGGAAGATCATTTATACGATGAATTTCAGAAAAAGAGGACGATAAATTACACCGTGAAATTTCAGAAAAAGAGGAAGATTCCCACAATGAAATTTCAGTAAAAGAGGAAGATCATTTATACGATGAAATTTCAGAATAAGAGGACGATAAATTACACCGTGAAATTTCAGAAAAAGAGGAAGATTCCCACGATGAAATTTCAGAAAAAGAGGAAGATCATTTATACGACGAAATTCCAAACCACGAGTAGAAGAAAGCGCACGTTGTAAAACATTAAAGGTGGTAAGAAAATTATGATGCAAAACGGAATCAGACGTAAACTTAACCCTGCCAAATAATTTTCCTTTGCATCTTGTCCTACTTCTGTGTGAGGTCGATGTTAGCCTTGCCAGTTAATGACTACTGTTATTTGAACAAACCCTTCGAGACGAAATAGTAATTACAATAACAATATTTATTAAAAGGAAACTTATGATTTAAATTAGAGCAAAAAGAATAATTATAACTTTTGTAAAATGAATGCAACCAAAAAATAAATACAGTTGTCAGTCTGCATCATAAATAAAATAATAAGAGAGAGAGAGAGAGAGAGAGAGAGAGAGAGAGAGAGAGAGAGAGAGAGAGAGAGAGAGACACTGAATTCCAGTGGACGATACTGATCGACGCATTGCATCTGAAACGGCAATTCCTCCGGGTGGAATAT
>NC_089755.1:27565176-27575176 GCF_040412425.1 Macrobrachium rosenbergii
GGCTTTCCTCCCATTACACCTTTCAGACCTTCTTGCTGTCAATTTCCCTTTCAGAGCTGAATGACCTCATAGGTCCCAGCTCTTGGCCTTTGGCCCAAATTCTATTTATTCTATCTATCTCTCAGCATTTTTAACTCGTAGACAACAACGACTTCTTCAACAGGTCTTTGACAATGAATCCTTCACGGAGAACTCTAAGGACTTCCCGTGCGTCCTTTCTACGTCCCCCTCTACTTCCAACTTCGTCATTTAGAAGTCTCTGTGGCCGTGCGACGCCATGGCAGCTCTTCTAATTATGACAGCGAGCCTTTCACGTCGTTTATCTGAGCGGAATCTCTCTCTCTCTCTCTCTCTCTCTCTCTCTCTCTCTCTCTCTCTCTCTCTCTCTCTCTCTCATGTCTCCTAGTGCTCTTATCTTCCTCAACAGGTCTTGGCAGCTGTCACAACCACTACACCAACCCGCCATGGAACACCATCATAGCAATATTGTTATATTTTCGGTGTATACGCGCAAGTAAACTCAAGTCATGATACGTGTGACTGTAAGTGTATCTCTGGATAAATATGCATTCATGTATCACATATATACCGGTGATGAAATACGATATCGTCTGGATAAGTATCAAGCAGATGTACGTTGAATATATAAATATAATAAAAAATTGGCTGAGAGAGAGAGAGAGAGAGAGAGAGAGAGCGAGAGAGAGAGAGAGAGTTAAGTATACCTTAGTTTTACCAGACCACTGAGCTGATCAACAGCTCTCCTAGGGCTGGCCCGAAGGATTAGACTTATTTTACGTGGCTAAGAACCGACTGGTTACTTAGCAACGGGACCTACAGCTTATTGTGGAATCCGAACCACATTATAGCGAGAAATGAATTTCTATCTCCAGAAATAAATTCCTCTAACTCTTCATCAGCCGGCCGGAGACTCGAACTCGGGCCTAGCGAGTGCTAGTCCACAGCTCCACCGATTCGCCCAACGAAGAACTGAGAGAGAGAGAGAGAGAGAGAGAGAGAGAGAGAGAGAGAGAGAGAGAGAGAGAGTAAATTCCAAATTAAGCAATAAGTATAAACAAGTAAAAAAATGTGCCGAAGTTTCTTCGGCGCAATCGAGTCTTCTGTAGAACGTATAATGCTATATAAAACTATCAGCTACGACCGGCCAGCACTCAGTCGCTCCCCAGGTGCAATCAAGTAAACGTGTGTCTCACGCCGCCTCCGGAGAGCTCCGCCAGACGAACGATCCACGGCTAACCTTAATCTTAAATAAACTAAAACTACTGAGGCTATAGGGCTGCAATTTGGTATATCTGATGTTTAGAGGGTGGGTGATCAACATACCAATTTGCAGCCCTCTAGCCTCAGTAGTTTTTAAGATCTGAGGGCGGACAGAAAAAGTGCGGACGGACAGACAAAGCCGTCACGATAGTGTTCTTTTATAGAAAACTAAAACTGATGAGTCCACTTATCCTAAATGGACTGACGCACTCACATGCAGACAAAACGCCATTCCTGCGTTGGCATAAAACTAGTTCCTGAGTCAGCCCTAAAAAGCTTTCCCAATAACGGACATTTCGGCAGAAGTCTAATAGCGTCAGAGTGGCAATATCAACATTTCTCCAGTTAATTCTCTGTAATAGCACTCTAATGGCCCCCTTAATAGCACAGGAATACATGGAAAACGCTTTAAACATGTCCAAGGCAGATAACAGTCTTTGTTTTTTTCTTTTTTTAGGTTTTGCATTTACCTCTTTCGCTTTCCTTGGCTTCATATTTCATTAATAATTTTATTTGCGTACCCGGGGCTTCATGTGTAACCAACAAACATGCAGGAATATTTTCCAACTCTTGTCGTAACTTATTCATAATTACTCGACATATTCATTTATATTACATAGGAAATATGATATTCCCCTAAAGTTTTCCAATCTCTTTTCTATAGTAAAATAAATAAGCCTTTTTCCATGCTCAGACCTTGATGAAATTATAAACTTATAAAAAATGTGAAATTTGAAGTAAACTCTTTCTATGCTAATAAAATTATTAAAAAAATCAAATTCTTTGACAGAAACCGTAGATGATTTCCCAAAATGCTTTTCACAATTAAGATATATATATATATATATATATATATATATATATATATATATATATATATATATATATATATTTATACATACATATATATATATATATATATATATATATATATATATATATATATATATATATATATTTATATATATATATATATATATATATATATATATATATATATATACATACATATATATATATATATATATATATATATATATATATACATACATATATATATATATATATATATATATATATATTTATACATACATACATATATATATATATATATATATATATATATACATACATACATATATATATATATATATATATATATATATATATATATATATACATATATATATATATATATATATATATATATATATATATATATATATATATATATACATACATATATATATATATACGCTTGTCATTTCAAGCATAGATCCAAATGCAAGAAATATGAAGTAATTCTGATGTCCGGCAGCAGGATTCGAATCCACATCCCGAACATCAGATCGAGGTCACGTTGCCGACCTGACCACGAGAAGGTCGGCAAAGTGCCCTTGTTCTGATACTCCGGATGTGGGTTCGAACTTTGCTGCCGGACATCGGAATTACTTCATATTTCTTGCATTTGGATCTAAGGCTTTGTTATGACAAGCGTATCCAAAAAGTGTGGAAAATTGGAGAAGTTGCGAGAGCATTGTGGCTAAAACAATTACATACTTGTATATAAGTGTATATATATATATATATATATATATATATATATATATATATATATATATATATATATATATATATATATATATATATATATATATATATATATATATATATAAAGTCTACTGGTATTTTACATATATATATATATATATATTTGTGTTTGTATCTTTAGCCCCTTACCATAGGAGTGCCAGATGTTTTTCGTCCTCCTGTTTTCAGTAATTACTTTTATTGTATGTTGCACGTCCTACGTCCTATGTCCTGTCTTGTGGATGTTCAATTTGTTTATATTCCGAAGGCGAATTGCTCTTCTTGGTAGTCACTCATCCACTTCCTGGCCAGATTGAACGTTTGCTGATCGAAGGGCAGAGGTAGCGCGAAGTATTGCCAGTGAGGCTATTGGAGACTCCGGGACAATTAAAGTGTTGAGGAGTCAAGGAGTTAGGTCCTGATTCAACATGTGATAAGAGGTGCCACTCACGACCCTTAGTAGATTCCTGGTTTTACTAAATGAAGTCTCCAAATTACCTCAGAACATGGACGTTTTCTTACCGGGCACTTTCTTCACTCGATTGACCTGTTCGTGCAACTTTTATCTTTTTTCTCTGTTCACAATTTTCACTGTAGACACTCCTCTTTCTAATTCATTTGACTTACTTTCCGTCTGGACTGTGTTAACATTTTCGTGGAATAATTTGTCAGCCCAGTATTATATATTTTGCTATTCCCCCACGCAGTGTGATATACCAGTATGGCAGTCTGCTGACCTTCATTCCTTACACAAAGATTATGGCTTCTTGTCAGCGTCCACCTGTTCTTAAAGCTGCTTACTTTCAGTAACTACTATTCTATGTTCCCCTTTAGAGGCAACGTTATTTCAGTCCTGATTCTTTTCTGTGAATGGCAGACAGTACTTTAAACGCAACATCTCTCTTTAAAACTAATTCAAAATCTCTTGAAATGACGTTTTAAACAGATAAATTTAGCAACTAACTTCTTTATTCATTATTGTTCCTTTATTCTTGCCTTCGCCCTTTTTTCAGAAACAATTTAATTTATGAAATTTCGGCCTTTCAGCGCTTAATACAAGGAAAAGAAGGAGCTGGAGCGGTTGGACAGCAAGATGAAGAGATCTAAAAAATAAAGGAGATGAAGTACAAGGATCTAAAGGTGAAAGTGGGAGTAAACCCCCCCCCCCAAAAAAAAAGGCGCGGGGATGGAGGTAAGGTAAAAGGCTAAACAATGGATGCAGCTTGAGGCCAAAGGGACGCTTCGAACACCCTTCAGTAATGCCTAAAGTGCACCAGGTGAGTTGTACTGACGTCACTACCCTGTACATGCTTTTTAGAACTGACATTTCTTACACTTCATACATTTTCCTTCTAGACTTAGTACGTTTACACTGTGTCTTAACCTCTCGCAAAAACCCTATATCACTACATCAACTGAAAATAAAGAAAAACAGCCCCAATACCTAAATCAGGAAAGTCGAGGTACAAGAGGTGTGTTGACAATATATATATATATATATATATATATATATATATATATATATATATATATATATATATATATATATATATATAATATTAATATATTAAGGTATAACAATAGGTAAGTTTAAAGCAATAAAAAAATAGGTAAAGTTCAAGGCCTTCACTCTTACCCAAGTTTGTATATTTGTGAAGGAAATCTATGAAAGGAAGTTGACGGTTAGTCTTTCTGTGGTGAAGCGCAGACCAAGCTCCTATCCAAAGGTTTTCTTAATCCGCTGAAGATTCAGTGTCAGGGGTTTTACAAATGTATCAACATAATATACAATAGATGATGGGAGTATTCACCTTGCTGATGACAGGAAATAGCAAAAATGCACACTCGAAGTGCAGCCTAATTATGCCAAAAAGATTTTGGTACATCATGCTCCATGAGGCAATGGGGTGAGGACTCCTTTGTGCAAATGCCAGTAAGGACACTGAGCACCTATTTTGCATATATAGCAAATTCGATATTTGTTAAAACCACGAACATTGGGTACTACTTTAATGGTGCTAGTGATGCCCCTCTCTTACCCTGAGACCAATGCCAGTACATTCATCCGACCTGCCCCCTATCTGTACATTTACTGGGATACTACTCGCAAAGAACTTGACAGAGCTACCCATCACCTTGTGGAAAATAGTTCCTCCAACACCAGGTCGAGAGGGCCATATGAATCATGAAAGCATGATGTTGCAAGGAAAACAATGGCGGACCAATAACAGTGACACCGTGCCAGTTTTCTGTAAAGATCAAACTTCAAGTTCGTCCAAAAAAAAAGGCATGACAAAATACCAAATAAATCACCTCCAACCCTCTCTGTCTTGACGGCAGCATGACGGCTAACATTTTTGTACGACCAGTTAAGAACATGAAGAATCTCGTCCTGGAGCACAAAACGACCCCTTGACCAGCTATCTTCAAAGGGCCAACCTGGCGTACGAGGACATTCGTCAAAGTGAAGACAACGGACCTCACAAAGCCTCGTGTACCGAGAAAAAAAATGACCCACTTGTCAAGGTGTCTCACTTGCAAACTTCAGGATGACACCATAAAATAACACTGCAGTGACCGAAATGGATTTGGCCTCAAGAGAGACATTTTCATCACCGGGAAGGAAATCGCCGAATCTGAAACTAACCCCAGGAAGAAGAAACGCCTTCAACAAACCTCGAGAATGAGAAATTGCTTTCCTTTCCTGTGTTCCACTATTTCAGGTACACACGTAAAACGTCTGTTCTTTCCACCTGACACTGAGGCCACTTTTTCCATCCGGTGATTGGTCAACGCCTACTTGTACGTTTCTTTCTCTATCTTTCCCTTCAACGCATCCATTCTGGCTTTTGGCTCGAGTTAATTCCCAAACCTGAATTTTTATTCGTAGTCGCCCTCTCTCTTTGCACCTTAGTTTTGTTCAAATATTATCCCACGTATCTGCGTTTATTATACTGCTGAAGATATGACTGTGATTGGTTTGAAAATTCACCATCAATAAATAAGAAAAAAAAACACATTTCAATGAATGGACATTAATTTTACCATTCTCTAATAAGAAATTGTCATAAACTTGAGAAAACTAAGAAACTGAGTGACTGCGATGCTATTATAATTTTCTGTCTCGCTCTTATACCTACATACAAACAAATACATACATATAGATATATAAATAAATATATATATATATATATATATATATATATATATATATATATATGTATATATATAACTATATATATAATATAAATACATACATACATACATACATACATACATACACACACACACACACATATATATATATATATATATATATATATATATATATATATATATATATATATATATATATATATATATATATATATATATATATAACATTTATATATATAACGGAAAGGTTAATATTTCAAAACAGCTCTCGCTTAAATAGGAACTATTGTCCAAAGAGTTTGCGCTTCCCATTTCCCGCTTGATCCAGACCGTTTCCCGAGCCTTTCTCCTCAAAGTGATAAGTTTTCTTTTCTCTCTCATGATAATGGTTGGAAGTAACTATCACTGAATAATAAGGCGTCGAAAATGCATTAAGATGAAAATATGACTTTCATTAAAAGACAATCTTGAAAAAGCATTCGACTATCCTTAAAAACCTATGAAAAGGTATTTTTAACAACGATAATCAAATGATCATTTCATTTTCTTTTAAACTTCCATGAGTATTGATATAAATATTCTAGTTTTATTACTGCAGATATTTTTACACTCAGCATCTTTATTACTGGTGGATGATAGTATATCTTTGTATGCGGTAAAGACACAACCACCCACATATTCTTATTGCCGTAATTCTATTTGTATGTGAATACCACTTTTACGATGTGTCGCCTAAAGCTTAAATACATTATTATTATCAATGTTATCATAATCAAAGTGGATACTTTTGCATTATAGTTTTACATATCCCACTTGAAATTATACTAGGTATCGCTCTTGCAGTGCTTAACTGCATGAGAAGGAAAAGAAAACAGAATAAAAGGAATGACGAAATAAAAAAGTTGAGAGAGAGAGAGAGAGAGAGAGAGAGAGAGAGAGAGAGAGAGAGAGAGAGAGAGAGGTGGGGGAAGGAGAATATGGAAGGGAGACCTTTTGGTGTAGTAAACTCAATAACCAGAAAAGCCGTCAGCGCTGAAGGGTTTGTAGCCTCACTGGACCATAAGGGTGTTTCGAACGGCGGGTTATGCGGGAATCTTGCCCTAGGGGCGGTGGCTCCTCTCCCAAGTTCTTCTTCCCCAGGAGCTTCATATTCTACATGGTGTCTTATGGCTGATAAGGATAATAGGTATGGGCAGCTGCCAGAAGAGGTTACTGAGGGATAAATTTCACAAAGATATCATTTGGCCATGATTTACGGGGTAGGGGTACGGGACGGCAGTGGACGGGAAGGGACGGTAGAAGGACTAAACGGTTCTTTGTTATTATTAGCTCGTATATATTTCAACCTTTTGATCTGATATTCAAACATTGTTGAGGAAACAGCAGTTTTGTGGATACTGCTCTGTAACTGAGCATACAGAAAAAGCTGACAGAATTAGAAATTAATTCAATGCATTTTCTTTTCTTTTTACAAACACACACATACACACACACACACACACACACACACACACACACACACACATATATATATATAATATATATATATATATATATATATATATATATATATATAGTTATAATTGTTATATTGTCACGAAGTGTTCCAAGTACCTGGTTATTACACAACTAATCACAGAATTCAAACATTTACCAAACTTCAGCCAGATACCTGAACTCTCATAACAATAAAATTATGACTGAGTACTTTAAAGGCAACAGTGATCCCTTAAAAACTTACTAACCATGTGAGAAATCAGACAAAGTTTATCAAAACAAGTGTGAGGTATCAACATTTAAAAAAGAAGTATACTAAAGTATACTAAAGTAAAAGGGCATCACTCCATCAAACAACTGTAACTGTTTCCCTGGTCTTAATTCATTTCAGCAAAACTAAAGGAACAAAGCATGTTTATCACAATTAATCCTATCACTGGTGGTCAGTCAATGAAACTTGTAAAAATCTTGAATACAAAATTTTTTTTTTAATTCAAAATTTAGGATCAGAATTCACAATCCAAAAAATTTAATATTACTTGAAATCAACAAAATTTAATTAATTCTTGAATTAAATCACAAAGGTTAATTTATCAAGAAATTAAATCAATCAAACAAAACTTAAACTATCAAGAATTATTAAAGATTTGAAAAGAGTATCTTAATAAATGAAAATTAAATCAAGCATGCAATGTTAAACTATTAAGAAATACTTAAAATGCTAAGTAAATAAATGTTAAATCACCACTATATAAAATGTGAAAAATCAAGAGAATGCAAACAAAAAAACACACAAAAATACACAAAAGATTTACCAAAAACAATTTCACTAAAGCAAAAATCCCTTAATATACCTTATTATACCATGGTAATAATAAGTAAAATTCACTTTACCTTACACAAGCTTGTGAAAACTTTCACAAAATCACCCCAAATGCAGCTGCTCAAGACTCACAAAACACACTTTTTGATAGGCGCCATTACTAATATATACACTTTTTATTACCGTTATCAGATCTCAAAAGATAAGATTAATATCAATGACCACACAAATATTTTACATTTATAACTTCTCTCTTTTGAAGAAAGAGAGAGAGAGGTATTGCAATCAATGTAACAAGCACAGTATCCGGTCTTATAATGAAAAGAATCCTATCTCAAGTCAAAGAGCATAACTTTCATGGAACATTCTAGAAAAGAAACGTGACGTCACTTCCTGTCACATGAAACCAGATCAGAACAATGCAATTTTAAACATGACGCAATTGTCTTGTGCTTTTGTGCAATAACTCCCTTGATCTTAAAACATAACAATACATGTAACATTTTGAAATCATTCATCTTCTTCTCATATGAGACAAAAATCTTACACGACTCAACTGTTATCCCGACCTGTCAAAAAGTTGTCTTTCGCGATGACACTCGAAACAAAACAAAGCATTCGCAGAACACACGTGGCTGGGAGACAAAATGCACGATTATATACTACGTTATAATTAAAAACGTATTATTAATTCTAAATTACACTGTTAAGTTATCTAAATCACTAATTCTTGTGAGATCTGACATTACACTACATACGGCACCTCAATAATTATTATCATTACACAGAACACATGATAGCTAGAACAGTAAATATATCAAAATCATGGAAAGATATACATTTTAAAGACAATGTCATGAGAATATACAGACATACATACATACATACACACACACACACATATATATATATATATATATATATATATATATATATATATATATATATATATATATATATATATATATATATATATATATATATATATATATATATATATATATATATATATATATATATATATATATATATGTATATATATATATATATATATATATATATATATATATATATATATATATATAAATATATAAACAAACACACACACTCTGTCCTTCTTCAACCACAGTGGGCTAAAAGGTAAACTTAATCTTAATAATGTGCATGGGTTCGAATCCAACCACTGATGGAAAGGGGTTCGTCATTATTTTTGTTTCAAGGCTTGTAGTGGCTAACATATCCAGTTTGAGAACTAAGAGATCATCGTGACTACCATAAAGTTGTAATGTATGTATGTATGTATGTTTGTATGTGTGCATGTATGTGCATGCGTGAGAGCGCATTCATTGCTCAATTTTTTCTTCAACATTATTGTTCAAAATTTTTCCTCCAAATTTGTTGTTGAAAGTTAATATTAATTCAAAATCATATTTCCGTTTTCAGTAGCTTTCTCTTGAAGCAATTATCTGCTATCGTTTAAAAACAATCCATCTTTAATTCTTATAATTAGTCATTATTTCCTTATATCGCTGCTTGTTACTCCCTAAACCACCATTTCATTCTTATTTCAGTTTTATTTTCCTACAACGTCATTCGAATCATAGTCACCCTTAATCTCTTTGATATACTAGCGTTGTTAAAGTTTTAATCATT
>NC_089755.1:27580176-27582676 GCF_040412425.1 Macrobrachium rosenbergii
TTGGAAAGAGAAATAGGAGAAAGTGGACTGGCAAAAAACACGTCCTAATGTATTTTGTTTCAAGATGCCTCTTCAAACTGAATAAAGGCCTGAACGAATGAAACAAAAATATATTTATTTCGACAATTTTATCCCGAGAAAATGAAAATACTATCCACGTACGAAGGTAGTTGTCTACATACCACGACGCTAACCGCTTCATATCATGCTATAAACTGTCGGCATAATAACTACAGGAACTGACGCCAGGACATCTCTTGATAAAGTATTTAGTTCGCTCTAAAAGTTTCTTGGAGTGATGGGATGTGCTCTCTACATGAAATAAAAAAAAAATCGTTATCCCCTCGTCATATGCACGTATAAACATCAGTTCTGAAAATCCAGACTGGATAACACCTGCAAACTCAAGGGTCAATCACTCTGATCATTCTTTAACATCCTACACTTCAGGATGGCACTTCTCCACCTGCCTTTATGCTTCCAGGATCCTTTAACCCTCCCCGCAACAAACACTAAATAAAAAACTATACCAAGAGAGCGTTTCTCTGAGGATGGCTAGGGAATAAGGGGGCCAAAAAAAAAAAAATTTTTACAGATTCTCAAAGCACATGCTGCAGCATTCTCTCACAGCCTCTACTTTTCCTTACCATTCCTGCAGAATATGGGTTTACCCACTGATCTTGAGATACTCTACTAATAAACAAAATCTTACACATACACACATATATATTATATATATATATATATATATATATATATATATATATATATATATATATATATATATATATATATATATATATACGGATAAGTAGTAGCATTAAAATTACGGAGAATAAGTAGTTAATAAAGTGGTGGACGTCGTATTTTATGAAAAAGTACAGGATCTGAAAGTTTTATTCCTTTGCCACATCTATTTTCGCCAGTCCGTCTACCGGATATGAGTTATGGTTGTATGACTGTTTATCAATATCATTACTACAACTATTTTTAACTATCTGTGGTTCATAAGCATCCGCACTTGTATAAAATGAAGATATTGTAAAAAATCAAGATATTAAAGGATAAAGGTGATAACACTGCCATAAATAAAACAGATTAATACTTACATCTGCTCCGGGTATACCGGATATTAGGTGACTATTCTAGACACGTACCTGAAAAAGAAGAAATGATTTGTTAATGAAATATCATTAGGTACTATACAACAGGTGTTGCGTGATATGGTTATCGCGAATAGCTTTTCCTTCATTCTTGTGACTTCTGTCCTCAAATGACATCTAGAATTTCAACGAAGGAGCATCGAAATTCAAAAAAATAATGGGACATGATGGGGAATCAAAAGTTGCTTAGCGACTACAAAACCATTGGGGCGCTTCGCAAAAACATAAACACCGGATGCTTTCAGTATTTTTGTCCATTCACCTCTGATGGGAAAAACCGATCTGCTAATAAGCATATACTGTAAGTTACTTTTGTAAAACTGGGTAGCTTTGTCTACAGAGTATCTCCGTGCTCGTCTCGCTCTTGAAGATATGCGAGCTATAGAACTATTAAGATTTTTATGGTAACGATTTGCTTCAAAATTATTATCAACTTTATTCAAACAGTTCTATCGTTCTCGTAAAGAAAGCCATTAATGCTATTACTGCAAAGCAAAATTCCAAAGATGAAGATTAAAAAGGAGAACAGAGTGAAGAAAGTATTTTACAATAAAAAAGGAAATGGCAATAACAAAGACCAAAGAAGAAATAGATTAATAGCCACATAAAAATAATTAATTTCTTAGAAAAGTAATGTAACTTTTCTTCTCTTGTAAGTACAAGCATGAGAGTTAGTGCCAATTCCGATTTAAGAGAACATATTTTGCTCGTGATGAAACTGAAGCTCTTTCCTTTCGTAAACGTTTCTGAAGATAAAAGTCGAAGTTCATAACTTACTGACACACGAATCTTACTTTTCATTTAGAATACACAGATCGCCTTTCAAACGGGTTCTTCTTTAGCAAGCTAAATTACCCTTTGGCTTGTTCCACAAGTCACAAGAATATGAGAGCAAATATAATAATAATAATAATAATAATAATAATAATAATAATAATAATAATAATAATAATAATTTTTAAACAAATAAGTTAGAGAAGAAAATCCGCAACGCTAAAATTAAATCGAAAACCAAAATGTCTCATGTCTGATACTATTTCGTTTCAAACTCTTGGCGTCTTGCACACGCTATCTCCCCTGTCTATGAACACGTCTTGTTTTATCTTTTATCTGCAGGAGAAAACTTCACCGGGAAAGGATCTCTCTCTCTCTCTCTCTCTCTCTCTCTCTCTCTCTCTCTCTCTCTCTCTCTCTCTTTCTCTCTCTCTCTCTCTCTCTCTCCCTTTTGCTCTTTTCAGCCCGGCAGGAATTGAAAAGGCCTGGGTTCTTTCTCATTAGTTTTCTTAATTAGCGGGTTTCTCAAAAAGCCACTTCCATGCAAAAGATGTCTTTGGTGT
>NC_089755.1:27597676-27605176 GCF_040412425.1 Macrobrachium rosenbergii
AATAAAAATAAATGACAATTTTAATGTCACAGAATTCGACACTCAAAATTACTAAAAGTAAATTGTGGTAGAAATACAGGATTGAATTTGTGATATTTTCTACGATAAAAACACGACAACTCTCTGCTTCTCATACTAGTTGGTAGGTTTTAATGAAGAACCGTTCTAAGGGAATAATTTCTAGGTCTGTCTAGTTGATGTTAAAAAGGGGCTTCTGCTGGTGGAGTTAAATGAGAAACAGAAAATAAATTCATGAATGATATTCAATGCTGAATATCAGTAAAACATGGAAAGAATCAGAAATCGTCAAATGCCTTTAAATATACTGCCGACAAATGTTCAGAGAAGAGTGATGATAATAAGAAGAAAAATTTCCATTTTATTTTTTATATCAAGTAGATTTGTTCCTAAATAAAATCCAGCTATTTATCACTTATCAAGAGGCTGTCTTTATCTGAAATAGGGTGTAAATAATATCACAGTAGTCATAGTAATACAACACAAATACAAGATGATATAGACATTACCCTATTACACAATGGTTTATAAAAACATAACCACACTTTAGTGGAACCCAATCGAAGAACAAGCTGGAGAGTCCTACTGAAAAAGGGATACTAGGAATAATGGAAGCATTAACAGACCATAATAAGAAATTACAAACCATTATCTCCAAAATAAATCCACTGGTCTACGCCTCAAGACTTGCTAGATCAGACGTCAACTACTGTGAACATCGGGATTTATTTTCTTTTATTTCCATAGCCACTCTGCCCGGCGCAAATGGGTACCAGAGTTTCTGATTTACTTGAGCACCTTGCATCCAAGATGTACTGCAAATAACATAGATACACCATATACAAGTTTAAATCGAATGGCCAAAAAAAAAAAAAAATAGAAGAAGTAGACAAACCAAAAAGGAATCAAAGGAAATGAGCGCGATCGCGGGAGGGAGCATTTCGAGGCTCTACTGAGAGACGCGTCGCTCTTGGTATGTATAATCCCGAAAGGTGCAGGGGTGATTAATCTAACTGTAAATACCAGGACTCTAAAAATGTTCGCGTGCCTGCGTTTCGAGGATTGGAACCAGGGCTTTTCCGGAGGACCTCAGAAAAGAGAAAGACGTCGCCTTATCAGATCACTCACTCTCGAGATGCATTAAGAGGCACGGGACGCTGTGGCCGTAAATTAGAAGAAAACTAGTGATTTCTTGCCGGCTCTTTCATGTCATGTTTCCGCCAGAATTCGAAGCACATCAGCGATGAAGCAAAGATGTTTCACGCTTATACCAGGGACATTTTGTCATCATGCAACTCAAGAAAATTGGTAACAAGAAAATTCCTCATACGTTCGGCGTGTCACGATGTTTAGCAATTAAAAATCGATGGAAAAAAATCGTTGGAAGTAACATTATTTTGTTAATCTATTTCCAAATAACCTTGTTCTAAATAAAAGACGCCTCGCGTTATCAAAAACAGAACGAATTCCCGTCAAGGATGGGGTGACATAAATCAATTTTGTTGCTGACTCCAAAGGCCTCCTACGACAGCAATGGGCATGATTGAATGAATGTCCAGTGATTCGAATTTACAGTATGTCCAATGCCTCGAAAAAGTAATTTAGGTTTCTTAAACCACGAACTTATTCGGAATGAATTTTGTCCTGCATAGAGGTGTGATGGTTCATAATCAAAGAATCATATAAAAAAACGTACAAAAACCTTTGTGAAAGACACGTCGTCAACATGTTCCTGTCCCAATTTACAGCGCCTAAGAAAAAAATAATTCTTTTTTAAATGTTTTAGGAGACAACTCGTTTTATTAGTGTTTATGTTTTAGGAGACAACGCGTTCAGGATAACGAAGTAATAATAGTGTTTAATATCATTATTATTGCTCATTACAGTGTCATCAACTAAAAGAGAAAAGGTCCTAATAAAGTCTGAACGTCTTAAATAATTTTTCGAAGTTGAATTTACAACCTGCAGATTAGAACAACACATTTTATTTTAAAGAGATTCAAAACATATTCGTATCATCTTTTGTACTGCGGTTTCTGAATAAGTTGTTAATGCAGGTCTTTGTGCTCTCATTCTGCTACATCAAGTGCAACGTGTAATTGAATGCTGGTATATAGGTGACACTAGATCTGACGCACTCATCCACCAAAGAAGTTGTGATTTAATTTAAACTCTGCTGTGGAAAAAAAACGCACTAAAGAACCGACCACATTCCATTCCAGCGTTCATGTTTACCTAATCAATAAGAAATTTTTCGAATCCCTCCAAGACAAATGTCGAAAAGCACATGCTGTTCGAACACGGCAGCGCAATCAGTTCTGATTCATGTAGTTCTCAAAGCCTATAACTAAACTTTCAAGTCTTCCCAAGAAGGTATGAATGTTTTATCATTAAATACCGGCAAGCATCAGTGCATGCCAGGCTTATTTTTAAGGTAAGAGCAGAAGACACACCTTTTGGCGTCGTTTTTGCCTTTAACCTCTCCGATAGCCTAAACACAAGGCGTACCTTGAGTATCTTCCACCTACAAGAGCTTTGAAGCACACACGCACAAACACACGCATATATATATATATATATATATATATATATATATATATATATATATATATATATATATATATATATATATATATATATATATATATATATATATATATATATATATATATATATATATATATATATACTGTATATATATGTGTGTATGTATATACATGTATATGTATTTTTTATTTATATTTATATATAGATATATATTCAGTGGTAAGAAAACTCGTCACTGGAGTGTAAGGTGGCTGCTGTCGGTGGCTCGAATCCACCAGGTGACTACCATTTATCAATCATGATTCCCATTCGGAATTATTTCCGAGGAAGGTCGATTTGGATATCAAACGAAATTTGCATCTTAATGTTAGTGAATAAAAAAATGTCAGGGTGGCACGATAAAAAAATATATATATATATATATATATATATATATATATAATATATATATATATATATATATGTGTGTGTGTGTGTGTGTGTGTGTGTGTGTGTGTGAATCTGCAATAACATTCAATTTAAGAGAGAGAGAGAGAGAGAGAGAGAGCCTTCAGTCATACACATCCAACTCCTAACGATATTAAAAGTCTCGTGCCAGGAGAGTTATTTCCTGTCCTTTCAGAACAAAGCAGATAACGAAGTCAAAGTGCGCTTCTCATCAAACAGACCGGCAGCCGGAGGAGGACCTTCCCTTCACCGAACCTCCTCAGAAAAGGCGAGAATCGCAATGAGCTCCCGTCATGGGGATCGACCATTCTATTGCCTTCGATCTCGAGGCACGGTTGAATGTGTGTGTGTGTGTGTTGTGTGTGTGTGTGTGTGTGAGATTTCACATGCTCGGAGCCGTGGCTTTTGTCTTAGGTCTTGGAGTGAATTAAATGTTATCGCCATTAAGACAGAAAATAAAAAAGTTAAGATTTTACATAGGAGGCAAAAAGTGAAATGATCTTGTCTCTTCATAATCATCTTATACGCTATTCCATGTTTAATATACACTTGGACATACACATGCTGATACATAATATACTTTCTAGGATCCGGGAAAGCTGCTGTCATACCACAGTCCAACCGGCCGTAAAAGGGTTCCAGCGTGTACTGGGTCCATGAAAAATGGCGTGAGGCTAGCAACGTCACCTGTTAATACTTACTAAGACACTTGTGTGTGTGTGTGTGTGTGAGTGTATATACTGTATGCATGTATGTATTATATAGTATATATATATATATATATATATATATATATATATATATATATATATATATATATATATATATATATATATGTATGTGTGTGTGTGTGTGTGTGTGTGTGTGTGATGTATGTATGTATATCTAATGAAGAAAAGATAATTACTAAGAGTTGATGAGATGATGCTAAAATTATTGTTAAAAATCAGGCATGTAAGGCATCTCTGAAGGGTGGAAAGATTTCACAGGAATGAGCTAAATGTTCCGCTGATTAAAGAAAAGGTGATAAGGGCGAGTGTAGCAATTATAGACAACATATCATCAAGTAATGACAGGAAGATGGACGGTAGGATTTTGACCGAGGAATCAACACAGATGATAGGGGAAAAGGGTTTGAGCAGTCTCGGATTAGACGAGGTTGAATGCTAAGAGTGAAGTTTTCGTTATGGAAATTTGAGGGTGGCATCCCAGGTAAATCTACATGTCGCATATATGGACCACAGAAAAATTATGACAGGACAACAGAGATTCAATGTAGAGGGTGCTGATTATGCATGGACGGCAGTGGCACAACCCTTCCAGCAAATCTATATGATAGCCATAAATGCTCGACAAGTGATGAATGCAAGAAGTGAATGTTGTGATTGCCTTATAAAAACAGCAGCTTCGATGACAACATCGTTGAGACCGAGTATGGGTAAAAACGAGAGAAATTAAATGATAAATTCATGAAGAAGTGACAGAATAACAAAACAAAACAAAACAAAAAAAAATACTGCAGGCAGGAATGAAAATCTTATCGCGACCGAAGCCATGAAGTGCAAAAGCTGAGAGCGTTACTAAAAGAAGCGCTGAAGGACGTGATATGTGGGAAATAATAATTCTTGTCATTTCCCATCACCAAGATAAGACAACATCTATCATAATGAGAGACAGCGAATCCCCTCACACGGAAACCGCGGGCAGCACCAGAGTAGTATTCCCATTAAGTTGCCAGAGAGCAAAACTGCATCTCTGGCGAAACAATGTCGGACTAACCACGACATCTGCAAGTAGTAAAGTAAAGTAAAAGATTTTTCAAATAGCAGTATTTAATTATTTCACTCTCGATCACAACATAAAAGAGTCAATTCAGGAATTCGGACATAAAATGCAATCGTTTACAAAAGAGCCAGCACAGAACGGTGCTTGTTAAGTAGGCCGTGTTTATAGTTAGTGGAAACTACCATTAATCATGTAACAACAAGACAATACCTCCCGACCATGAAAATGATTCTATCTCAGTACGAAAAAATCTAATGTCGATCTCATTTATAGTGCAGTGCATCAAGTTGCCGTATTACCCAGAACAACACTACGTCAAAAACTAAATGCTAACTTTCAACAGTCTTTATGGAAATACCCGGACTGATTAAATGTTGTCTCAATTAAGACAGAATAAAAACAGTTATAAAGCCTTTACATATGGGGGAAAAGAATGAAATTATGATCTGAAAATACAGAGCTATCATTTCTCATAAAACTATTGATCTGAGAGAAGATAATATATATATATATATATATATATATATATATATATATATATATATATATATATATATATATATATATATATTATATATATATATATATACATATATATATATATATATATATATATATATATATATATATATATATATATATATATATATATATATATATATATATATATATATATATATATATATATATATATATATATATATATATATATATATATATATAGATATATATATATATATATATAGAGAGAGAGAGAGAGAGAGAGAGAGAGAGAGAGAGAGAGAGAGAGAGAGAAATTTAATAAACAGCAGGGGCACAGGAGTCCATCGTACCCACTTACAGGAAAACAAACTGAGAGCAAGATCCTTGTATTCCCTCTGGAGATTCTCTAGGAGGAAGAGGAAGACTAGGAGGAAGTGAGGATGAAGACAAAACAGAAGAGAAAATAAAAGGAGGAAAATAAAGAGGTTAAGGATAGTGAAGAGCAGGATAAGAAAAAATGTCACGAAGCAAATGAATAAGAGAAGGAGACAGCTAAGTAGAAGGAAGAAACCTCTATTCATGGAAAAGAGGAAAGATTTAACAACATCTGGCAACACAACAACTACTAGTATACGTTATAAAGGAGAAAGCAAAATTTGTTATAGAGAGAGAGAGAGAGAGAGAGAGAGACAACGTCTTTCCAGCAGAGATGAAAATGGTAAATGAAGCTACGGTGGGTCCGGTACACTCATACACTCATACAGGTGGAGGAAGAGAGAGAGAGTGAGAGAGAGAGAGAGAGAGAGAGAGAGAGAGAGAGAGAGACCAACTGTTCTCTCACCTTTAGTGCTCTCTCCAGTTCTGCTCGGGTGGAGGAGGAGGAGGAGGAGGAGGAGGAGGAGGAGGAGGAGGAGGAGGAGGAGGACGCGTGGGTGTCCTTTTGGTGGACTGAGTGCGAAGGGGGGCGGAGTGGGAGGCAGCACAGGAGGAAAAGCCTTCTGGCGGAGGATGGATTGTTGGAGGGAGACAAGAGTAAAAAGAGAACGATCAAAAGAAGCAAGGAAATGGAGGGGAAGGAAATGTTGGCAGGGGAAAAAAGTAATGGATGGGTAAATAGCGCGCACACAAACACACGCACGCAAAAAACGGCGAAACGAAACAAAAAGGCTGCGGGAAACAAAGATGGGGAGAGATGCGGCTTAAAACAAAACGAAGGAAAAATGGGATTTCCTGTTAAGGAGAAATCTAGGTCAGAGGAAAGAAGGCGGAGCATCGATACAATGCTTTCAAACAAGAGGCAACTGATCGCGAGGAAAGGTGCACGAGATACAAAATCAGAGATAAAGCCATAAGCAATTAAAAAGCGTAACACCGAGTGAAACAACAACGTAATCATGACTGACAGCAACAAAACAATGTAGGAAGCGCTCGCTCACAAAACACGCTGGTTGAATGAAACCGACACTAAAAATGAAGGCAATCAACTCATCAAACCAAAATCCGAATCGAATTTGAAAAAGATGAAAGAAACGTTGAATAAAAAAAAGAAGGGGCAAACTGCAAAAGGGGAATGAGCAATTGGTGAATCCATCAGGAAAAAGGAGGTCACACGAGGTCACGCAGACATGGCAAGTGAATGAGAGACAAGACAGGAGGAGGAGGAGGAGGAGGAGGAGGAGGGAGGGACAAGGGGTAAGGGGATGACGGAGGCAGATGTTGAACCTTAAAGAGAAAGTAACACGACGATAAACGAAGGGAAAAAATCACCGAAAACATCAAGATACAACTACCCAACAAACAAACAATGAGTTAGACTCAAATTTCAGTGCGGAAAGATGAAATAAAATAATTTTAAGTGAAAAACTAAAGAAAAAAATATATATAAGAAAACAAATCTTAAAGGAATGAAGGTTATTCGCTCGCAACAAAATATAAAAGTTAATGAATTAACGAAAAAATGTGCAATTTTATGTACGTATACTAAGCAATTGAAAAAATATGAAATGAATTACTTTTTGCTTTCAATATTAAATGTATTATACACTGACAGTTCTTAACATCATTTTGTCACACATGTTAAAATCCCTTTCATAAGAAAATGAATACTCTGGCTGATTAGAGCTATTCATTGATCAGCCCATCAAACGACCACGAGAATCAACTCTGGGCAAAATCATTTTCGTCTCAATGCTTTAGACCCTCTCTCTTCATCACCTCATT
>NC_089755.1:27612676-27615176 GCF_040412425.1 Macrobrachium rosenbergii
ACTAATAATGGCACTTGTCACAAGTAAGAACCAGAGAAGAGAGAGAGAGAGAGAGAGAGAGAGAGAGAGAGAAATTATCCTAACTAATAATGGAGTAAGAACCAGAGAGAGAGAGAGAGAGAGAGAGAAACAATAACAGAAAACCACTACGATGTAAGATTCTTAGGAGAGAAGCAAACACGGGTACAGTCACTTGAAAACAATCTTCTGCGAGCCTTGGTTAAAAAGAACAGCACTTACGAGTCTTCATTTTTCGACGTGAGACCATAAACAACTCTCTCTCTCTCTCTCTCTCTCTCTCTCTCTCTCTCTCTCTCTCTCTCTCTCTCTCAATCAAGACTTTTTTATGTACCCTTGGCCATTAAAAAAGATTACCAGCGAAGCTCTGAGAAGTTTAGCGTTTTAAGGATTAAAAGCAAAACTTCTCTCTTAATCAGAGTTCTTGTTATAAGTTATTTTCCGTTATGCTCTAGCCCATTATATGAAAGGATTTTAAAAGCAAGGCTTTTCGTTCAATTCAGTAGTGAAGGCAAGTCTGCCTGGTCAATTTGGACGCAAACAAAGCATGTGGATGTAAAACGATATAAAAAATAATATATATATATATATATATATATATATATATATATATATATATATATATATATATATATATATATATATATATATATATATATATGTATATATATAGATATAGATAGATATAAATATAAATATATAAATATATATATATATATATATATATATATATATATATATATATATATATATATATATATATATGTATATATGTATGTATACTACAGTGTAAAGGATATCAGAGCCCTTGGGGGTGAAGCTGCTAGCCCCACGCCATTTTTCTTGTCCTCAGCGTTAAACGTGTGCTGAACACTCAAAACACGCAGATTAGCGGACAGACTTTGACACTTAATTCATAGGCAATATACTTATGATATCGATATAGTCATGAAAACCATCTGGATAATTTCACTAGGGTAATATTTTGATTTCATGAAGAAACGGAAATAAAGGCGAAAAATGGAAATATGACGCCGTATGGCCACCTATCCCCCTGGCCATAAATTCTTTCAAACGGCAGAAAATGAGAGATATGAAAAATAAAGGTTCCCCGAAATATGTTTTTCTCTTGTTGTTCTTCCCCTGCTTCATTTTCTGCGCTGATGATCTCGGATGAAAATCTCCTTGCAAGTTCTTTTGTTCAGCCAGACAACCAACAAAAATATGGAGAGTCTGTTTAGTATTCAATTTTCACTTTCACCATAAAATTTACATACAGACACGAATATGCAATTAATCGAAATAACCCGGTATGAAAAAACAGCGAATGGGTGAAAATGATGCTTTTCCTTAACAGAGGAATACAAATGACAAATTAACCGCGAATGGAAGTAAGGATTTCCAGAGACTTGAGGCTAAAGTAGAGAACAGCAAAGAAAGCAGCCCTGGGTTCGAAGAAATCACGTAGGAAGGAGAAGCGCTTGATTGTCAAGATACCTGAGGACAGTGGAGTTAGTCATTATAACACACGCACACACACACACTGACATCCTTCAGAAGCACACTTTAACCAACCATTGTAAAAAAATGAATTATTGGTTATGTTAAGTGCTCTGAAATTAAAAACAGAAAATGAGAAATGTAATCAAATTACTGGGAAAAGAGAAAAGTCTAGTTGCATCAAGTGCGGTGAACGGAGCACATACTCAAATATACACAGCAAAAACATTTTTTTTTCTGGAAATGAAATGAAAATGAATTGTTGTCGGAGCGAAAGTCAACTTGTACTTGGTGTATGGAGAGATGCAACAAAAGACTCAATTTTAGCTGCGATTTGTAGTGTCAAGAGTTCATTTTCTTACCTCAAACCAACTTTATCAAACAATCGTATTCAGAGAAACAACAAAACTGTCTACTTTTTTTTTAGTAAAAAAGATTGTCACGTAGCTGATTACAAACGATGAATAAACGCCTTGTAATGTTTTAAGTGGTAAAAGAACGCAATTTAACTTTTTTGTAAAGGATTAACAAATTCCTCTTACTTGTTAACAATGAGAAACAAAAGTCATTATTTAGTTACAACGGATAAATGGCGTCGTTTAAACGTACAAACGATGATCAGTGAGTTTTCTTTATCTTTCAACAGAAGACAGACTACAGTATTTAGTTTGTATCGAAGGCTACAAGATGTTCTTAACATATTACAGAGGATAAAATTATTTTAGGTTTCTACAACTGATAAAGGATCAACACTCAGTTTGATAAGTCGGACAAATGAAGGCCCAATAGCATCGTCACGAGCAACAAACGCCTTGGTCACGATTCTAACAACAATCATTTTCGTGGTTCAAATCAAGGAAACGAAGACAGTTATTTTGTGAACAGTACCGTCCTGTCACGTCAAGAGTCATCAAGGGTCCAACTTTTCACACGCTGACAGCTGAGGTTAATAAAAACTATTGCTCTGCAGACGAGGGAAGTA
>NC_089755.1:27620176-27637676 GCF_040412425.1 Macrobrachium rosenbergii
CAATCATCAAACATCAAATTGCAGCCCTCTAGCCTCAGTAGTTTTCATTTTATTTTAGGTTAAAGTTAGCCATGATTGTGCGTCTGGCAACGCTATGGGTGCCAACAACACAGGCCACCACCGGGACGTGGCTGAAAGTTTTATACATCATTGTATGCTGTACAGAAAACTCGATTGCGCCGAAGAAACTTCGGCTCCTTTTTCACTTGGTTGATATAAATGATAGTTTTAATAAGAATGTGAATATCAACTTAAAAATTTATAAACTTGATCCACCTATTTCAAAAGAAATATGTAAAAGTTATTGATATTAAGTGGATCAGTTAAGCTGGTAATGATGGCACAGAAACGACATTTTACCTATGAATTTTCCATTGGGAAATCATGCTTTTGCTAGTCAGCTGCCTGTCGAGAAACAAAATTTGTATATAACCCACTACCCTCAAGCCATGTAGAAGGCTTACTGCCTCACTGTTTTAATTTAACAGTTTGTATGTTTCTTTTGCCGCTTGTCACCGTAGCTTATAGACTGTACAGCATATTTCTGCCATCGTGTTGCAGCTCTTTTGAAACTTTGAAACTGTTCAAACATTAAATCTTAATATTTTCGGAAAGTAAACAATCAGATATGTAATGTGATGTAACAAGATTCTTTTACCACGCACTGTCTCTGTGGCTTCATTAATTGGGTTACTGACCAGAGGAACTTTTCATTACCTAATGTCACTGTCATTAATACAAGAAAAACCAGACATGCCCATGGCAGGGTGCTTGAAAGCTTACAGAAATCCTTTCTGATTAAAGGGTAAATAGCAACAGGCTATAAATGATGTCACAAAAGAAGTCTAAATACAAGTAACTTTATATGAACAGAGAGAGAGAGAGAGAGAGAGAGAGAGAGAGAGAGAGAGAGAGAGAGAGAGAGAGGGTGGAGGGTGGGGAACGGCTCACAACACAATATATGAGTAAAGAGTCTGCACGAGTAAGAGAGAAAGAGAGAGAGAGCGACCTCTCCGTGTAAAGACAGTTCTATTTTGGTAAATTGGAATTGCATTCAATACCTTGGTTGAATGCTTGTCTACGATCGCTCAAGAACACCAACGAGGTGTTGTCACGCCATGTTCCTTGCTAACTGGTCAGTTCAGTTCTGCCTTCCAGGTAGTCTAACACGGTAGAATCACTCACACTCCTACTCCATCGACACCCATTATATTGAATCGGTTCCTTTTGGGTATAGTAAATCAAGTCAGAAATACGAGGCTGAAACGATCCTTTTAATTTCATAAGAGGATCTACATTTTAATTTAATTGTCTCTTTTCTTTTATACTCTAAATTGTTTATTGTAAGAAACATTTGAAACAACCTTCAAAATATAATAATCATTTTATTGGTTTCTCAAAATGAGTTATTTTTTTAATGAATTGTGACCGAAAAATTACGTATTAGTACTATATTGTGTTTTGCTTTAATAATGATTATCATTTTATTTCTCACACGTATATCAGAAGGTTCTTTAAATCAGAAGGTTCATAATTTGGACGTCCAAGTATGAGCCCTGCGAATGCATGTAGGTTATGAATTTCTGCTCCGATTTTGTGTCAAAAGCCTAAATCACCTCCTGTTTAAGACCAGACCCTTTCATGATTACCAGCAACATATTCATATTTCTTTCACGCAACACATCAATTATAATTTACCTCCTGTATCATTTCCGAGGTGGAGCAAAACGGATATTAAACGACATTTGTAGCTTAATGTTGTGAATATAAAAAAGTCACGGTTATTTGATAAAACTAATGTATATATATATATATATATATATATATATATATATATATATATATATATATATATATATATATATATATATATATATATACACACACACACACACACATATATATATATATATATATATATATATATATATATATATATATATAAATGTGTGTGTGCACGTGTGCGTGCGAGTATGTATGTGGTGAACATACGTGCGCATATATATTGCAGTCATTCAACTTCGGCTAAAATTCCCGTTAGTCACAAAACCTCCACTTATTCAGAACAACTTGAAAACCGCGCATCGATCTTGTTCTACAGAGCAATATATCTAACTAATAAATCACGGGGAAATGTGATAAGACTGGCGGTATGGAGATAATACTAATAAATAATTCACGACGGTGAATACGGCGAAAGGTCATTAGCGGTCATAATTCTATTTTATCGCTTGAAGAGGATTGGAGAGTAATGCTTGTAGACTCAAAGCAGCTCTGCCATCCCCCCCCCACCAACAATCCAACCCCCCACCGTCCCCACTATTAGTATTTTACACAGGAAATCAGCCTGGACAACGTAACTCCTATTAAATCCTGCCTTTGTATTATATATGCATAATGAAAGAAAGCATGTTCTCTCTCTCTCTCTCTCTCTCTCTCTCTCTCTCTCTCTCTCTCTCTCTCTCTCTCTCTCTCTCTCTCTCTCTCTCTCTGTCTCATGTAGTTTTGACGGCTTTATAACTTACAATCAATCAACCCTCGTGTGGATCTTTGTATATTTGTATTTGAGAATTAGAGTCAAATTTTTAGGCAAATAGTAAATGAAGTGGAGAGAGAGAGAGAGAGAGAGAGAGAGAGAGAGAGAGAGAGAGAGAGAGAGAGAGAGAGAGAGAGCACATCCTGGAAAGGATCTCAGTGAAATCTAATAGTCTGCAGTACAATCAAGGAATGGATCGATTAAACTCTTCACTTTGAGAATAAGTGATCTTCAAAATCTTTTGACTGATGAAATGACGAGGCATTTACCGTGATAATTCAACAATGTATTCAGGTATTATTTTAATTACTTTGACTTGGGATACATATGTGTTTCTGATCATATATATATATATATATATATATATATATATATATATATATATATATATATATATATATATATATATATATGTATATATATTTACACACACACACACACACACACACATATATATATATATATATATATATATATATATATATATATGTATATATATATATATATATATATATATATATATATATATATATATATATATATATATATATATATATATATATATATATATATATATATATATATATATATATATATATATATATATATATATATATATATATACACACACATATATATACATATATATATATATATATATATATATATATATATATATATATATATATATATATATATATATACATGCACATATAGGCTACATTTTTAAAACATTAAGCCGTTCCTCAAACAGTTTGGCTCTAAAATAAAGTGAAGACAACGATCACTGCCACAATTGCCAAATCGTGGATGAACCACTGTCCAGAAAACTTCCACCTCATCAGCTGCTTCGCAAACCTACGCAGAAGACTCACCAGCAGTGTGTGAGAGTTGAACTCCCCACATACATGGTGCCATTCACCTTGCCTGCAATCTCTCGTTGCCTGCATAAACGGTGGGTAATAAAAGTAGCGAAGAAAAGCAACACAAATCATACGCGTGCATCCATCTTTGTGATTAAGGACCGTGTGCTGGCGACACCGTTATGAGGTGATGCTGGATTTAAGGAATCAACGGGCGAAACGATCCTCGATGATAGGAAGGATCAGCTCCATTGTCGTAAATCAAGAGCCCTGTGCATTCGTTTTGACTCGGAAGAGCTGTGGGTGTATCTATTTCAGTGTCCGAGTTGCAAAATCTGTGTATAAATGAATGGGTAAAATAAATATAAAATAAATATAAATGAGTGGGTGAGCATAAAGTAAGTATAAATGAATGGTTAAAAATAAAATCAATATAAATGAATAGATACGCATAAAATAAATATAAATAAATGTCTTTTAAGAATAAAGTAAATAAAAAAAATTGGATAAGCATAAAATATCAATAAATGGGGCATAAACATAAATGAATGGTTAAGCATAAAATAAATATAAATGAATGGACAAGCATAAATTAAATGTAAATGAATGAATAAGCAAAAAATAAACATCAATCTGGATACCAGAATATGTCTATCAATATAAGGGAAGGATTTTTTATATCATCTTGAGAGTTGTATTCACTAATACCTATGTGCTTTAATTTATAATGTAAATCGTGTTCTCTCTCTCTCTCTCTCTCTCTCTCTCTCTCTCTCTCTCTCTCACACACACACACACACACACACACACACACACACACACACACACACACACATAAAAGTTGTGCGTGTTAGTGCACTTACACAAAAATATGGTTTCTGTAAAATCACTTGTTACTTCGAAATTCGCATTTTAATTCATAAAAAACATGCATGGAGACTGTTTACTCCCGCTGCCTGAGACTAGAATCCGACTGACTGCTTACAGAGCCCAGCTTGACATTTCCGCTCGAAATTCAATTTCGATTTTGTTTACGAATGCTAACCAACAGAGCAAAGACAAACATTCATCATGACTCAGAGTCGTCGGAGATGACGGGTTCCTTACTCTGCGTGAATGGGATGTTGTAAAACGCACACACATACACGCGCACACACATATATATACATACATATATATATACTGTATATATATATTATATTATATATATAATACAGTTTCTCTTTCCTTCGTGGATTTTGTTTTATATATATATATATATATATATATATATATATATATATATATATATATATATATATATATATATATATATATATATAAAACAAGTAGTTGGCGCATATAATACAGCATATCTCAGGACAGGGTGACAAGGAGATAGTCGGTCTTCTGTAGGTGATATTTACGCGTTTCGTAACACTTTGTTACATCATCAAGAGTAAAAAAGAAAATTTATAAAATACATGGAATAAAACTAACGACTTAGTCTCAACATGCTATATAAATATACATAAAAACAAGACAGTTCATAAAAGCACCTGCTAGACTAAAAGGTTGAAGACTGAACGAACTGCTAATTTTGGAATCGTTATTCATAAAACAGCTAGTTCTAAGTTGAACTCACACACCACCTCTGTTCAGTTGTATGAGCCAGTTTTCTTTGCTGCTTTCCTTTACACTTTTAGTCATTCAGTCTTCAATAGCAGGTGCTTTTTATGAACTGTCTTGTTTTTATGTATATTTATATATGTTATCTCTTGAAGTCGTTAGTTTTATTCCATGTATTTTAATTTGTAAATTTTCTTTTTTTAGCCTTGATACTGTAACAAATGTTACGAAACGCGTCGGTAAATAAATATCACCTACAGAAGACCGACTATCTCCTTGTCACCCTATCCTGAGATATGTATATATATACTGTATATTTTATAATAGTTTCTCTTTCCTTCAGTTTTGGATTTTGTCTTTTATATATATATATATATATATATATATATATATATATATATATATATATATATATATATATATATATATATATATATACATATATATATATATATATACTATATATATATAAACCACCGAGACATTTTTTTACATTCACAAACATTAAGCTACAAATGTCGGTTAATATCCAATTCGCTCTACCTCGAAATCGATCCATCGACAGCAACAAGCCCCGGCTTCAGTAACGAGTATTCTTGCCACTGGCCCGCCAAGCGAGGTATAAGCTGATATCGACACTGCCTTACATATGCCCGTCGAACACAGGCATTTGTATTTAGCGTCAGCATCACGCACCCCCACCATGGCAGCCAATTGGTACGTTTGAAAGAAGCAGCTATTTATAGCTATTTATGAATTTTTATCAAATCACCTTGATTTTTTTTTATATTCACAAACATTAGGTTACATATGTCATTTAATATCATATTTGGTATACCCCAGAAATGATAGTGATATACATGAAAATTTAATATATATATATATATATATATATATATATATATATATATATATATATATATATATATATATATATATATATATATTATATATATATATAAATACGGGAAACTATTAATATATAGCAATGTGATACATAAATAAAACGGGAAAGATGACTTAAAAACCTACTGTAAATACTAAGATGACTTACAAGTCTACTTAAGTCAGTCGATGTATACAGTAAAAATATCTGAGGAAACATGACGCAAGATCATAAATATATATTCATGTGAGTAAGACGAAAAGAGACCAAAACGCATTAACGCGCAAAACCTGTGCTACACTCCTATGCTGCTCTCAACCAGAGCAGCGAATCAAAGTGCATTCAGATCTCAGGACAGCACCAGAAGGGAATGAAACGAAAACGAGCTGGGTGGTCATTTTGCGCTGGCAGCAGATAAGGGGAAAAGGGGAAACCATCGGCTTACTAAATGAGAAATGAAGGGTAAATGGATTTCTCGGGGTGGGGATGGGGGCGGGGTGACACCCTGTGAGGAATGCATAATGGGTCTTCGATGCCCAATCTGGCTGGGAATACAACTCGGCGTTCGAGGCTGTTTTTCTTTCAGGATTACAGGATTGGTTGCGAGCTCATAAAGGATTTAAAATGGGAGCGATGAATGGTGCGCCATTTGGGGATGATATAGTTTAACAGTTAATTCATTGCTTCTTATATTTAGACAACAGTGATCCCGCTTTGTGTTTCAAGCATGGAAATACATACAAATATACACATACATACATATATATATACGTGTATATACACAAAATATATATATAACAGGCAACATACAAACATACATAATACTCAGACAATATACATATATATGTACATATACATATACATAAACATATATGTACATATAAATATAATATATATATATATATATATATACATAAATATATATATATACACATATACTACAGACAAGTTTATATATATATATATATATATATATATATATATATATATATACTTTATATACAATTGTTCTGTGCATTGTGTGTGTGTGTTTTTATTTCTGAATAAAAAAACTCCGTTAGATACCATGTTTGAATGTCCTTTAATAATATAATAATATATATATATATATATATATATATATATATATATATATATATATATATGTGTGTGTGTGTGTGTGTGTGTGCGTAATTCAAATAGCCACAATGCCCTCTTAACTTCTCGGAATTGCTTGTTTGGATATGCTTGTTGGAACTATCCAAACGAAAGAAATTGAAGAGCCAGTGAACGTCGGTCGCGGGAAGCGAACGGAATTCCCAGGGAGGTTGAGTCTATTTGAATTAAATTTGTTTTTGTGAAACACGTTCCCACGAGATCATTTCCATCATATCTCACGGTGAAATGGGTTGTGTGTGAATAAAATGTTATTGCTAATGCCCTGGATTCACACGAAAGACCGGGGTTCGGTCTGATGTGAGTCAGGAAATTTATTTCTGGAAACACTTTCCCACGTGTTTTCCCATCATATCTCACGGTGAAATGGGTTATAAAATGACGATAGCTTTAGCTGGGGTTTTCCCATTTTTATGGATCAGGGATTTCATTAGGATCATTCAGAAGTACTTTGGGGTCACTGACATCACGCTCATTCCAAAAAATCCAAATACAATCGGCTCGGTCTTTAGGTTTAATGATCGGCTTTGCCCTTTGATGTCGTCTGTTGCAATTTATGAATATATATACTTGTCCCAGATGTAATCTGGAAACATATGTCGGACCTACCAGGCGGCTTCTCAAGGTCAGAGCCGACTTTCATAAGGCGGCGAGTTATAGAACTGGATGTCGACTGTCCGATCCAGAGCCATCCAGTATAAGAAGTCGTGCCACCAAGTGCAAAACTCATTTAAATTACGATGATTTTTAAGTTATTGGCAAAGCACAGAACCAATTAAAACACTCAAATTGACCCTATTCCATTCTTCCTGTCATGCCTCACTACTATTTGTCTCTGATTTATATATATATATATATATAATATATATATATATATATATATATATATATATCTATATATATATATATATGTGTGTGTGTGTGTGTATGTGTATATGTATATATATATATATATATATATATATATATATATATATATATATATATATATATATATATATATATATATATATATATGTTAGTGTTAGTGTGGTTCTGTCATTTGCGTTGTAATGTTAGCGTCTTCTACTTTTCGTATCAAGTATATTACTGTCTTAATTTTGTTTCTCCAATCTTTCAAATTCTTTTAAACAATTTTGTTGATGTACTTCATTTGGAGGGTTTTTTTATTTTGTATGTTATTTTTTAATGTGCTCTTGAGTAACCATATGCATGTCATGATTTTATGTGTATATGTATTTAAGTGTGCTCTATTGTGTGTAATTTTGAATTGAGTCTTTACAGATTTTTAAAGGATTAATATTTTAACGTAATCGTAATTCAGTTTTAGCCGTTCAGTCCTTTTGTTAATTTATTTGACTTTCCATAGAATTCCCTGATGACGTGACTGTGAATCACAAAACGTAGGAAGCAATAAAGAAAGTGTGAATCTCCATCGTATTCCTGCCCTTGACTTCCAGCGTATTCCTGCCCTCGACTATAATTTTATAGTTATATATATATATATATATATATATATATATATATATATATATATATATATATATATATATATATATATATATATATGTGTGTATATATATATATATATATATATATATATATATATATATATATATATATATATATATATATATTAAATACACACAATGACCCATTGCTTATGTAATACTGATTCATCTACTTCAATATACATGTAGTACAGTGAAAGAAGCAACCCAAGATTGTCTCATTCAACGACTGATGAAATCATTTCATTCCTTCAACTTTGAAGCCCTTGCCTAAATTTTATTTCAGCTTCTCGTCTACCTTTCGCTCTAACTCACTCTCTTTCTTTCCCTCTTTCTCTGTCTCTATCTCTCTCCCTCACACATGAATGCATACTTAAAATAAGCACGATAAATAACGCTTTTCAATTTAGGGAAGAGAAAAGAATCACACTGCGTTAATTTGGATGAAGAGGCGAGTGTTCCAAGAAAGTTTTTTTCTTATTCCAGAAATAACCTAGTTGCTAACGGCGTATGTGGGATGATTCGTAAGACTATTTCTATTGTTTTACTGGTTATCGGTTTACAAAGATACTGATGCAATTATACTTTAATCCGAACTCTAAAACTTTGTCTCATCATCCCCAGAAATCCGGGTTATTGAAACGACCAAATCATTAGCACCTCAAGCATTCCTCGAATCCCATTAACTTGATTATAGACAATTACACTCTTTTTCTTGTCACAGTGAATCTGTTCCAAGAAGTATCTCCTTAATTACCACTGTTCTCATTAATACAATGAAGAATGAACTAAATTAGATCATATCTTTCACAAAACGTCCCCAGAACAATAACTCGAGGCAGAGTTAGTGAAATGCGGCAAGACGGGACCGGAGAGTTTCGAGAACTCTTTTCCAAGCCGTCATGAAATTGCTCTAATCTAGGCAAATCTGTTCGCCCTGCATACCCGCCTTTCTTGATATTTTTTAAAGGATTCATGAAGATTATGCCCCTCGCCAATAAAAAAATAAAACAAAGTGGGATTAAGGACAGAAAATAACTGTCAGTTACCATCTCCAAATGGGGAAAAACCATTACTTCACATCTGATATCTACTGTATTTTCTTGAAGGTCGGCGAAAATAACTGTGCGAATATCTGAGCTAATAACGTTTGCAAAAAATCTTTGTCTAATTTCATGCGGTGTTGCGGACTACTGTATATCATATTACCATGCACTTAAAAAGTCTCTATATGAATAAATGTGTTTGACATAACATGTAAATTCTAAAAAGTAAGAATAAGCTCTTAATGGGTGAGAAAATAAAATTTACAATACTTAAAAAAATACACTTATACATGCAGAATTTACGCAAAGGAAAACACGAACATACACGCACGCACAGACACACACACATACATACATATATATATATATATATATATATATATATATATATATATATATATATATATATATATATATATATATGCCTGAGGGTAAAAGCGAAAGACCCTATACATAGTTGCTTCACCTTCCACAGGACCATATAGCCTGTTTATACGAGTATTTCGTATCATATTATTCCAATGATAAAACTAACAGCGACATACACAATCACGATTACATGGTACAGAATCTGAGAAATGTAAACAAAAGAATATAATGAGGATGAAGATGTCAACTAAATTCTTATTCTTCTCATAACAAAAAAAAACAGCCTTCGCTTTAGAGAATCTAGCTTACTAAAACCTCGTTGTGCTTGGTAGAACAAATCCTGAAATTCCCAGGTTTCCCAGCTGTGTTAAAAACTTTTTGCTGGCATTGATCAGTTCGCCACTGTTCGAAGATGTCAGTGATGTAAATCAAGGTATCTTGCTAAATAGGCTATACAATTCACCCATGATTTTTTTCATCACAAGAAAATATAAATATTATGTGGACTATTTTTATAATTACTTCTATTCTAATTATTTTTCTACAATTTTATCAGCCTTCTTTTAATCATCTCCCCATTTATTATTAATTTTAAAGAACGAAACTTAAATTTCACCTTTGATAAACCGATGGGTGGGATTAATATACCTTCCCTAATTTTATACATACACACAAACACACACATTATTATTATGTCGACGTTTCACAACATGTCTCGGTTGCGTTTTCAAGGTTGAAAGCATGAGACACCACTTCACTCTTTTAACAGCTCATAACACGTTTTGATAATAATTTGAAATTATTATACTGACATCATCGGTTGAAGCAATAAGATATAGTAAAAATAGCACAAATTGTAAAAATCACAATAAATGGAATATAAAAGTTTAAAGAATTTTTAAAAAAAAAAAAAAAACATAAAAACACTTGAGAGAATCAACAAGCACCCAGCGGGTTGTTTAAAAGAGTTTAACAAAATCAGAAACCCGTTACAGCAAAAAAAAAAAAAACAGTGAAAAGGACCATTACGCATTAGACAACTAAGAAAAAATCTGAGAAATTAACATCGGAACTAGCTTTTTCATTATTATAGATTCTAAGGCATGCAGTTCACTTTCGTTTTGTGCTAGTCCAATAATCTGGTATGTGTGCATATTTTATAAGCTGCTGAAATGGCGTTAATGTTTTCAGCCTGGAAAATGCAATCGAGACGTGTTATGAAACATCGGCATGATAAAGTATGAAATGTACTGTGCTTTCCCTCGTTACCCCGTAGATATACACATACATACATACATACATACAAACACACACACACACACACATTATATATATATATATATATATATATATATATATATATATATATATATATATATATATATATATATATATATAAAGCTTCCAGTTTCTCAGCAAATCTTTGAGGATGAGGCTGCTAGCCCCCGCCAATTTTCTTGGCCCCAGCAGATGCTGGCAGCCCTTTAACAGCTGGAAGGCCTGGCATACGGTGGGACGGAAGCCATGCATATAAATATCTATATGTCTATCAATATACATGGAAAATTCATATAGTACATATAATAGTCGAAGAGAATTAAAAACTATAATTAGATTAACTCTATTATCATTAATATCATTACTATTATTTAAAATGAACAATCATTCCCAGGATCCCATGGTAACCTATCACTATCTTGCAAAATAATTTTCCACAGAACAGAAAGCCAGTTTGTGGAAAAAGAAGGAAACAAAAGACGCTGAGCATCTACTTTCTCAATATGCACTGCGGTAGATGCTCTCATGAAAGATATGAGGGAACTGAGAAGAAAGAAACCCCATGACACGCTCTACAGCCAGAATACATCACAGTGTCAAACAGGAATCAATCAACCCACATCTTTACGACCCTCCGTTTTCTATGTCAACAATACCCGACTTTGCGCGACAGGACGGAAAATTATATCTCCGATCTAAATCAGAATGTACCACTGATCTAGGATTCCGGGCGCCTCACAGACATTGCCGTTATTCTACAGCCTCACTGAAGATCTATCATTAATGTACTGAAAACCTTTAACGAAAGGTACAAGTAAAACGCATACAGCAACAGACGTGGGGGTAGAGTGCTGGCTGAATAATTTATTCATTTAAGGCGATGGATAAACGTTTGCGTTCAGAATACGTGGCGTGGACACCCCACGCACATATTTACGGGCACAATGTGGACGCTTTGTGTTCGTTTTTCAGCGGGCATGCGAGTCTCAGCGGTAACTCCAATGGTTCACAACTCAATTCAGAAATCCCTTCGAATAATTTACAAAGCAAAATGAGTGGGAGACAAAAAAAAAAAACGAGTTAATTTCATAAATTATCATGTTTGTATTTTATTAGATCATATTTTTAGATCAAAGCGAAAACGTTACGAAGCAAAAAGAGACGGAAAGAGATAATACCCACGTATGTTTTTTATTTATGAATAGACGTCACGCTAGTAAAAAAAAGTATCACAAAATAGAAGAGATGAAGGGAAATTTATTACATTTATCTCTTTTCCCACTTAAGAGACTATGAAAGTATCGTCCTAGCAAGACAGATTTGGCTTTTCTAATCTTTCGGGTGACAATCATCGTGCAGCTTTTGTAGTTTCTATTTCTTTTCTGCTGAGATAAAATCTGTTGAGCTTATATTGATGTGAAGATGATTGAATTTAAATCATCATCATTATCTCCTCTCTCTCTCTCTCTCTCTCTCTCTCTCTCTCTCCTGCAGAATTTCAACCTGATTTCTCCTCAAAAGCTTTCAGATAAAATCTGTTGAGCTTTTACTGATGTCAAAAAGGCTGAATTTAAATCAATCTCTCTCTCTCTCTCTCTCTCTCTCTCTCATGGTATTAGCTGAAAACAATTGCATTATTCTGTAAATCTGGTAAACATCTAACCGTTAATTTCAGCCATGTTCTGCATACAACTGAGATGATGGATTAGAGAGATAACCAAGGATAAATATATGAGTAATTCTTTTCATAACCATGACTATTGGATTTTCTCCGTACCTCATTCAACAAACAACAAATATCTTGTCTGAATATGTAACATATATTCAGACTTGATTAGAAATGTGAAGAGAGTTATGCAATCGAACAGACATACATGAGCAAACAAACTCTATGCACACACACACACACACACACATATATATATATATATATATATATATATATATATATATATATATATATATATATATATATATATATATATATATATATATATGCCGGGAAAACTCTGAATGACAACCAACAAACTCACTCACTCTCTCCTCCCTAACTCCTCCCTAACACCTCCTCTACCCACTCTCTCACTTCCTCTCTCTCTCTCTCTCTCTAACACCGCCTCTACTCTCTCACTTCCCATCCCTCTCACTCTCTCCCTTTCCTGTTAAGATAGTTGCTTCAATTACATTGCCCAGCATTTTTGACATTTTATATTTCACCCTTCTCATTCCCTATTCCTATCGGGGCTGAACTTGGACTTAAAGGACATCGGGAGTGTACTATTCATCTCAGCGACCTCGAAAACTATGGATTAGACACTAATATCTGTCATTTTTGACATTTGATTTTTCACCCCTCCTATACAGAATTCCAGTTATTTCTGGTGCACTTTCCTACAGCGGCAGGAACGATCCATAACTATTCAAGTTTGCTTGTTATTACTTAAAATTACTTGCACAGCCTACTTTCCTTCCTGCAGCCATAATGATAATTGGCAATTATTTGACTCCTCCTCTCTTTGTATTCTTGTTGTTTCCGAGGAAGCGTCGAGACCTGCAGACAAAAAAAAGAAATTTCTGTCAGAGCCAGAGGGCAGTTGAGCCAGTCTTGAGTATAAACCAGTCTTCAGTGTGAACCAGAATAAACCAGTCTTCAGTTGAGCCAGTTTTCAGTCTGAGCCAGTCTTCAGTTGAGCAAGTCTGACATATATTTACGGCTCTACTTATATTGCTTTGGGTCAAGGGTCACTCACGAGGAATTTGTATTTATCCCTTTGACACCGTATTTTAGACGGCATATTTGGCGGCCACCTGGATGTTCTCTGGCCCCACAGTTTATGGTTCATCACGGTCTCGGACTTCACCTCACCTTCGTAGATGATTCCGTCAGGACATACTACAACGTTCCATGAAGCATTAGCGTCAATCACGTCTCGCTCGGATGGACTACGTTGAGTACCAAGTATTGTTAGGGCAAATACTTAATGGTAATCGCAGTCATCTCTTTGAGCCCTGATGCTGCCTTTTAATGACCTTTCTGCCTATAATTGGCTGAGTACGATTATATTTGTTTATTACTTTTTGTATATTGAAGGATTTTTCTTGTCCTTACAGAGGGTTTGAAGCTCTGCTGAAGGTTATTCTTTATAGTATTGTACATAAGTGGTAAACTAAGATTTCGTTTTCATTGTCATATAAAAAGTTAAAATACACAATTGAAGAATATATCCTTTTTATAAAAGGTAACATATATGGGTGTTACATAATTTTAGGATAGGGTTATCCAGCACTGCTAATATGGGTATCTGGCTTAGTTTTCCCGTCCTTGACCTACTAACAGTTAAGGTAACACGTTTACTTATTCTTATATGTAAGTACGTCTAGTAGTGTTCTTCTTATATATCAATTAATATTAAAATTCCAAGGCTTTTCCATTTATGTATGTTTTCCTTATTTCCAATACAGGTATGGAGGAGAAGCTGATCCTTGAAGAGGAAGAGCCCTGTGTTATGCTCTTAATAATTTCCCATTATTAAATAGTAATAAAAATACTATAAATTTTCTAAGTGTATAAATTAACTTCCTTTGAACCATCTATAACAAGGTGATCACATAGTTTTCAACTTGCCTCCTCAACAAACCCCTCCTCCCCCTCCTATCGGGGCTGAACTTGACTCCTCCCCCTCCTATTGGGGCTGAACTTGACTTAAAGGGCTTCAGGGGTGTCACCATTCATCTCAGCAATCTCGAAAACTATGGACAGACACTAATAAACTATGGATAGACACTAATATCTGTCGTTTTCGGTTATTTTTATGTCACCCCCTTCCAACCCCCCACCCCCTTTGGTGCCAGTGATGTCTACCCCCACAGTGTTCTTTTCCAGATAGTAAGCCATATGTAAACAGAAATGAGGTATGATAAATTCGCAGAGTTTACTTAATTACTAAGTCTACGGGCAGAACCAGCCCCGTTTCAGGGAAGCCCATCCCACCCCCACCCACTTTGGTGCCCTTTCGTGCTAGTGATGTCTTTACCCTCACAATATTCTTCTCCAGATAGTAAGTCGTATGTATACAAAGTTTGGCTGAAATTGCTCAATGCATTTCAGAGTTATGCTGGAACACTCATACATCCATTTATATATATATATATATATATATATATATATATATATATATATCCACTATATATATATATATCCACTGTGTATGGAATGTATGAATGTACGTATATATATGTGTATATATATAATATATGTATGTACATGTACATATATATATATATATATATATATATATATATATATATATATATATATATATATATATATATATATACATATGTATGTATATATGTACATACATACATCCATCTACCAGTAAGAGGTTTAATAGGGAATAGATATTATTTGAGGTGCAACTGTATGATGGATAGGGTAGTTAAGAAGAAAGTGAGAGAGAAAAAAGTCCAGTAATAAAAATGATAGGGTATAAGGTAAGAAAGAAGTTGTTCTACGGGACAGTAAATGTGGTGAAAGCGTAATGAACAACCAGTTCCCATAAAAAAACCTGCAAGTGCAGAGATGTTGACAAAGGTGAATGCAATTTTGAGTCGGTGAAATGAGCGTTTGGAAGCTTCGTGGCATGCCGCACAGAAAAGAGAGGCAGGACTGAGTGACTCTCGAGTGGCTTAACGTAATTTGGAAAACGCTATGGGAGTGACTACTGAAGGCGTATGGAGGAGGGCAATGAAGATGCTGAACAGTTGAAAGATACCAGTAGGTGATGGGATTATTAGGGAGATGCTGAGGTACTGCAATGGTAAAAAGTCGAGTGCATTTTGTGTTGGAGTCATTCTTGTTGTTGAAAAGTTATATTATATATATATATATATATATATATATATATATATAAATATTATATATATATATATATATATATATATATATTATATATATATATATATATATATATATATATATATATATATATATATATATATAATTATATATATATATATATATATATAAATTATATATATATATAAATTATATATTTATATTTATATATATATATATATATAATATTATATTTATATATATAATCATCAAATCAGTAAAATATTCTATTGCATACTTATTATACAACCACATCATTGCGAGAAAGCTTTGATCTTTCCTTTAATTTTCCTGCGCACTTTTCCCAATGAATAGTCAAATAATTTCTAATAAGGATGAAGAATACTCGTAATTTCTGCTAGGTCTCCCCCTCCCCCCCCAACCCCCAAGAGCCATAAACCATGATGGGATTGGGGATATATTCGACGCACTTTAGATTCATTAAATATTTCCCATTTCTATTTTCTTGGAAAAGCAATTGACCAATCTACTCCCTAAGTATAAGTGTTCCTTTGACGTCTGATTACTTAACTGAATAAAACATCGTGACATCAAATAATTCTGTCTCAGAGAAAACTGACGTCCAAAAATGAAAGTTCAACGGGAAGCCGAATTCCTAAGACGAATGTTATTCATATCAAAACCCAAATGCAAAACAGGCATAAATACTAATATTTTCTTTCATTACCATTCAAGGAAAATAACACTGAGATATGGTCGGATATTACTTTATAAGTCACTTTACTATATCTTCTTACGTACTGTACATGCATGACATTATTTTGGAAAACAACAGCATTTAAGCATAATTACCTCATTGGCTAAAATCGATTGCGGTTACGTTATCATACAAAAACCAAGTTAATAAAACCATTTTCAATAAATATCTTCAACAACAGCCATGTAAAAATTTTTTTAAAGAAAACCTAAAATTAATTAGTGGGATTAGTTCGTAGATATCCTTAAGCTTTATCAGAACCTCCGTAATTAACTACTGCACGCGATCCTTGATATAAGTTTTGTTTCTTCTTCTTGATTCAAGTATCAAGAGGGGAAATGTGACAGCGACGGTTCTTGAAAAGCTTCGTGGTTGAAAACGTAGCTCACGCTGACTTTCATACACACGTTTTAACTGCGTATCCTCGCGATAATAATAACTGCTCAGATGTTGCTCATTGATATCGGAAGATTTAATTCTTACAATATGATTTATTCTCCCAACTGCCATACATACTATTAATCACTTATAAACTCTCTTGGAGTTTGGAGTTGGAGTTTATAGATAATAATTTAATGGATTTGAATGTGGCATGTTGTTATTTTTTTTTTTTTTTAGTAAAAGTTAACATTT
>NC_089755.1:27640176-27670176 GCF_040412425.1 Macrobrachium rosenbergii
GGAGAATATAAGTATGACAGTGAGGCATTTAAAATCGTGTATTTTGCTTGTTAAAGCTATTTCAGAAAATTACTTACAAGTATGAAATTCTTAAGCTGCAAAACAGTTTTCGGCGACACTGCTTGCCAAGACAAAGTGCACAGTCAACAGATATATGCAAAGCTTATAGGCTACACTTCGGTAGCCAGTAATGTTAATTTTAACATCTGTTGGCACACAAAATACATATATATATGCATGCATCTAGTCTTATTTATAAATTATGAGGACTTTGTTTTTAAGTAAGTCGACTAAGTGTCTGTGCTTTTATTGTGAAGACCAAACACCGGGACCCCGTAGTACTTAAATTTTCAGGCCTTGAGATATGAACAGGACAAACGGTTTCTGTTAATCTTGTAATTGTTGTGCATGGAATTTGCCTGAAGAAAGGCTGCAGTGTTTCCCTTATAGTTTAATCTCGGTTTCTATCAAGAAGTTATGTGGAATTGGTGGTTGTTTCACTATGTTTAAGTTTGTGTTTTACACTTCCGTTTTATCTTTCTTGCACTTTAAACCGAAAACAGATCATTCACATGGCTTAGAAAGAGTTTCTGTATCTTCCGTGAAAGAAAACAGAGGAGAGAAAGAAAATAACAAAAAGCGATGAGGAGTTCATTTGTTCCCGTACGCGCCAATGCTTCCCGAAGGTCTTTTTGACCACCTTTCTGTGAGTTGTCGCTGACTGACATGGCCTCACGGATTAGTGAAGGGTTTGCAAGGTCAGGGTATCATAAATCTAACATCCTGGGTTACAGCTTAATCAGTAGATCACTACCAGCTAAGAAATTTAAATACCCGAATAAGAAATCGAAGGAAGAAACTCCTTAAATGGGTGAAAAAACTGGTGAATAATACCCCGTCCCCATTCAGTGTGGCGTCATAGGAAGTGATATCACTTTTATAAAAGAGAGGAGGCTCAGCTGATTCCTTAAGGCACTCCCACACTAGACGAGAAATATGTTGAAATGACTGGCCGGTCACCTGGACGAAGTCACTAGCCCCGAGATAGAAGGCGACGCGATTGGCAGTCACATGGACGACGTCATTGGCCTCTAGAAAGGAGGAGACATGACTGGACAGTCACTTAGAAAATTACCAGTTACCAGGTAAACGACGAAAAATCGTCGAAAAAATCCACTGAGGTATCCCTGACATTAGCTAGGAAAAATATTTCTATCAATAAGACGGTTACACTTCTAACAGCTACAACATCTGATTTACCCTCCGAAGTGACACACACACACACACACACACATACATACATACATACATACTGTACATACATACATACATACATACATATATATATATATATATAAAATATAATCTATATATACATATATATGTTAGCTTAATGATAAATAATATTGCCAAGACCAGGAAGAACATTCTTTATTACAAGCTTTCGGGGTATAAAACCTCATCATCAGGCTGAAAAAACCGACAAGGATGAGAATCAATAAAATTACAATAAAATGAATTGTCATAATAAATCTTCAGTAAAAATACTAACGAAATATAAAATGAACAAGTAAATACAAACTAAAAGGGTGAGACGTAAAATAACGAAAAATTAAAAACACAAACATAAAAATATGAAAAATAAAACTATAGTGAAATGTAAACAAACTATCACTCACAAAGTAAAATATTCAACGACCTAATTGAGTACCTACTATGAAATTACACGATAGCTAGTTGAATACCAGACTATGAGTTGTTGTTCAATTCCGGCTTCATCTTTTTAATAGTCAGCGACTCTGAAATTAAAAGGTCAGTCTGTTTGAACAAAGACAGTACCCGAAAATTCAGGTCAGTGAGGATGGTCCTGTGTTAAACTGTGTTCTCTAATGCCATTAGAGAACACAGTTTAGCACAGGACCATCCTTTCACTGACCTGGATTTTCGGGTACTGTCTTTTTGTTCAAACAGACTGACCTTTTAATTTCAGAGTCGCTGACTATTAAAAAGATGAAGCCGGAATTGAACAACAACTCGTCTGGTATTCAACTAGCTATCGCGTAATTTCATAGTAGGTACTCAATTAGGTCGTTAAATATTTTACTTTGTGAGTGATAGTTTGTTTACATTTCACTATAGTTTTATTTTCATATTTTTATGTTTGTGTTTTTAATTTTTCGTTATTTTACGTCTCACCCTTTTTTAGTTTGTATTTACTTGTTCATTTTATATTTCGTTAGTATTTTTGCTGAAGATTTATTATGACAATTCATTTTATTGTAATTTTATTGATTCTCATCCTTGTCGGTTTTTTCAGCCTGATGATGAGGTTTTATACCTCGAAAGCTTGTAATAAAGAATGTTCTTCCTGGTCTTGGCAATATTATTTATCATTAAGCTAAGATTTCCAAGTAGCCGCCCAATTACCGGGTACATATATATGTATATGTATGTATATATGTATACACATATATACACACACATATATATGCACTTTTCTCAAAAATGAGCAATCTATTCAGTATAAGACTGCTATACAAGTTCACAGCACGTTGAGTTGCTCCATTAGAATCAATAATAATAATAATAATAATAATAATAATAATAATAATAATAATAATAATAATAATAATAATATTCGTCAGTGTTCAACAAACGACACAAGTCATCAATATTCTCCCTCGTTCAGATGGCAAGGGCAGTAAAGGTGTCCGAGGGACGCGGAAGAATTCATATAAAAAAAAAATACAAACTTTGTCTTCGTGAAAGTGTTGTGTGTGTGTATGCGTGAAGCCCAGAAGAGGTGGTCTCCTAGTGGGTTGAGAGTCGGTATGGGATGGGGGAGGGTGCAAGGTGAGAAAAGAGCAAAGAATGAATGGGAAGGATGGATAGAAAAGGTTAGAGAGAGAGAGAGAGAGAGAGAGAGAGAGAGAGAGAGAGAGAGAGAGAGAGAGAGAGAGAAGCACAAAAAAGTTTTGAAGGTGCAGTGAGCAATGCCAAATGCAGGCATAGATAAAAGGAAACAGGGTTACAAAGGCAGAAATTTGGAAAGAAGCAAGTGGAAGATGGAGAGAGAGAGAGAGAGAGAGAGAGAGAGAGAGAGAGAGAGGTATAAACTTTGTAAGGCTTCCTCCTCCCACCTCGGAAACTTCGATGGCACAATTTCTTCGTCTAAGGCTGTCCCATCATGGCACAATTTGGTTACGAGAAGCCTTATTTTCACTTTATCTTTTCCAAGATTTTTCGCATTTTTAACACCGCCAACTCCCCCCCCCACAAACCTTACCTCTCTTCTCTTTTACGTTCTGTGCACACTACGCACACACACAAATGAGTAAAGTACATCACGATGACGACGCTAAGCATTGATGATGATGAAACCTTTAATTATTATTTCCTAACTTCTTAAGCAAACATATATCCGTCTTCACGGAGCAAAAGTTTCCTTTAAATATGAGCGCCTGCACTAAACCTCAGCCGAGCTCATTCTCCAAGATTCCTTTTAACTGATTATACATAAAATGAGGAGCGAATTCCCACACATTAGCATAACGTTTCTAACAGCTTTGAAACCAGACACGGCCGGCAAGAACTAAATACAGTGAAAATTCAAGGTTGACATTGTTCGTTTCATCTCATGAATTCATTCCTAAAAATTACGAGCTTTTCCTTTGTCACTTGACCTTCCAGAGGACACACTTTATTACATTCTCTTTTCTCAATTACACGGAAATTTTTTGGTTCTCCTGGGATTTATAGTCCATCCACTTTCATTTTATACTGTATCGCTTTCGATATTTCAAGAAAAAACTGGAAATCTATTATCTTATGCTTAAAATACCCATATCGATACCTCTTATGTCCTCATACTTTCACCTCCACGAGTAAAATACGTAATATAAAGACCGCAATATTACATATATAAATATATACATATGTATATATATATATATATATATATATATATATATATATATATATGTATATATATATTTATATATATGTATACATGTATTTTATATATACATGTATATGTATGTATATAAAACCAAGTGTAAAATTTGTATGTCCTTATGTTGATCAAGGTTATGTCAAGCATTCAAAGGTTTTACTATTCATTAAAACAAACTGCCAAAGCCTCCAAGAAGCGTAGAAAAACCGTAACGTGTTATGGATACACACAAGTAATCATTCATCAATATTCACCTTTCGTTATTATATCACTGAGTAAATCCCAATGTGTTTCTTCCGTTCAGCGCATAATTATTGTTCCCATCTTCAGAAATAAAAATCTAAAACTTCTCAAAAACTGGTCAAGCACTAAATGATATCAGAAGCTTTCGATAACAAAGCTTTATAAAACATCATATCTAAATATTTAATGTTACAACAGTAAATTACTTGAAAGTCCTTATACACATCTTTACGTGAGAATTTTTTTTTATATGGGGTCTGGATCAGTTCTATATGCAATAATAATTATTTTTCATCTCTAGCATATGTGCTTTACAGAACAGTTATTAGGCGGCCAGATCAGGTGAAAAGTAAAAATAAACATCTTGCATCCCTAAACCGAGAAAAAGGAATGTGCAAGCTCCATCATTACGTAATAATGGAATCCAAGAGAGGAAATTACACAGGAGGGTGAAAATACATTTCAACCGCGATTTGGCCAACGCCAGCTTTTCAGGGCTTTATGTGAAAGCCTCCAGCTAAACTTTGTTCAATTCAATTAAGGAAATGTCAGCCTCTTTTCGGAGAGAGAGAGAGAGAGAGAGAGAGAGAGAGAGATTCTGCACACAATGTACAGATGATAATGCCAGTTTTTTATGTTTGTTTCAGTCTTCTTGGACCCAAGTCATGTCGCCCACACTGCATTTTCTTATTGTCACTCCCAAACTTGGCAATTTAATGTCATATGCGATTTGTACCGATTCAGATTTTCATATTGTCTTGGCGTCAGCGGAGCAAACTGTATTCCCACACATTCTACCTGCAAAGGGACTATTATTTCAACTTGCATACACATCTTGTATCCTTTTGTAAGCCTCGGCAATTTGAGATTTTTCCTGTACAAGAATACAGCCCAGAACAGTAATTAGTAATCACCTGTTCTGAAGCTTATCATTCACACGGATTTTCTTCATTTGACTATTAAGAAACGACAGATTATCTCAAAGACATACTTCTCCTGATAAAGCAACCAGGAGGAGCGCTCGTCTACTTTTGAAAGGGCTGATAAAACACACTATTCAACTGACGGTAAACCAGACATCTGCAAATGAATCTTTTATGCAGAGACAGAGTGTATTACAAGAAAAGGAGAGTATTCGAGACTGATCTTTTTAACTGGAATATCTCCAACAGAAAGTGGCATTCTTGCAGTTTTATTTTCTATATTATGAAGACCAATGAATAGGTTCTTTTTAACAAAGCCATATGGTTTAATCGTGGTCGAGGAGCACAGCCTTTTACCTATGAACTAGGCCATTATAAATTCACGAGTCTGTTGGGTATGCTGCTCCAGATGCATCATCACCATCACCCGCCCCCTCTCCCCGAGTTCCTCGTTGGGCGAGTCGGTAGAGTTGTCGGCTAGCACTCGCTAGGCCCGAGTTCGACTCTCCGGCCGGCTAATGAAGAATTAGAGGAATTTATTTCTGGTGATAGAAATTCATTTCTCGTTATAATGTGGTTCGGATTCCACAATAAGCTGTAGGTCCCGTTGCTAGGTAACCAACTGGTCCTTAGCCACGTAAAATAAGTCTAATCCTTCGGGCCAGCCCTCTCTAGGAGGGCTGTTAATCAGCTCAGTGGTCTGGTAAAACTAAGGTATACTTACTTACTTATCACCATCACCCCGACTACGAGTAATATGTGGGTTAAGGTAACAGTTTATGAATAGATGAACTCCAGCGCGACAATTTAAATTTATTTGTGGAATTTAGTATTACAGCTTCTTTGGACATCGACGCCAGAAATGCTTTCTAACGCAAAATTCTAATCTATGTTTACTATTATAACCTAACATGTGTTATACCATCTACCAGCAGCGACTACTGTTTTTCTGGTCTCTATTCTAATGGGGTTTAAATAAGCATTAGTTTATTCTACTCTAGCATAACCAGTCTAGCCCAACCAACATACGGTCAACGTGGCAAAAAAACTATAATACTAGGAGGCACCGAAAGAAATCCCAAAGATAAAGAAAATGCCCATTTTATTTAATCATTTAAAACATCATAAGGATAAACTAGAAATATGAATTCGACTTATATTTATACATCAGTTACCTCTAATTAATATATCTCTCAAACACAAGTACGATAACAACGTTTAGAATGAAAAAAAAAACTACTTAAACAAGCAAATTAAAAGCAATTCAAACGGGAAGAAAATAAAAGAAATTCAAGAAGAAAGACTTCTACCCGCCTGTAAATGTGAAGAAAGCTAGCACACTCCTTTCCATAAAAGATGCTGCGTGGGAGGATGGAAACGATAAAAAAAAAAAAGAGAAAAAGGAGTTTACTTCAAATTGACAGATGCTCAAGACCAGAAGCTGGTGCAAGGGATGGAGAGCTTATCGAGGTTATCCAAGAGCGTGTAGGAGTAATTCCCCCCCCTCTCTCTCTCTCTCTCTCTCTCTCTCTCTCTCTCTCTCTCTCTCTCTTAATTATGTGTGGTTACTAAAGTACGTTTAAATATGTTTGCGTTAAATCTTGTTTGTTTCGTGCAATTAATCTCTCTCTCTCTGAACCTTAAGATTGTTTGAATCTTGTTTATTAAACGTATTTCTCTCTCTCTCTCTCTCCCTCGGCTCGTAGCAAAGTGATAGCTTACACAGCCCATAAACTCAATGGCCAGCGTTTTATTCCATAAGCAGATGAAATACCTCCGTCGATGTGAGTCACAGCTGAGATCTTATACATACACACACACACACACATATATATATATATATATATATATATATATATATATATATATGTATATATATATATATATATATATATATATATATATATATATATATACTGTATATATATAGTATATATACACATAATTTATATTATATAGACAGTTCTGTCGTTTCTTTTTGAACTTTTTCTGTGGCTTCAGCTGGTAAACAAATAACATGCGTATTTTTGTTTTTGTTTATCTATCAGACATATACATATATATATATATATATATATATGATAGATAGAGAGAGAGAGAGAGAGAGAGAGAGAGAGAGAGAGAGAGAGAGAGAGAGAGAGAGAGAGAGAGAACCAGACGTGAATGACCAACACTTGTCAAAATGTATGGTTGACAACTGCGGAGCCTTAACGAAGTAATTCTCATCCCAGTGGTTCTCATCTCTCTCTCTCTTTCTCTCTCTCTCTCTCTCAACGCTACTTTACACAAATATATTCTCTCTAAACTCTACTGCGCACAAATATAGTAGCCAACATCATCAAGATACTCGTTAAAGTAATGATATATTGAAGAAAAAGATGAAAATGATAAAATATTTGAAAAACCCCATCGGTCCTTAACCAACAAAATATAAAAAGAAAAAATGGCTACAGTATATTATCCTACACATAATAATGGCACAGAAAAATAAATTTAGGAAAATTAATAAGACAAACGATGTTCAAGATAATTTACAACGCTATGATTACACAGCAAATGCAACACGTCATTGCTTATCAAACCTACTAGTTTTGAATTCTGCAACAGTGGCAGTATACTTGGCTTGAGAAATACATCAATAAAACCAAAAGCCAAGATTATAAAAGAATTCTCATTGCTTGTTCTCCACTCCCGCAACATTACGTGAGCGGTTCATCTTGTCTCTGGGACCCACTGTCGTACTCTTGGATGTTGAAAATAAAAAAAAAAGTAGGAAAGATATCAACTAGCCTTTGCTCTCAAACTAACCTTGTATAGTGGGGTAACAGTTTTATGCAGTTTTTCAAACAGATCATATCTGTTACTTGTGATTCTTAAAAATAAAATCATTTGAAAAATTCCGTTTTCTAACTCCAAGCGCAGCCTTGTTGTAAATAAGGGTGTCCTCAGAAGCCTGTGATATGTGTTTTTAATATTTTTTAAAAACCAAACACAGCATACTTTCACAGTAGCAGTCGTCGGTATGTGTTAACAGTTATAACAATAAATCTTGATCACAATCTTTTTTATATATAAAACCACCCACTTTCTCCAAATAAAAGATAAAGAGAGCCAGTGGGTCTCCTAAACAATAAATCTAACGATACCTCAAATTTTGTATGGAGAATGAATATTCATCACAATCTGAAATGCCTATTTGGACAGCGAAAATCTATTGGCCCATTTAAACGTCTTCCAAAGTTTATAAACTACAGAAAGCGCCGCAGAGAAGCCTCTAAATCTCCCATACTAAAAGCTTTAATCACGATTTTTCTACTCTGTCTTCAGCAACATCAGATTAATGAGTTCCCCGTTAATTCGTCTCAAGCCACACAATTCTCTGTCAGTGTCAGATATGGAGATGGCGTTACTCCTCTACTGATCCCCCATCTTACAATATTTAACGATTTTAGATTTTATTCGATCCTATTTTTTACTACAGGTCATATACTGATTAATGTAGGATATTTACAAATCTCACCTATCCTGCCTGGGACACAGCAGCAATCACAAATTATCAAAAGATTGAACGCACACACACACATACACACACACAGATGGGGAGGGGGAACGAGTTTGAGAGAGAGAGAGAGAGAGAGAGAGAGAGAGAGAGAGAGAGAGAGAGAGAGAGAGAGAGAGAGTAACTCAATCGGCAGCCTCACAGGAGGTGTATGTTCGCAGCCCACCAGGAGCCTGACGGCGGACGTCATGGACATCATCATCATCTCCGCCAGAGTGACATCCTCTAATCCGGCGAGAGCTAACGAAGTTACCTCGCTAAGTCTGTTCAAAACGATCAAAGGTGCTGGCTGTCTTTCCCGCTACATGGCGTTCGTTAGCCATAGCAGGCGGTGTTATTGGTCTCATTATTAATTCATGGTCCCATCGAAGTCAGTTAGGAGCTAGCGTCTCGGAAATAATAACGGAGCGTTATGAACGTAAAGGAAGGCGTATTTTAATACAACGCTGGGATATAAAAGCTTCCTCAAGACAACTGAGAAATTATCTCTTAGAAAAAAAAGTATACCTTAGTTTTACCAGACCACTGAGCTGATTAACAGCTCTCCTGGGGCTGGCCCGAAGGATTAGACTTATTTTACGTAGCTAAGAACCAATTGGTTACCCTAGCAACGGGACCTACAGCTTATTGTGGAATCAGAACCACATTATAGCGAGAAATGAATTTCTATCACCAGAAATAAATTCCTTTAATCCCTCATTAGCCGGCCGGAGAATCGAACCGACTCACCCAACGAGGAACTTTATCTCTTAGAGCTAAAGTGATTACCAAGGTGTTGCACGACTGTCACATGCTTTCATAAGTGAAATTTGACGCGAGCGAAACGACAGATACTAGCATCATCATCGCAGTAATTAACTGCTACACCACTCAACTCTTTCTATCACTCAAGAATTGCAAAGGTATATAAATCAACCAACAGCATTCTCAGATCCATTATTTATTTACAACAAGTCAACGTCGCAAAATTTCTTCACCAGTGAAAAAAGGGAAAGGTCAAAAAACATTGCGGAACAGCAACTGAAAGCAGAGACATAATGCGCAAAACAGAGGAAAGGCTGCATGCGAAACTTGCCGTTATCGGGACCAGGAAAGAGAGGCATGAATATGGAATTAATTGAGTATGGGTGAGACGCCAAAAATGCCTGATGAATAGGGACAGCAAGGGGAGTAGGAAATAGGGAACAACATGGAAGAGAAAGGATTTGGCAATGCATTATAATATTATTAAGTAAGATAAAAAGACTTAAAACAGAGTGGTCAGGGAGGAAATATACGATTAACTGGAAAATATACGAAGAAACGTAATACATATTACTAGCAAAATTTACCAACAGTTGAATAAAGGGTAAAAAAAAATAGGTAAAGTACGAGGTAAGGAAAGAAAATACACATTAGGTAAGGATATTCAAAGGAAATGAGTAATCAGCATGCTAGGAAACGGTGACGACAGTGAGTAAGTTATGAATGAGAAAGATAAGAACAGTCAATGGATAAAGGAGTAATGAGGAAAGGAAGAGATCAGACGCGTAAAAAAAGGGTTCAAGAACGTTCGCAATGAAGAGACAAAGAAGGAACGTACGTAATTGAGAAACAGGGGACAACGAAAGAGAGTGATCAGTAAGGGCACGAGGGATAAGGAAATTTAAAGATCAAAACGTAACGAAGGGTTAAGCAAAAATGGATAACCACCGGCTGATGAAAGGGAACATGGAAACACACTGCATCCTGATTCTCCCTAACCTAATTAACATATTAACTAAGGATAAAAACCAACCACCGAGAACATTGCCATGGCTTCAGTATTTACGTACTAAGAAGCAACAGGGAACTTAGCCACATAAGACAATTATTAATTACGAGCAGAGGACGAGGGAATGTCGGGAAAAGGAGGCCATATTACACGAACGGATGGGAGGCACAAAAGTTTGGCAAAGGTGCGGAATGAATAATAGCAAGGAGAAAAGCAAGTAAACGAACGCCGCGGGAGGTAAAGTGAACCTGATATATAAACAACTACTGGAAAAGAAACTAGAGACTTATATTTAAACAGTCACTCATAACTGGAGGGGATGGAATTGGGAAAACAGCTACATGGCAGAATTTTCAAAGAACATGTGACAAATGATATCGCTACAAAACAAAATAAAACGAGGATGGAAACTCCACAACACAAAATCGGCAGCACAAACCGAAAGTAAAATGAAAGAATAAAGTAAAAAACACGACACCAAAGAGGAAAGAAAATGTTTATGTGTAAGGATTACATCAGAGAAAATATCTTTAAACGCGCGTAGCCTTTTCATTAAAGGCTACGCGCGTTCAAAGATATTTTCTCTGCACATACAAAAGGAAATAAAACAGAATAACGGAGAGCTGAGGCTGAAAGACAGGAAAAACAACGTATGATCTCACACACAGAGTAGGAACAAATGAAAACAAGATCCAAAGCTAGAGGGGAACCGGCGGAATTCTTTTCTCCAGAGACAAGGCAAATAGGTAAAACCAACATACGTTGAACAAAAGAAATGTGGAGGGTAAATATTAAAAACGAAATAAAAGTATGACCTGAGTAAACGATAAAAATGAACAGAATTTATGACGCAAAGCAAAAGAACTAGCAATAAAAATAAAAATGCTATTCAAATATGGATAGTAAAAAAAGAACCTAGTTTACAAAGTAGCGTAAAAACTTCAAGTTTAGAATTTAAAAAATACGAAAAAAAATAAATCTGTAACTCTTAGATCTCAATACAACCGTCAAAAATGATGAGGGTCAATATTTGTTTAGTAGCTGCAACTTCAATGTGGGATAAAAAGATTTTTTTTTATGTTCATTCGGTTACCAACCAATCATGAACCAATTTTTATCTACCGGATCCAGAGCCACGTAATATCCTACAGCATGAGAAATTTTTGTGGAACACATCACTCACGTATCCGGATCCAAATCACTGGTCACTTCCTTGATATGTAGCCGACAATTTAATGAACTTTTACTGAAGTCTATCAATAAATTTTGAGATATCTTGGGCACAAACCGACTACAAACTAAACAGCAACACTCAGGAGGGCATACCCTCGCCATTGTTAACCCTTAGGAATGTATTTTTATTCAACATAAATAAAGAAAAAAGGGGAAATGGGAAAATTCAATTTTTGTGATCCAGGAGATACCAACGTTTACTTGATAAGAAGAGAACCTCCAAAAGACATTCAGTTTTGATACTAAATTTAAGGTGCCAGCATGTCGAGTTTAACTCTCTCTCTCTCTCTCTCTCTCTCTCTCTCTCTCTCTCTCTCTCTCTCTCTCTCTCTCTCTCTCTCTTTAAACTACGTTTAAAGGTGCCAGCAATTTGAAAATGAATGTTTCCATAACGACTAGTCGTGAAATCTTCATCAATATCCATCAAAAGCTACTCGTATGGGGGTAGGAATTGACTTAAGAAGTGCCTCCACTCCTTGTGATCAAAATCTAACAATTTTCCCCGAGATATCCTATTAACACACGCATGTGTACAAAGAACGAGACTAGTTTTCTCCAAAACATACAGTTAAGAGGTTAGTTCAAGTACAAATAAAATCCAAGAGTCAAAATATCTCAAGTAAGTACGAGGAAACGGCAAACTTCATCAGGCCCCAGCTGTCGCCATCAAACAGTTCCCAATACCATGGCTATCAATTAGGAAGTAACAGGAACTCTGGAAAACTCAGCGTACTGTAATGGAGTGGGGAACAAAGAATATTTAAGCTGATGGAGTCTTAATCAATAACTAATTCAGTAATAATGTGGTGTAAAATTTGTGTTTTGCATTCCTGTTCTGTGTCCTATGAAGGAAATTAGTTACTAATTAGGTAGGTCATAATTTAGAAAAACATAAAAAGTAGCACGTCTCAGTCGAGGAGCTGATCTCAGCTGGATTTGCTTAATATATCCTGAGTAATATTATATTCAAAATACACATTTTTTACATATAGATATATACACATACACACACACACATATATATATATATATATATATATATATATATATATATATATATTATATATATTATATATATATACATACATACATACATATATATATATATATATAATACATATATAATTATCTTATGAATAATATAATGTACATCACACATACATGTAGCTGTAAAAGTGTCATTTTTGCATATTCTAATGAATATCTAATAGCTTATCAAAGCAGGCTTTTATCATATACTCATCGTATACTAGTACTTCACATTCATTAACAAAACAGTGCCTTTCAATGTAAAAGTGGCTAAATCAATCCACCTGTAAAATAAAAACGCAACAATTTCGGTCCCTGGGGACATCACCACCACGTAAAAGGAAGGTTGACCCAACAGACCCTTCATACATTCCCATGTTGGCATCTGTGGACAGTTCAGTTCTCTTCTCAGTCTTCTGCAAAGACCCTGATACCTACATAGCATCATACATGCTATGATGGCCTCTCCACTCATCCTCCCATCACCCACTAGAGTCTAGACGGACTCCAAAATGCCTATAATAATCAAATACCTTAGTTTTCCAATATTCAGGGTTTCCTTTTGCCCTCATGGCATTACTCTTGTTCTCATTTACTTTTAACTGCTTCCTCTTGCAATCACATTCAACCTCTATCCCCAATCACTAGTTGTCATCTACAAACACCAGTCATTCTAAGCTCCATTCACGAATAATTTTCTTATCCGACTTCTTTGCAGCTACATCAACTGGCATCATCTCATCCCTAAAGTTATGAAAAACTCACTCCCCTTTCTACATATTTTAATACTCTCCTGACTTCATGTTCTAATAGGCTTCTTTTCCATCGTAAAAACTTGATTTCAATAACTGATTCTTCATACCACACATTCTCACCAAACTACACTTTGCCACTTAATTTTTTCATATATATATATATATATATATATATATATATATATATATATATATATATATATATATATATACTGTATATATATATACATTATATATATATATATATATATATATATATATATATATATATATATATATATATATATATATATATATAAATATAATATAATATACATATATAAATTTCTGACTCACATCAGGATCGAACCCAGGTCTTTCAATTGAAAGGCAAGGGTGCTGCCCACTAGGCCATACATATATACATATATTAGATAAAATAGCGTCATCTATCACAGGCAAAAGATAAAAACTATAATTTGCTCAAGGCTGCAAGAAAACCAGTATGATTGGTATAAACGCAATGTGTATACAAAGTAATATAGGATGACAAAAATGAAAAGAAAACGTAAGTGCAACGACAAAAAAGCTTCCCATAGCAATGCTTAGCATGGCAACATAAAAAAGAGACACGTGAAAAGGTGTCCCTGTGGTCTAACAGCAGCAGGCGAGCAAAGCCAATCCGTCTTATTTACTCCAGAACTCTTTTTATTCCGTGTTTTGTATTTTGTATTTAACGTCCGGTTAATAGTGTAAAGAGCAAATGGGAAACTCCGAGCTAAACGTACCGCCTGATACTCAGATACGTGTCACGAACGAGCAAAGCAGGAACCACAGGTCAGGATTAGAGTACATTCTCCGACCAAAATAAGAACCATCTCGCGCATATCATCGTCTGACTGCTTTTGGCGGAGGTTAAGATAAAGATAAGTCATCAGTCAGTACTTGACCTTACCAGAGTGAAGAAAAAGGAAGCTCTCTTATCCGGGATTAAGGTGTTCTTCACCTGGTTAGTCCTTTTAATCTCGACCCGACCGCGTCCATGGTTTCTGCATTAGCCAAATGACAATAAGAAGACATACGAAGGGTTATTCATAACCTTCAGCTCAGCAGTACTTGGAGATTACGGAACCTCTCTCATCTACGGTCGAGAGAGAGAGAGAGAGAGAGAGAGAGAGAGAGAATGTGTGTCGTCAAACATTTGCCATAGTGACCCTTCATTTCCTTGCTTTTCTGGTTTTCTTCTATGGTAAGCGTCCAAGTATCCAGCCTACGTCACAAAGATGCGCAGTATCGCCTGGGCGGACTAACCCTGTACTCTGTCAATCCTGCCGCAAGAGGTATGGCTGATTACCCTGAACGAGAACATGACCAAGAGGCATCTTTCAAACCTGGAATTCAGAAACAAGGGATACCGCAAAGGTTCGTCAGCCCAACAGGTAAATTCTGACCCGTTAGAAACTGAGTTTTAGTATAAAGATCCTTTTAATTAGAATATTGCAATTCCTTTGGAATTCATGGTTGAAAGGACCAGCAAAAATTTGCAAAGGAAGAAGTAATGAGCAATTTTCAATCGTATACCTTGAAAAAAACATAAATAATGACGTCTGTATTTGGTCGGCCACAAGAATGACAATACATATTCAGAATATGATTTGAGACTTCAGAAAATTTAATATAAAATTTCTATATATAGCACAACCTGCAGCCTTACAAATGAATGACGCTCTAGGCATTTAAAAAACAGAAACTACTGAACCCTCAAGTTTCAGGCAAAGGTTACACCTATAAAAATTTTAACTTAAACTTCATTTCTGTTCATTCAGCTGATAATATAATACAGCTTGAAATTTTATTGAGTCCCCTTTGTGCTCAGCCAGAAGAAAAGATAAAGAGAGGGAAGAACACGGCCCGGCGATAAAAGCAAGTCAATATTTGAAGGAAGAGAGTGGAGTTTGAAAGCATAATTGGGGAGGGAAAGGTGAATAATAAAGGTACCAATAAATTCACAGGTAATAAAAAAAGAAAAGACTGAAAAAAATGCAATAAAAAGAATTGCAACAAAAGAAGAGAGAGAGAGAGAGAGAGAGAGAGAGAGAGAGAGAGAGAGAGAGAGAGAGAGAGAGAGAGCCAAGGAAGCCAAAAAGAGGCAAGGTGAATGGAGGGGGCAATAAATAATGAGAGAGAGAGAGAGAGAGAGAGAGAGAGAGAGAGAGAGAGAGAGAGAGAGAGAGAGAGATAAATTACGAGAGAAAGGGACAGAGGTGAAATAGTGACAGAGTGTCTGTCGCAAGTCTGTAGATAAGGGAAGAGGCTTCTTCCGGGACTTCATTTCGGCAGCTTCCTTTATGCTCGTTTGCTCATCATTTTTCATCTCACGCCTCGGCGCCATAATCAAGCCATTTTCTCGCACAAGAGTCAACTTCAGCTTCAAAAGCAACGGGAAATGAACCGAGAGAGAGAGAGAGAGAGAGAGAGAGAGAGAGAGAGAGAGAGAGAGAGAGAGAGAGAGAGAGAGAGAGAGAGATAAATGAGGTCAATAAACAAGAGAATAGAGAATGTTTTTTAAATAGTAATAGAAAACGAAGTTACCGAAAAGAAAGAGATGTTACCTCAGAGAAAACTATATACAAACATACATACAAATATATCTATCTATCTATCTACATATATGTGTGTGTGTGTGTATATATATATATATATATGCATATATATATATATATAATATTATGCATATATATAAATACAAAAAAATGCGGGTATCACGGCATGGATACCAAACAATAATCAAAAGGCAAGTGTTAAAATGTCACTCGTGAAAATTTGTGCCCTTGCCCAATAAATCAACTCTGGCACTCAAAGAAACCTCTAAGAATAACGACCAAGAGACCATTTTCAATAATATCCATAGCCAAGGCATCTTCACTCGTGTATCTATAAATGGTGCGCGAGGGTACAGACCTAATTGCACTTGAATCAGGGCATCCGATCATATACCGAACAACTGGCGAAAGGGATTATGGTGGATTTGGCGCCGGCGCTTGATAAACTTAGTCGCAAACGGGGCTCCTCCTCCTCTTCCAACAGAGGCTTAAGCACCGGTCGTTGGGACCGATCGAGAGCTTATGTACAGGGTGTTGCCGACTGACCGGGGGATTTCGAGCCTCCTCTTGCTGCCTGCACAAGGACTCTTACTTCTCGAGGGGACTACGGGAACTAAGTCATTTCTCTCCGTGATATTAACTCACAAGTGACGCTGAACAAGATCACTGAGAGAGAGAGAGAGAGAGAGAGAGAGAGAGAGAGAGAGAGAGAGAGAGAGAGAGAGAGAGAGAGAAATGAAGATTCTCTACGATGGTTTAAGAGCATAATACAAGTACAGAACACATCATAAAGAAAAGTCCACAATCTGTGCGTGCGTGTACACGCAATGAATCATACAAATGTTACCAGATTTATCCTGAAAGGAAGAGTTGGTTCACAAAAAGATTGAAACTGTTCCTGTTTGAATTACAAGATGAAAATATGAATAGCTCAAAAGATGGCGTTCATGTGTCTTGACGTAAAATTTACTTTAACTTAATATCGCTTAGAGAAAGCAATGCCAGCTTATGCACCCAATCCCTATTTTCTCATCATTCCATTTCTAATGCACAGAGGTAAGTGATGCATGTCATAATCGGCGCCTTCTTAAACAACTAACCTTCCTTTGTAAAAACCAGGATTATCATCACTGATGATGAGAAGTTCAATAACATTATTTTTATACTTTTCAATCTGTTACTGGAATGACCAAACTTTTTTTGAGCAGCAACGTCCCGTGTCATTCTCATCACCTTTAACATGAAAAACATACCACAAGTACTTGTTACATTACTTTCCGGAAACATGCCAGCCAGTGTAAAATCTTTTGACTGCGGCCTTTGAAAGTGCTCAGTTGGTTTACTTATGGATTACTCGTAGTGGCGATGCTTTCTGTCAGGTATACAATTGAAAGGCACTATTTCTGTGTAATGGCGATTCTAGCGCAGCTGCTGATATATACAAGATCATTGTTGCGTTTAGAGATCACAGCCTGCTTCAGTTCTACTGTATCATAAGCTCTTTGCTGCACTGATCACCATCTTCTTCATCAAAAGCCTTTGTACTCCAAACTTCCTATTCAGTCAAGAATAACCTTGGCAGTAACAGTCTAAATTTAACCTCGATGGCTAAATTTAACCTCGATGGAAAATAAAAAGAACAAAATCAACACAAACGTCAGTGTTACAACTATTCGTCCACTGACATTAATGCGATGATACTTGAAAACAGAAGACAAAGTGGAAACGCAACGGTGAGGAATAATGATGATTCGTGAAATGAACCCCGCAAGGGAAGACAGCATCATCAGAGCACCTTACGCGGCGCACTGCAGGTCCTACTAAAGGTTGTTTGCATCGTCTCCCCGGCCCCAGCTGCATCCACTTTTTAGCCTTTTACTTTACCTCCATACCCGCAGTGGATGAATGTTCTTGCTGTTCAGCATCTGTAACTATTACTAATTAGTGCAACTGCGGGGCATCCTCCCAGTTCCACCTTTCTATCCTTGTATTTCATTTCCTTAATTTCCTGGATCTCTCTATCTTACTGTCCAACCACTCCAAGTTACTCTTTTCACTGTCTTAAACGCTGAATGGCTAAAAGTGATTTATGAAGTTAGCCTTGACAGCCTAAATTTCATAAATCAATCAATAAATCAGAGATGAAAGCATATGTCCGAAAAAACTACCTAAGAATAAAATATGAAAACCAATATCTGAAAGTCCTTCCTTCCAAAAAACCGGCTCCCACCCTGAATCACATGAGAGCCGTCATGGCGCAAGAGAAACATTTCCTCTAAAGCTAAGAGTTGGCTTCTTCCTTTATAAAAGAGACGGTCAAATGCCCACACAAAAGGAACGACAATGGCGAAAGGGCAGACACAAGGCGACGTTTCCACTTTTTCTTTTTGCTTCTAATGGCGCGTATTGCCACTATAGGAAGACTAGGTTGAAACAAAAATATCCTCCCGAGGTCTAATATTAGCCCCCCCATCCCCCGCCCCACCACCCACCTCCCTTCCTCTTTTCCATTCTTCCTTTCCTCCTCCACCTCCTTCGCCTTCTCCCTCTCTCCTACAATTTATCGTCCTTCCCTTCCTCCCCATTATTATATTATTTTTCTTCTCGGAGTCCTTACAGCCTCCTGCTCTGTATCTTACTTGACCACATACCGACACACAACTTTTATTTGGTCTTTTATTTTCTTTGCTCTTTTTCTCCGGTTATTAAGTGGTAATCTTATTTCCCTATCTCACTTTTAATTCGTTATTATTAGTGTACTTACGTCTTTATCATTTAATAATCTCCACATTCCCATTCTTTACATTTTCTCTAGTCCTTGTTTCCATCTTTTTCTTTGTTTTTTCTCAATTCATAATATAACCGTTCTCTTTATGACTTGTATTTGTTCTTTGTCTCCTTTTTAAACCTTGCTTTGCGTCATGCTTCCATCATTTCGGGTTAAAAAGAAATTTGCTTTATGTAAAAGCAGTAATTCAGTAACTTCTCTCACTACTGATTCATGCAATGAAGAATTTTATTTTCACAAAAGAAACTACTTTGATGTTGCAAAGAAGGAGTCACTCTTCTTACAGGAGACATTGTTACGCTTACAAACTCGATGGTAAGCCATGTCGCCGCTCTCAGGATCTCTCTCACCATTAAAAAATCTTGATGTTTAGTATGTTAAAAACAAGTTTAGGTGCTCCTCCAAGTAAAATACGGATCTTTAATACACTGAGACGTTATATACATATACATACGCGAGCATACACACACACACACGCATATATATATATATATATATATATATATATATATATATATATATATATATATATATATATAAAAGTGAGAGCGAGGCTCTTCCTCAGCAAAATACGCAAGAAGGCACTAAAGCAGACAGCTTGGTACAAGGTTTTCCTTTATTCATCACGGCCTACGTTTCGAGATCCTTGTCTTATCCTCAAGGCTAAAAATACAAAGTAAAATATACAAACAACTGAACTTCGAGGAATAAAGTCTGTTAGTTGAAATATTCTAGTTCTTTCTCTCTTTTTTTAACAATTTTATTTTAGGTTTACCTTTTGTATTGACGTTTTACTTTATCATAATTTAATTGTATATATATTCTAACTTTTCTTGTTGTATTTGTATATCTTACTTTGTAATTTTAGCCTTGAGGATGAGACAAGGATCCTGAAACGTAGGCCCTGATGAATAAAGGAAAACCATGTACCAAGCTGTCTGCTTTAGTGCCTTCTTTGCATGTATATACATATATACTGTATATATATATATATATATATATATATATATATATATATATATATATATATATATATATATATATATATATATATATATATATATATATATGTGTGTGTGTGTGTGTGTGTGTGTGTGTGTGTGTGCGTGTGTGTTTGTGAAGTGTGTTTATACGTGAATATTTCCGTTCACTCCCCTCGCCCTCATTCATTCCAGAACCTCGAATTAACCCTTCCTGATCTTACGTTTCTCGTTTATAAAATTAATATTTCATCTGTTTGGTTTATCATCGGTACATCCAATGCTAACGGAGTGCAGCCTTGGCTTTCCCTCATTTGTAAGGGTGTTCTGCTATTCCTCTCATTCACCCTCATTTCCATTTCAATTTACTTCTTTGTTCGTCGATCTCACGCTTCTACTTTAATTCCAGCCGTTGCATCTTCGAGTCTCCTCTCATCGTACCCATCGTAAAACAACTTCCTTTTACTTCTCGAAATCTACGGTTCAATCCCACATTTTCTAATTACCAGAAATCTTTCAGTTTTACACCTTTTATCGTTATTTTTTATCGTTACGCTTTTTATTCCTTCACACATCTACTCGACCATTTCACTTTCAGACTTACTCTTATTAATCGTATCTTATTTTTCTTTTATTTCCTTCTCTTCCTATTGGTTATGGTCTGGTTATTCTCATCTACTCGTGTTCATTCCGTCGGACTGAAGAGACAATTCTTCCCCTTATCCCTGTTCCAACACCTCTTATCTGTCCCCCTCTTTCTATTTCCTACAGGTCTTGTATTCATTTACGCCATTTCCTCTCCTCTTCACCACCATTACTACATATAGCGATAATTATCGCTTCATTTCTTTCTCGGTCCCTTAGCGTCCTTCCTCGTTATCCACCATTCATATTCCCTGATAATTATTATCCTTATCATTTCTCCGCGAGCTACCATGTTCTTTTCCTTTCTCCTCCGTTCTAGATTTTCCCCTTTCAGTCTCGTCACCGTCATCTTTTTGCTTCAGATTATTTTCAAAGATCGCCCACATTGTCTCTCACACTTCCTCCTTGTTTTGTTCACTTCATTTTATCTTTAATTATCATATTTGTATTTTTTTCAATTACTTTCCTCATCAAAACAAATTATCATTCCGACGCCCCCTGATCTCGTTCTGTCTGTAATATTTATTGGTAATTAATGGATTCTTTTCGTCGTTTTTAATTCCTCCTCGTCATTCTTGAAAACACTTTTCTTTTTCTTATATCTGCCAGACAATTCATCCCCAACTTATTCTTTCTCATTAAGCCCCACGTTCATTTCCTAGTTTTATTATTCTTACTTTATCCTTGAATAAAAGTTCTTTTAGTTAAGTCTTCTATCTCCCTCTTCCTTTTTAACGAAAGTTGTCATCTAATTATATGTATTAGCCAATTACCCGACTTTTTCTTTCGTCCCACCTTTTAGAGCAACTCCCGAAAACGTCAGACCCCGTGACGGGGCGAGAGCGTGCCTTCGCATTGCTGTTTCTAAAATTATCCTGGGCAATACGTTTTTGCGTCTCCCTGAGGAAATCCTGCTCCTTTTATCCTCCTCCTCTTATCGCCACTTCAAAGATTCTATTTCGAGAAGCAATACTTTCTCTCAACACTTTGAAGATTCTATTCCGAGAAACAATACTTTCGCTCAATGCTTTAAAAAATCTATTTCGAGAATCAGTACTTTCTTTCAGCACTTCAAAGATACTATTTCGAGAAGCAATACTTTCTCCCAACACTTCGAAGATTCTTTTTCGAAAAACAATACTTTCTCTCAACACTTCGAAGATTCTTTCGAGAAACAATACTTTTTCTCAACACTTCGAAGATTCTTTTTCGAGAAACAATACTTTCTCTCAACACTTCGAAGATTCTTTTTCGAGAAACAATACTTTCTCTCAACACTTCGAAGATTCTATTTCGAGAAACAATACTTTCTCTCAACACTACAAAGATTCTATTTCGAGAAACAATACTTTCTCTCAACACTACTATTTGAGAATTAACATTTTCTAAAAAGATTCTATTTCGAGAAACAGTACTTTCTCTCAACACTACAAAGATTCTATTTCAAAAAACAATACTTTCTCTCAACACTACAAAGATTCTATTTCGAGAAACAATACTTTCTCTCAACACTACAGAGATTCTATTTCGAAAAACAATACTTTCTCTCAACACTACAAAGATTCTATTTCGAGAAACAAATACTTTCTCTCAACACTACAAAGATTCTATTTCGAGAAACAAATACTTTCTCTCAACACTACAAAGATTCTATTTCGAGCAACAAATACTTTCTCTAAACACTACAAAGATTCTATTTCGAGAAACAATACTTTCCCTCAACACTTTAAAGATTCTATTTCGAGGAACACCACACGTCACCCGCCTTCGCCACAAGAGGAGAGACAACGCGCCGTCTGCTCCTCTGTTTTTATTTTCTCCATTTACTTCTCCAAACACGGCCATTCACTTTCCCTCTTCCCCCCCTCGCCCCCCCCCCAACACCCCCGAGCCCACAGCAGTATTTTTACGAATTCGTCTCCGTTCTCGGGGAGGGATTTGGTACAAGGGACGGGGTCGTCAGGGACACTCGCTGTTCCAAGAAAATTAGGGGACCCATATGTTCAATCAAGGACACAGAGGCCTTATCTTATTTTCAATCTCCCATTTCTCTGATTTTCCTTTCTTGTCCAATTATACTGTTCTGATGACGCTCCTATTTAGTCATTTAATTCGTCCCAGTTTCTACTGTAGTAATACTACTAATTCTAATCCTATTGTTAATAATAATAATAATAATAATAATAATAATAATAATAATAATAATAATAATAATAATAATAATTTTGCAGCAGACCTCTTTTAAACAGGTTTGATTGAATATTATTGCTGCTTCAACTGCATTTATTTTGTAGAAGACTTTTTCTATTTTCCTTATTGCGAACTTCTCTTCATTGGAGGTGCGTGCTAACAGCTCGTCTATGTTTGTCATTTCATGGGGGAAAGTCAAAATATATTTTGACTTTCCCCCATGAAATGACAAATATAGGCGAGCTCTTAGCACGCACCTCCAATGAAGAGAGGTCCGCAATAAGGAAAACAGAAAAAGTCTTCTACAAAATAAATGCAGCTGAAGCAGCAATAATAATAATAATAATAATAATAATAATAATAATAATAATAATAATAATAATAATAATAATAGTTTAGCAGCTGAAGACAAAAGGACACTTGACAATAAACACGGAAAGCCAAACAGTTTTCTTAGAGATATGTAATTAACCAACAATTAAAAAAGTACAAGGGGCAACTGGTCATGCATACTGCTCATCTTACACAGATCTCGAGTTTAATTTCATAGCGGTTGTGTCGAGAGGATACGATAATTATTAACAAGTAACTCGATTATTAAAATCTATGGATGCATTTTCTATTTCCTTTCCCTGTCTGTTTATATATATATATATATATATATATATATATATATATATATATATATATATATATATATATATATATATATATATATATATATATATATATATATATATATATATATATATATATATATATATATATATAACCTCAGAAACTGGCGTCACCATCACAAAACTAAATGTTACCATAAGCTGAGGAAATGACATCAAGATCGCAGTAACTTATCAACATTAGCCTAAATTAAGTACTAGGCCTCTCAATTACCACGAAATATACTCTGCCTAACTTCAGGAACTGACACAGGAAATTACACTCATCACCTTCACCATAATATGAGGAACTGGTATCATGAGAATCAACATGACTTGAGGAATTGACATAAACAGCTCAACAATAATACCCTGAAGAATAAGCAACATTAACATCATCAAAACTTGAAGAACTGGAAAAATTAGCATGGCCTCTCTTTCTTGTGGAAGAGACACCATCAGCAACACAATACCAATTAGACAGCAGCATCCCTCGACAATGCATAGTGGTTCAAGTGCTGAACCTTAATATAATAGAAAAATAGAATTTAGGACAAAGGCCAAGCGCTGGGACCTATGAGGTCATTCAGCGCTGAAAGAGACATGGACAGTATGAAGCTGTTAAAGGTACAACAGGAGGAAAACCTCGCAGTTTCACTACAAAACAACTGTTAGAGAGGGTGGAAAGTAAGATGGAAGAGAGAGAATATGAATGGAGGTATAGTAAAAGGAATGAAACAGGTTGCAGCTAGGGTCCGAAGGTACGCTGCAAAGAACCTAAAGTAATGCCTACAGTGCACCCCTTCAGGTGCGCTGACGGCACTATCCCCCTACGGGACAAACCTTAAGATGGTAGAGCAGACAAAACCTCCAGTGAATACGCCCAGAGATACGTGGATGACCGCTGACGGCAAAGTCCTATTCATCCTTTGGGGCCACAAAGGATCTGACTGGATTACTGTCCGCAGGATACAAAAGGTCAGTTTGAGATGCAAGAGGAAGTCTGGGATAATAGGTCGGAAAATTAGGTTTCGTCGTGTATCTGGTCGGATGCTGGAACATCATATAGGGTGTAATAGGTAAACAATATTCAAATGCTGTTTTCATAACCTGAATGTCAACGAGGGATTTCATTATGTAAATGAACTGAAATCAGCCTCTTTCTCTCTCTCTCTCTCTCTCTCTCTCTCTCTCTCTCTCTCTCTCACACACACACACATACACACACACAATCGGAAAGGCGCAAAGTCATAAAGAGTATAAAATTACGTTTTGTACTTTGTTGAATAAATGTAAGTACATTACATTTATTCAACTAACGAAGGGATAAATTTTGAAATAAATAAAGCTAAATATGAATATATCCAAGTGGACACCATCCCTCAAGATTAGACTTACTGAAATGTGAGGCGCAGCGCTGCTTCTTCATTTCTTACCACACGACCCCTTTTCCAAATGTTCTAAAAAAAAAAGAACAAGAAATGTAAAAATAATATATAAGGAAACGATCCATTTGCATAAATGACTGAAGAAGCAGGGCAAAAAAATATATAAGTGTGTGTGTGTGTGTGTGTGAGAGAGAGAGAGAGAGAGAGAGAGAGAGAGAGAGAGAGAGAGAGAGAGAGAGAGAGAGAGAGAGAGAGTTGAACTGAATATAGAATTTAGGCCAAAGGCCAAGCACTGGGACCTATGAGGCCATTCAGCGCTAAAACGGAAATTGACAGTAGAAGGTTTGAAAGATGTAACAGGAGGAAAACCTCGCAGTTGCACTGTGAATCAATTGTTAGGAGAGAGTGGAAAGTAAGATGGGAGAAACAAAATATGAAAGGAAGTACAGTAAAAGGAAAGAAAGGAGTTGCAGCTAGGGGCCTAAGACGCGCTGCAAATAATCTTATGTAATGCCTACAGTGCACCGCATGAGGTGCACTGACGGCACTACCCCCTATGAGAGAGAGAGAGAGAGAGAGAGAGAGAGAGAGAGAGAGAGAGAGAGAGAATGAGCCAGGTTCAGAAGGGAAGATGGAGGTCGGGCACTGTTAATTAGGTTCGAGGTGTAATCCAGTAGAGGCCATCGTTACTCCTGGAATGACCTCGTCAGGAGCACATTCCTTTAATGGACGTATTACTAAAGCGTTCTCCTCCTCTATAATTAGGAGCTAACGGCCTTAGGAATCAGCGAACGATGCATATTCCCTGTCTGTTTTTACTGTTATTATGATTTCTTTGCCTAATTATAGCCAGTTGTTTTGGAAGTGATTATCCACAGGCGATATCGCTGAAACTAAATTGGCTGGCGCAAGCTGTTGCTGCTCATCAACCAACCAAGATTCCAGTTCAAGTGCTCTGCCAGTCTAATCTTCTAGCCTTGAATATGCATCATGAGATGTGAAACGTCGGCACAATAAACCTGTTACATATGAGAGACATGCCTTTACCTCTTCCTCCTAAGATACAGATAGACAGATAGATAGGTAGATATAGATATATAATATATACACACATACACAGCACAAACACACACACACACACACACACACACACACACACACACACACACACACACACACACACACATATATATATATATATATATATATATATATATATATATATATATATATATATATATATATATATATATATATATCACACATCACCACTGGTGAAAAATAAGAGACCAGGTGCAGGTCATGTTTGGTTTTCGACTTTATTTCCAAGCCATTGACTTGGAAATAAAGTCGAAAACCGGGCAGGACTTATTTTTCACCTGTGGTAATCTTATTTTTCATGTGGTAAAGTGATGAATGAATCACGTACAAAAGTGATAATCATATATATATATATATATATATATATATATATATATATATATATATATATATATATATATATATATATATAAATATATATAAGCGATGTCAGGCAGGGCAGCCGATCGAGACCACAGGTCTACCCCAAAGCCAAATCAAAAAGTCCTTCAAAAGAAGGCATCGTGCTTACCCCATACAAAAATGGGAATAAAAGCACGTTAAAAGAAAAAAAAAATATATATATATATATATATATATATATATATATATATATATATATATATATATTATATATATATATAAATATATATACAAATATATATACAAAATATATATATATATATATATATATATATATATATATATATATATATATATATATATATATATATACGAGTATATATATAAATAATTGTATTATCTTGCGCTAACATCCAGTGATCCCGGCGGTGATGCCTGTATTGGAAAGAACTGAATGACATACTGAATGTATAAAAAAAAGCCTGTACAATAGTTTGCAATGTACGTACCAATGAATATATTCGTCTACTGATTACCATACGCGTATCAGGCTGCAAGACCAGTTACTCGCCTAGAAAATCGGAGCTGCCACTCTGTCGTGACATGTCGAGGACGCAAGACTTGGATGTTCTTCGGACAACCGGCCTACAGACGGACCACAGAATATCGTGGCTGCGAAGCTAATTTTCATATTTACACTATACACAATAATCTTTTTACTGATTCAACTGTAAAACTATATCCTACTTTTAATTACGTACACAACGACTCAGACTGAGCCATATTAAGTAGTTCCCTCAATACAGCTTAGTTGCGAATGGAATTGGACAGCATTTTCCTAAGAAATCTCTTTGAATACGTCGAGCACCATTATATAAGCGTTAAATGAAGTTAAATACTTATGCACCTACATTTTCAACTTGTCTTCATTTTATTCACGGAGTATTTAATCGCTGGCTTTGTTCCCCCGTTGCTTAGCAAAATTATACACAACGGATTTGCTACGAAGCGATTTTGGACATTCAGTACATGATGAGAATTTATATAAAGAGTTGAGTTGCTGAATTTATTTCTTATCACTACAATAGTTAAAGCAATCAGAAGCTAGTATAAGTTTGAGTATTATGTGTGGGATATTTACTGTGAGCTCAAAAAAGAAAACTAGAGGTACAGATGGTTGAATAAAGTACCCAGATATAGATGACTTTAGCATAGTGATTAATTCTCTCTCTCTCTCTCTCTCTCTCTCTCTCTCTCTCTCTCTCTCTCTCTCTCTTTACCGGAAGAGCTTCAATGAAAATGGCCGTTTTCTCTACTGTTTCGTAAGGCTGGAAGATTTTGGTATAGGATGTAACAGGAAGATAGCATCGGTGAATATTTGAGAAAAATACTCACAGCAACTTGTGTTTTCCTCTATAACGTGATCAGCTTAGGACAAGCTAACTTCAGCTGTTCTTGTCTGGGTAAAACAATAATAGTAAATAGTATACAAGAATACACCTACATGTGTTTATAATATACAGATATATCATGTACTGTATGTGTGTATATATATATATATATAATATATATATATATATATATATATATATATATATATATATATATATATATATATATATATATATATATATATATATATATATATATATATATATATATATATATATATATATATATATATATCTGTGTGTGTAAGCATATATATACGTATATATTTCTATATATGCATATAAGTATATTATATACATATACATACATATATATATATATATATATATATATATATATATATATATATATATATATATATATATATATATATATATATATATATATATATATATATATATATATATACACGCCAAGACATAACGATATTAAAATTAAACCAATTTAACTGCGAGGTCAGACAATAACTTTGCCACACACAGTTCCAAGAAAAAGGAAAGGGTTGAAAATGTGAATTTCACATAGTCGAACCATTCGTAAGTAGCGCTCAGTTCCGTATGAACTGAAAAAAAAAAGGACTCAACGGAAAATTGGAGATCAAAAGCGAAGTAAAAATCACGAGCTATAAAAAGTTTGCCAAAAGGAAGAAGCAGAAAAATGCATAATTCAAAACGGAATTAAGCAGCAAAGAACTATTCGCTCGCGTCATAAGGTAACAAGATTACACCTGACGTAAGGTTAAAAAGCCAGTTGAAAAGACGGCACATTAATACATTATCAGTATGTGAACAAGGTTTTTTCCCTGTTTATCGGCACAAGCGTTTCTAAGTCTTACAGCGCGTGACGAGGCTTTTAAGCCATAAATTAAGTTTAAATGCTAAAGAAATGATCAAGCTGAAAACTGAAATTGAAATAAAAAAAAAACTTTAAACTTGATGAACATAATGCTGAATGAATAAACTTAAGCGTACTTAAGCGAAAACATTTACCGGAATTCTTTATGAAAAACGGGACAGGCAAAAATAAGTTTTGACAACTAACAAAATGTTACCTTGATACAAAATATATCCAGTATAAAAAAAATCCGCATGTATGTATATATAGCCACACACATATACATACATACATACATACATACATTTATATATGTATATATATATCCATATCTATATCTATATATCTATCTTCTATCTATCTATCTATATATTTTTTTTCTTGCATATTTAGGAATTCGTCTCTCCAGCCCGTTAGCTAGGAAGTCAAATTTCACGGTGGCTGGAGGAGACCCCCACTAGGGGGGACAGAATGTAGGCGTCCTATTGCAATATCGTATGTTATTGGCGAACAGAAAGCCGTTAGGGCACAAGCACAGGTCATGACAGTAAATGGGCTGCTAGGCTGACCCTTAGTTAGTCTTAACTGTAAGACCTATTTCCCTATGACCTTGTGTTGGCTGTTACTTGCTTCTTTCAGATGCACCGCTGTCCTGTGCTCGCCACGAGAATCAAGGGGACGATGCCATGACCTGACTCGTTCTCACTCCATCCCCTGACACCAGAAGTGCAAGGTCGCTTCATTTTTAACTGCACTAAGTCTGGTGTTGTCTGTACTTCTCCCACTGAACACGTGTCGGAACTTCTGAAAAAGCGGCCTGAATCGATCTTCTGCAAGCAAGCTCCATGCACAGATACAACAAGGTAAATCTGAATTCGCAAATAATGCCAGTGTTCTTTTCCTACTCCTGAATTTCTCTCCATTTTCAGTATTTCCAAACTTTCACTCTTAAACAAAGTCCCTTTGTTTCCCTCATCCTAGCACGCACATTTTCCCTCGTGACTTGGCCAAAACCTGAATTAAGTTTGTTCTCTGATAATAATTAGAGCATTCCCACTGTAGTGTTACCATGTGCTAATTAAATCTAATTAATAATTCCCCCCATCACGAATAATTAATTTCATGTGAGAGAAAGTCTTTATGTAAATGAATGCTGACCTGGAATTCTTTTCCAGAATCCCGGTGTCTGGCACTTTGTGTTCTGCCCCTGCCCCTGTGAAACAATTGCCTTAGAAGACTCAATTCCATCTTGCCACGTGCAAGATACATCTGCATTCGACAGTCCACAAGGGCCACGTGTTATGCCCCTCAAGCATTAATGTTGCGCTAATGCAAAATAACTTTATCAGCCAGTCTTAAGTGTTTTTTTAGATTCGTGTCAAACTCTCTGTAAGGCTGTAGCCTTCTCAGATTTATTTATTTGCGAACTATACTTTTTTATTGGCACACTGCATGTGCCTTTATTGCTGAATTGCCAGCCTGTCCATATTAATTTCTAGTTGCAAAATAAATTAATTTAATCTAACCGACTGGTTTGAAAGGCGACCTTCCCATTTTCTTTGAATAGATGTAACAAGAAAGTACGTCATACTGTT
>NC_089755.1:27675176-27697676 GCF_040412425.1 Macrobrachium rosenbergii
GATTGGAATGTGAGAGCGCTAAATCAGGAGAGCAAAAACTGAGGAGTTAGTGGCAGTTTTTCAAAGTTATGAATTAGACATTTGTGCTGTAACTAAGACAAAATCAATTGGAATCGATAATTTGGATTTGGATAATGCATTCCATCCCGTCTGGCCGACGGGATGGAATGCATTATCAGAGAGTAGGATTGCTGTTGGGATGCAAGGCACAGAAGGCTCTATGTGAATGGACATCAGTCTGTTTGCGTGTTATGCTCCCACTAATGATGCACCTGATGAAAGGAAAGACGCATTTTAAGGAAAGCTGCAGGAAGGAATAAGAAGAGTTGCTAGACATGACGTTTTGATTTGTGTTGGAGACTTCAATACAATAATGGGCTGCTCGAATGAGGGATTTGAAGCTTGTATGGGTAAGATGCGTGTCGGTGGTAGGATGAGTGAAAATGGAGTAAGGTTTGGGAGTTTCTGTCTAGCAAATGACTTAGTCACTGGGGCACACTTTTTCAGCATCACAATATACACAAAACGACATGGGTGTCACCGTGTAGAAAATATAAAAATCAGATTGATCATATTGCGGTTACTAAAAGGCATAGAAGCTCTTTGCTAGATGTTCGTGTTAATCGGGAAGCAGATATTGGTAGTGATCATAAACTCAGCGTTGCAAAAATAAGACTTAAGCTAAAAAGTCAGAAGAGGGAAAACCTGCTGTTGACAGGTACGATACTGATATGCTTAGAAGAGAAGGAGAGGAAAAGGAGGAATTTATAAAAGAATGCAGAAGCAGGTTTTTGGTGTTGGAAACGTTGGAGGGAGGGAGAAGTGTAGATGAGATGGCGGTGATGTGAATAAGGCTTTGCATGAGACTGCTGGTTGTAGGATCAGAAGGAGACTCAGATTAAGGAAAAAGATGTGGATGTCTGAGGAAACATGGGATATGATCAAAAAAGACAGGCGAGGCAAAATTGAGGAGTGAGATGCATTTCGTTAATGATGAATTTGAATTAGCAAGAACTAATTACTCGAGTTTGGAGTCAGAAGTTAAAAGACTAAGAGAAATAAAAGAAGATCTGTTAATGAATAGGTTGCAGAAACCGAAAAATTAATGAATAAAAATGATGGTTGGATTCAAAAGATAGCATATAGAGCAATTGGAGAGCTGAGTGGGAGTGCTGAGTGGGAGTGCTGAGTGGCAGTGCTGGTAAGCGTAAGGATATACCAGTCACGGATATGGAAGGTAATTTATTGACCAATAATGTTGAAATCAGAAATAGATGGAAAGAGCAATTTGAGACCAGTCCCCACAAGAAGAGGATATACCGCCTGCTCAAGAAGATTTAAATATGGATGAAGATGAGATCAGGATGGAAGATGTAGTTAAGGCAATGAAACAGTTAAAGAATTATAAGGCACCAGGAGAGGGTGGTCTATTCCCGGAAATGTTTAAGGATAGATTGGTATTCCTCTTGAAGATATTATCTGATGAGACATGGGTGACAGGGATAATGACATCAGGTTGGAAGAATGGTGTGATCATTAAAGTTCCAAAGAAAGGACATCTGAGTAGATGTGGTAACTGGAGGGGAATCACTTTGTCACCTGTAGCCTTGAAATTTTTCAGTAGAGTATTGCTGAATAGGTTGGAGCCAGTGGTTGATGGTACTCTGAGGGATGAAAGGAGCAGGGTTGCAGTGATCAGATCTTCATAGTTGGGCATTTAATGCAGCAAGCTAATGAAATGAAAACTCCGTTAAGTCTTTGTTTTGTTGATTTTGAAAAGGTCTTTGATAGTATTTCGAGGCGGACTATGGGAAAAATCATGAGGCATTATGGAATACCGGAAAAGTTTGAGAGGGTTATCATGAACATGCATAAGGGCACATCTTGCAAAGTGATGGTTGATGGTTGTTTGAGTTATCCGTTTGAAGTCAAGTCTGGTGTGATTCAGAGCGGCATACTGTTTCCTCTGTTGTTTGTATTGGTCCTGGATTACGTTATGAGAAGGGTTAAAGGAGAAACGGATGCAGGTATACTCTGGGGAGAAAATGATAAACTTCTTGACTTAGATTATGCTGATGATATAGTTTTGATCTGCGAGGGACCAGAAAAGATGCAGAGAGTGTTGGATTGTTTTATGAGAGAAGGTCAAAAGGTTGGTTAGGTTATTAATAGTGGAAAAACTGAAACCATGAATATGAGTACTGAAAATGCACAGGATTGTCTAATTAAAGGCATGGTTGTAAAGCAAGTGTTTAAGTTTAAATATTTAGTTACTTATTTAGATAAGGTTGATTCTCTGAGCACAGAATTTATGGCAAGATTAAAAAAGGCTCATCAGACATTTGGAATGCTTAAAAATATTTGGAATAGTAGCAATTTTTCTGTGCAAACAAAAATAAAAATCTATAAGGTAATAGTTGGGAGTATTTTGATTTATGGGCAAGAGTCATGGTACAGTACAATGACTAAGGATAATAAATTTTAGAATTTGAAGACAAGGCGCTCAGAAGAATGTTAGGAATTAATTGGAGGGATAGGATATCAAATAGCAGAATTAGAGAAGTAACGGGGGTGCAGCCGGTTGATGAGTATGTTAGGTTCTCACGCTGGGAGTCGCTAGGCCATGTGTATAGAAGACAGGGAATAGTACGAGATACACCAGGATGCCAGGATGGACTGCCCTTGGTAGAAGAAGTAGAGGTAGGCCAAAGGAGACGGTTGAGGGTAATGAATTAGGAAGCAGGAGATGAGTGTTGAAGAGATCTTGAGGAGTTAGCCCAGGACAGAATTCAGTGGCGTGAGTTCATCGAGGCCCTATGCATCTCCATGGGTGCCACAGGAAATGCCTGATTGATTGATTATATACATACATATGAATATATATGTGTGTATATTCATATATATTATAACTGGAGATTAAAATTAATTTGGCTTTTTGACAGCATTAGGTTTTGCTCCTGGAACAGCCTGTAAATATACATGTGTATATATATATATATATATATATATATATATATATATATATATATATATATATATATATATATATATATATATATATATATATATATATATATATAACACATGGTTATAATCACTTATAATTTTTATAAATGCAAAACAGACACAAGCAACTAAGTTCAGAGAGAGAGAGAGAGAGAGAGAGAGAGAGAGAGAGAGAGAGAGAGAGAGAGAGAGAGTGAAACCTACGACCGACGTCGTCCTTCTCTCAGTAAATAGTGGGAACTCTGACTTGGTCCTAATAAATCCAAATTGTTACCGAACTATTAATGGACGAAATCAATTATCCTCTGTTGATTCGCTCACTACTTTCCTACAATTTGCAATTAGGTCTCGGAGGGTTTCCTGCCCACGCGTCTCATTCGACGCCTTGCACATCCAGAGGTCACTCCTTTTTTATTCTTACAACAGCAACGTTCAGATTTAATGATCAAAAATACAATGCGAAACGGGTGCCTCTGGTCGAGCAGTTTGTCATTCAACATATATACAGGTACATAGAACTATGTCGCTGGGAGTATTCATTCGCCCCATGCGTTTGTGTGTTTACCGTTACTCACACCCAAATTAAGCATAATCAAAAGGTTTCTTTCCTTTATAATAACCATACTCGGGTCTTTTCTAAAACATATAGTATGTGAACTTCAAGTAGCTGTCGTCTAGAAAATTATTTACTCGATAGCCTTCATTTATCACTGTACGTGTATTTGTATATTCTTAGAGCACCCCTATCGCCTTCCTGGTCGATAATTAAGACGACTCTTCCTACAGGACTGCACCGACCGCCAAGGGGTATATGAGGTCCCTCAAGCCACACCATTATGTTAACGTCTCAATTCCGCAAGGTAACAAGGGAGCCGTTAATTTCACCTTAAGAATATGTGTAGGTAAAATTGGTTCTCGCACCAGTCCTAAGAATATGTCAACTATACAGTATGTCAACTACCAACTCTTTGTGGCCTGTGATATGAAACTCATCATCTTCTGTTCAATCCTACCAAAGAGCAGGAACCCTCTCTTGAAGGATCACCCAGACAACTACCTCAAAGGGTTTCCATACGACTGGATCGGGATGGGCAGCGTCCCCATGCCATCTGGCTGGGTCTAAGCAGAATGCCTCATTACAGTGCTTCGAGCCAGCACCAGCTCTCTGCCAGAGCTAACTGCTGTATACAGGATTTATGGGTAAGGGGACCTTGAATGAAGACTACAGCATCACGACCAAGGAGAAATTGGAAGGCCTACTCTACGTTAGCGGAACGGCTTTAGGAGAATCGGTTTTGGTGAGAAGTGCTACTAGTGGCCCTCCTCTTCACGGGCGTGTTAAGGTTTTAACTGACAGTTCATCAGGAGAATTACATTTCAGCTCTCGAGCAGGAACTGAACCCGTGTCTCCAAAGTGAGGATGGTGAAGATGCGTTCTTGCAATTCGGGAGACACGAGTTCCAGTCTTTCACACATAAATGTTAATGCAAAATACAAACACACAACACACACACACACACACACACACACATATATATATATATATATATATATATATATATATATATATATATATATATATATATATATATATATATATATATATATATATATATATATATATATATATACGGATACGCATAAGTACACGAATTGAGGTTTAAAATCAAATGATTAAAATTTCTAATAGCAATCATAACCCATGATAAATTACACTTCCCTATCCATATCCAGGATCATAAAAAAACATATAAAACTTTATGTTATTCAATCTGCAAAATGACATTAAATCATCGCATAGAGTATGACGACAATCTAATCAATAATCCAAAATACAATACCCCGCCACGCTTGTTCTACGCGTACTCTAAGCTTGCAAGGATTTAGCAAGGAATAACAGTAAATCAGGTCAAGAATTAGTAACTTCATTAGCATGCTTCACAACACAGATGTAAACAGCACAATACAAATGCACACGAAACTAAAGTTGATTTTGGCAATCCTCCCTTAAAAATTATTAATCCTGGCTCATCTACATTCTCTCTCTCTCTCTCTCTCTCTCTCTCTCTCTCTCTCTCTCTCTCTCTCTCTCTCTAAGTAACTGGAACAAATATAAACGACAGCAAGATCCTCAAACCCGTTTCACTACAGGGGATCGAAGGGATCTTGGAGTCTGCTATAAATAGCCTGGTTCTACTCGACGTGAAATTTATTCACCTCGAATGAACAGCGCTTCTGTTTCTCTTCAAATGCGATTTAGTATTTTATTCTTTCCTGCCTCGTTACCAGTGCAGCATCCTCATGGCATACTTGATTTATCCATCTCATTCACACACAAACGGGTGTCAATGGCATCAGCAAGGCCTAATATGAATAAAGGTATTAAATCTGTCAGTCGATCAGAAATACGAGGTGAAATGTACATCATTTCCCCGAAGTTCATTACACAAAGCACGCTCTGACCACCAACTGTTAATAGTCGTAAAATTAATATCAAAGAGACAACCTCGTTCCACTCCCTGTGCACCTGTGAGGCACCCTGGCCACCCTCCCTACACCTGCGATCACTATGGCCCTCTGCTCCACACGTGGGAGGGACCCTGGACCCTCTCCATACACCTGCGATCAACCCCGGGGACACTCCCCGACTCCTGCCAAGCATCCCGGGCCCTCTCCCCATACCCGCCCCCTGACGCGCAATTTCGGCACATTACCAACGCCCACAGACAACCTCCAACCGAACCCCCACCGCCACCCCGCCCACACGCACTATTCGAGTAATGGTTTCCGAGAACACGTGGATTTAATCCTGGCTGACAAAACAGAGAGAGAGAGAGAGTCCACGGTTGACTGTTTGGTGGGATTTTGAAAATAGAAATGAAAAGCTTTTATGGTTTGTTGTCCTTTAATTTATACTCTCTTTTATCTTATACCACCTCTGATTAGTTTATTTCCTGAATCATCGCTGGCAGTTCCCAAATCTTCTCTCTCTGTCTCTCTCTCTCTCTCTCTCTCTAAAAATAATGGGATACTCTATATACGTTTAATAACAATGTTCTGCCATCATTTTGTACACAGCGTGATGAACTTTACGGAACTTCCTGTACAAAGCAACTAAATTTAGCTGTACTGCATCTGTCTCATTTCACACTAATAATCAAATAATCTAACAGCCCAAAATAAAAAATCCAACTCCAGTCACACATGCGTGACGGTATCATATTATTCCAACGTTTGCGCTGCCAGCCGTGTTTGACCATATCCCACTCACTCATAATCAAGTTTCGATTGCCATGAGTTTATTGGCAATTACATCAGAAACTCTCTCTCTCTCTCTCTCTCTCTCTCTCTCTCTCTCTCTCTCTCTCTCTCTCTCGTTCCTATCTGCAGTGATACAGTAAGCTTTTTCTGGGACTCTATTTGAACGTACTTTTCCTTTTCTATTCTGTCAAAATTATTGGCCTACTTTAGAAACCTAACAAATACATAAATTGTTGAAAAACACACAATTCCCTCATCTACTACAAAACTAATGTATCGAAGCTCAAACTGTTCCATTAAAATTTGATACATACTTCTTTTTTCTCCAAGTAAAATTGGAAATAAACTCGTCAAGTACTCACAATTAACAAATATAATAATGAAATAACAAGAGTAATTTTTATTTTCCCTAACGACAAGACTTCTGTCTTTCCTATTTCGTTTTGCAAGGTCAAGGGATGCATTCTATCAATATATTATGCCATTTCTCTCTCTCTCTCTCTCTCTCTCTCTCTCTCTCTCTCTCTCTCTCTCTCTCACATACACACATAAAATTAAATATCTTCCTTCCCTCCATCATCAGCAATGGTTTATATTCACCAGTTTACTGTTATCATTGTTTTAGAAGCTGCTCCCTTTCCGAGGACCCCTGAGTTCTCTTAACCCGCCAATGCTCTTCCCGTTCAAATTCGGCACATTTACCAACGCCCACGGGGACCCAAATTCCCCTCCTCGCCACCCCACCAGATCCCAACCCCAAATCCACCCACACGCTGCACTGGTAATGGTTTCGCCGAATCCGTGGATTGAATCCTGGTTGACGAAATAGGAGAAAAAGCAGTGTGCGGTTGACTGTTGGGGAAGATTTTTGAAAATTGGAGGGAAAAGTGAACGGATTCCTCTTTCTTCTTTGTTGGCTGAGTTCCTATTGCTTCTGGGAGGTTATTGTTTTAACCCTCAGTCTGATTTATCCCCTGCAGCTATAAATATACTCCTCTCTCTCTCTCTCTCTCTCTCTCTCTCTCTCTCTCTCTCTCTCTCTCTCTCTCTCTCTCTCTCAGAATTATCTAAATTTATTTATCTATTTAGAAACCCAACAACTTTGTTATTTCCCGAGTAATTTGCTTACCGGATGTTTAATCTAATATCGTTTCTAGTAAAAAAAATCAGTGTACCCATGTTACAACTTAAATTACAATTTATACATCACGCATGATATTAAATGAGAGATGAATGAACCCTTCAATTTTATTTTATTTTGCATTACACTTAGCACTGTCATTATGACAAACAGATTTCCTTTATCCATAATAGATGTTTGTAATTTATGTTGTTTGTCATAGCTGTCTGATTAATTTAATTTCTGTACAAAAATTAAAACACGTAATTAATCAACGCTGCCTTATTTTTAAAACGAAAGGCATTAACGTGCTGCGCCCTTTCACAATGCTGAGTAGTACATAGGGTCATTATATCAATAGGCCTATTCGCTACCTCCTCATCTTTCCTTTAGGATAAAGGTATTTTAAAAGCCTTCATTTAGTAGTTTTTGGTTTGTTGTAACCAGCAATAACAAACCATAATTTTTTCTCTCCATTCCTGTCCTTTACACAAAGCCAGCAATTAACGGCAATCACTTTAAATCTAATTAAGCTTATTTATCTAAGTGTAATTTTTTCCCTTAAAATGTGTATGGCTTTTAAGCATTCAGTGTCTAAGTAATTCATCTCTTAGAACTGGTATGTTTACTGTAGATATTTCGCTCTCTCCGTCTAGGTTCTTTTACCATTCATCAAGAGTGGACTTTATCCTCCTTTGGCATTAAACCACACTCATTTTCTCCCAACCTTTTTCGTGTAGATGGGAAGAGTGGTGGGGAGGGGGCGAGACTGGGCTATATATGGTTATCAGATGGCCCGTCCCATAGGCCACTGTGCTAAAAAATCAACTTGCTCGTGAGTCAAGGACGTCAAAGGTTATTTTCGCATTATAAAAAATTCAGGTAGTATCCTATAAACTCCTTCAGCCTGATAGTCATTCGTATCCTGCAAAATCCCACGAAATTTCGGAGGAAGGTGAATATAACTACCAACTGAACTTTGGAAAACTTAAGTGAAGTTACAGCTTGTCAGATGAGTGTGGCTCTTTGAAATTTGCCAGCAGCCATCCATTCAAATGGAAGCACACTGAACAACCTGATTCCCCATCCTACGATCTAGCCAAATCTCTTGTGTGGAAAGACTGAGGAAGTGGCTGTTTTTTAAGGACGTAAGACGAGTCTGTGTCATATAATAATAATAATAATAATAATAATAATAATAATAATAATAATAATAATAATAATAATAATAATAATGCCACGAAATTCACAATCTCGTGAAATAAAAATGTGCAACAAAAATCCACAATTATATGGTAAACTATATTACTATGTAAAATATATATATTTGACGTTGTAATATAGTTAACTATATGATTGTGAATTTTATTACACAATAATAATAAAAACTATATTTTACTTGGAAATATTCCATTATACCTTACTCAGTGTGAAACAGCAGATTTTGAGGTGGTCTTCTTACTGCCCTCTCACTTTCGTCATGACACTTTCAAACTTATTTCCAGCTGTGTTCAAGGCCTCTTTCAGCTACATAGCATTTAGCTCCCAATATCCTATATTGTGTAAGTCCTTTAAACATACAATATATTCTGTCCATTTACGCCTTTGTCTTACGTATTCAAGACCCAGTAAAGCGTCGATTACAGAATGCTTTTAATTTTTGTTATATAGGGAGCGAACCCTTTCAAACTTGGGCATCGTCTGAGCCTGTCCACTCGCAAAAATGCGTGCATGCATGCGCGCGTGCGTACTCGTGTGTTCTCGGATGCATGGGTGGAAGCGCGTAACTGTGAAAGCATATGCATGTTAGTCAAGACATACACGAACAAGAAGAGAATGTGCATGGTGGGAGAGCGAGACGGCAAGCACTCAATTGCTTTCAGGAATAAAGAAAAACTTAAAAGAAAAAACCACTGGTGCCAAATCAAGAAGAAAACAAAAGACGATCGTAAAGGGAAATAGGATGCTAATTCCTTAATCGGCAAGAGAGAGAGAGAGAGAGAGAGAGAGAGAGAGATCTGATACGGAATAAAGGTATGCAGGTAGATGATACGGTAACTGAAAGCAAGAGGAGGAAACCGCAAGAATTTCGACAACACAAGCAACAGATAACTGACTCTCCGTATTCGAAGGAAAAGGTATTGGGAAGAAATGACTTCTAAAGTCATGATAAACGATGACTGCCAAGATGATAAGATGCGAAAAACACGTCTCTATCAAACGTCAGCTTGATGGTGTGAAAATGGTCTCTTTCGAGTGAAAAATCTTTCGAATAGTGAAAGAAGATTAGACAAACGTATGGAAAATTTTCCAGAAATCTTTTCCACTATCTACATCCACAAAATTTGACCAATACCTGAAAATAAAGGGAAACGAAGTAAAGAACGGTAAGATAAGATTAAAAGGAAACTATTGAAAAACCGAAGATACAAAAAAAGGAGAAATGAATAAGTGACAAAAGAACAGAATGGGAAGTGAAAAATGACAACAATAAAGGCACCGGGAAAGGGAAAATAATACAAAAGATTTCACGACGAGAAGCTTAAAGGGTGAGCGGAGACAGGAACTGAACAGATCGAAGGACTGAGTATGGCCAAGGTCAAATTAGGCTTTTAAAACGAGGCTGGGTTTTACAATTCCAGATGGTAGACGAAAAAGCAAGCATCTCTGAATATCACATTTGAAAATGGAAAGGCAGGGAATTGGAATAAACACTCATAAGATATACTAATGGGTTTCATTTTCCCATCAAGAGCACGATGTTATGGTCACTTCCACAGACTGAAATGAACTACAGCTGCGATATATTAATTATGACACACTGTCGCCAAAGTATTTGATCCCGAGAGAAAACAGTCGAAGATAAATTTCTGCCTATCTGTTCAGAGAGAGAGAGGTTAGGTATATCATAGTTTAACCAGACCACTGAGCTGATTAACAGCTCTCCTAAGGATGGCCCAAAGGATTAAATTTATTTTACGTGGCTAAGAACCAATTGGTTACCTAGCAACGGGACCTACAGCTTATTGTGGAATCCGAACCACATTATAGCGAGAAATGAATTTCTATCACCAGAAATAAATTCCTCTGATTCTTCATTGGCCGGTCGGAGATTCGAACGCAGGGCCAGCAGAGTGGTAGCTGAGAACGGAACCCACCCTCCCAAAGAGGAAGAGAGAGAGAGAGAGAGAGAGAGAGAGAATGGGGGGAGGGGGGGCGAATAGCAGACCAATACAATCTGTGTCCAAAGAAAACTGTGAAGAATGAGAAAAGGAAGACGAAAATGAAGACGGATGGGTCAATGAATGGCGTTTAGAAATAAAGGCCGGGCGACGGGGCAAAGACGGCCATTCAGCACCATAATGAAAAATGAAAAGAATGACAGCGAGTGAGAAAATGAAAAATGTCAGAGTGCTGCTTTAACTGTCCTCAGGTGGGCTGCATGAGGAGGACCTAGAGCAGAGTCAAGGCCCCAGGGGAAGGAAGGGTCCCCAAGGGGAAGGGGGTTGGAGGGAGTAGGGAGGGAGGGAGGGTGGGAGAGAGTCTAGAAGAATGAGATGGGGAATGACAGACGGGTTCCCGAGATGGTCATCTTCGAGATCTGGAGAAACGTTTCTTTTTCCTCTTCCTCCTCCTCCTCCACCTCCTCCTTTCGGGAGGCGAGTAATGGCCTACCCACGAGACGGGTCACTGGCGCAAGAGTAAATGATGAAATATTGCTTTGTCACTCTCATCGTTCAGGCTGGAGTATGCCTTCCTCAGAACAGGTGGAAGACAAAGAAAGAAGCTAAGACAGAGAATAGCTGTGAAAGAATGGAATTGTTTTCGCTTATTCAAATGCATCCATGCTTATGCATATGTGAACATAAACACACTCATACACACAGACATAATTATATATATATATATATATATATATATATATATATATAGTGTGTATATATATATATACATATAGTGTGTATGTATGAATATATATATATATATATATATATATATATATATATATATATATATATATATATATATATATATACGTAAAATGTGTGTGTAGTCAGGTTACTGACTTTAATTCATCAAAATTAACGGGAATTTCCTGGCTACCATGCTTGAATGTTTATCCATCTGAGCATTTTGTATTCCCTAATTTTTATTCTTCCTTTTTAATTCATTTAACAATTTAACCAGTTAAAAAATTTGTGTACTAACGGAAAAACTTTAATTACAAAACCTTAAGAAGAGTGGAGAGTGAAAAAGGCACGCACAACTCTATCTTTGTCGTTGTTAATCCGTTTTCATCGTGGCATGAACTCTCTTACTTTGTCTCTTCTACTTGCTAAGCAAAATTAAATTGGCAGTTCAAATCCCCTAAGAACCCTATTAACACCCTTTTATCCCCGCCTTACTGCCAGCAAACCTCATTATTCCATTGCTCAGTCTATTTTTCTCTCCTGGTGTACTTCGCTGCAGGCGAGAAAGTAAACGGGGCTGACCGGATATGCTCAGACACCAACAGAATCCAATGTTGACTTCTGGCCAGCACCTAAAAACCCCCATGCCCTGAAACTCGAACTGACGGCCATCTCGTGGGTGAGGCACATATTCAAAGGTGAAAGATGACGTTCCCTGACCTGGAACAGACAATGACCTCACTGCAGACCAAGGTCTAGACCTTCCAGCAAACCCTTCTCAGGGACAACTGCACAGAGCCTCGGAAACAGGTCAAACTACAGGAGATCAGTATCTGAGGTCATGTCCTTGGAATGGTCTCCTGACGAAGTTCTGTCTTCCATGACATGCGTTCGAAAACGTCTTCATGTCTGGCTGGCGGTTGAAGCTATGCCCAGGGTCAAAGTCATGTTTACACAGAGGCCTGCCACATGCCTATGACCTATCATAACATTACCGAGACCCAAGGTGAAATATTGCTACGCCAACCGTGGCAACCTAAAAGGGCCCTTCAGAGTCTGCTGCAGAAGGATGCACTACCAGGTCACTGCATGTCGCCATTCGTCGAATGCACTGTCGGTTCAGTAAAATAACGTTTCTTCTGGCTGGGCAGGGATTAAGAGGGTGGGGCGACTGAATTACATATAATTATGCGCGACAGTGCTTAGCAGTTCCGCATGCAAAGTCATTGCAGTTTTGAATCCTTGTGTTATGGAAGCAGAAGACGCTGTTCAATTACATTAATCGTGAACCTAGAGATGCCACTTCTAAAAGCTGTTAGGTTGTCGATCATGGCAAATCACTACGAAGCTTATTGTTTAATGGCCGCTTGAATTGAATGAATAGTGATTATCATTACAAAAATAATCGAAATATTCTTAAATTATACTGAGGTTGTTGATTATCAATAATTATCTATCATTTTACAAAAATAATCACAGGTTACGAAAAATGTTTAAATGCTTCACTGTCCCGCCTAATGGCCCGTAACGTAACACGTTTCTTTGGTCACGGCATTAATAGGACTTTTCACGCTGTTTATAAATGTATTGAGGATGGTATTGCATCAACCAGTTAACTGACTTGTGCGGACATAATGGCATAACAGTCGGAAAGTGCATTCACGTGTGTATTATTGTTATTATTATTGTTGTGTTGTTGTTGTTCCAATCAATACTTACATCAATCAAGATTCGCTCACTGAAATACTGTGAATCAATGCTGCCAACAGAATGAACAGTGAGCTGGAAATGGAATATTAAAGTTTAGACCAAAGGCCAAGCGCTGGGACCTATGAGGTCATTCAGCGCTGAAAATAATGTTAGAGTAATTGTTAGGAGAAGGTGAAAAGTAAGATAAAAGAGAATATGAATGGAGGTATAGTAAAAGGAATGAAAGGGGTTGCAACCAAGGGCCGAAGGGACACAGCAAAGATCCTTAAGTAATTCCTACAGTCCACTGCATGAGGTACACTGACGGCACTAACCTCCTACGGAGAATACGGTGACGAGCAGTGATGTTTCATGACTAGGTAAGAAAAACAACAAGGACTGATATGAACTCTTCTGTCTGTACTGACAAAAATGCTGCATGTTTCCTGGAAGTTCAAAGAACGACGAGAACTTTGCATAGATACGATGAATTACTCTGAAGATACAAATACTATAAAACTGGCAATCGGTTATTCATGCACTGATTTTTATGTCTGAAATCTCTAATTATTCCAGCGTTTGACTGAATTAAGATATTTTTAATCATTCCCTTTGGGAGGATTAAAATTCGACCGAAGTAACATCTGTTCTTTTAGGAAATCTTGCTGCATTTTTATTAATGGTTGCAATTCATAACAACTGTTTCAATTCAAGTGTCTTTATAAAACTGTTCTTAGAGCTGATTTAATTTTGATTGTAAGTTATTCATTGCGATGAATCAATTTTGATTTCAAAATCTTGATACTGATAAATTTTAAAGTATTAAGTTCTGATGGGTTTATATAATTCATAATAGGAAACTCGTTGACAAGTATGGTGCTATGTCTTACATTAATGGGCTACTTATAGAAAAAAATAGTGCATATTAAAGTAATACGAAAAACTAATAGAGAGAAAGACAATATGATGAATAAATGGTCCATGGTAACACGTGACGATAAATATAGCAGACACCACAGAAATGGCACAAAAAGAAACGCATCAAGCGCATTAGTGATGCTCCCTTGCAAATGTTTTGAAATGCATTTTCGATGTAATAATATGGAAGCGCTTGTTAGCTTTTTTTTTTTATTCCACTCCTGTGGTATCTGCTACATATATATCTAAAGTCACTTGATCATTTGCGACGATAAATATAGCATATACCACACGAGTGGAAAAAAAAAAAAAAGGCTGACAAGTGCTTCCATATTATTACATCGAGAATGTGTTTTCAAACATTTTGAAGGGCGTATCACTATATATATATATATATATATATATATATATATATATATATATATATATATATATATATATATATATATATAGATATATATATATATATATATATATATATATATATGTATATATATATACATGATATATATACTATATATATATATGTATATACATACAAATATACATATTTACATATATATTTATAACTTTATATATATATATATATATATATATATATATATATATATGTATGTATATATACATACATATACACATATATGTATATGTATATACATATACACACATATATATTTATAAATATATATATATATATTTATAATATATATATATATATATATATATATATATATTTATATATATATATATATATATATATATATATATATATATATATATATATATAAATATATATATATATTAATGAGGACTAACACATTGATTTATGTGACATATTAACTCGAGACATTTTACTGACTCGTATAAAATCGCGCCTCATCTCCAACTTATAAGAATTTGAGGGTTCGAGTTTTGCTTCGAAGACCAAGTAATTAGCAGGCTCTGAAAGCTTTCTAAAACCTCTCAAATCAAATTGAAACTATCTTTCATACTGAATAGAAAAACTTGAGTCTGTTTTTATGGCGTGCGCGTGGAAACTGATGAAATTCAAATATAACCTAAACAAATAAAGTCAAGAAGTGCCTTAGGTCATGATCGCTTTGTCTTGGAAACCTGTTTTATATCTCAGTCCTTTTGTTTCGGTGCCTTCTCAGATCCATCACTTGGTGGTATTTTGAGTGTGTGGTGAAAATTCTTTAAATGTAAGAAAATTTTTCTAAACATTTCCTCATGGTATATCTTAATCTCAGATAATTTTCATAAAGTATAAAGTCAAATGTCTTTAGGCAAGGTCATAAAAAATCATTCGGCTATAATGACTTACGAATTAATACTATACAGCATGTTCATTCCTTATAATTTCATTCGTAGGAATTCTTTCTATGTAAGCCATGCTCACGGCGTGAAGGATGCCCTTTAGACAGGATTATGAATATCCCTTGGTAATCCTGCTTCCAGAGGTTCCTCTTTTCTAGGCCAGACTGTTGTTTAAATCGATGCTAAGAACAGCTTTATCCAGTACTCAAATATTAAAATTTTATACGAGTCTTCCGCTACGTTAATAATAATTCTTGAACAATTTTAGTTTTCTTTCAAAAGAAAGATCTCATTTCAAGGTTAGTTACATTCTCTAAAGTGAAAGAGATTAAGTATCATATCATTCAACATAGTCATAATAATGTTTCGGTCAATTACCAGAACTTTTAATAAACATTCAGTCTTTAAGAGATTCGATCTTACTGCAAATATACACCCATGTAAATATACACAAATGATATCGCTCCTAGCGTAGAGCAAACTCACTTTTCGTCTTGCTCTCAATTAATACATTATTTATTAGTCATGGGTACATATATACCTACGATGATTATTATCTTCATGAGAAAGTTCCAGAAAGAAACATAAGCTTGGTAATACGGGTATGTCTACTAAGAGAGGATATGGAATTTCTACACATTAAATAACTTCCAATGTAATATGCATCGACAGTTAGTGAAAATGCGCCAGAAGCGGCAAAAAGATAAGCATAGAAAGCTGAAAACCACAAAAAAATTTTCTTTTCCCAAAGTCAAAGTTTCAGAAATTTGAAAATTCTCATTTAAGATCAAACAGGATGATCACACGACGAAAAAAATCCGGGAGAAAACAACCAGGGGACAATTAAAACAACAGTTGACAGAACTCACAGCCGACTCTGTAGCACTTGAATGGCAGGAAAGCTCTCTATGAGCACATACTATCGTTTGGGCAAAAATAAAACCTAGACCTGATCTCCACACCCGCACCATCCCCATAATTCAACTGAAATTCATCGACCACCTGTGAGCAGATAAACAAACAGACGGGTAAATACAATACACTCCAGCATCAACAACCGAACGTCCTCGCTGTAAACAACAATTGATGAAGACGTAACGAGCAACGAAGACATAAACATGTTAAAATACAGGGCCAGAGAAAACTATGAAAAGGGACCAAAGAAAAGCATTACAAGACATCGTAACTCCAAGATGAACAGAGGACATTTTCTTACAAATGTACTACAGCCACAACCTACGCCCCCATCCCCAACAGTCTGCCTCCCCTCTCTCTCTCCTCTCTCTCTCTCTCTCTCTCTCTCTCTCTCTCTCTCTCTCTGCTGGATACTGCGGGTACCATCATGGTGGTGGCAGGGAGGATGACACTCGGCTGACGTTGAGGAAGGAAGATGACTCGATTACAGGAACCGATGCTCATAAAAGTCTTGGAAGAGCTCTTCAGACTAATATCTGGACCTGCCCATATATATATATATATATATATATATATATATATATATATATATATATATATATATATATATATATATATATATATATATATATATATATATATATATACATATATATATACATATATATATATACATATATATATATATATATATATATATATATATATATATATATATATATATATATATATATTTATATATATATATATATATATATATATTCCATATATATACATATACAATTGATAGTTTATTGCTAATGCCAATGTTTCACATACTACAATGTTGCATCTTCAATAGAATAATTATTAAAAAAAGCATTTGGTAAAACTCATGTTTAAAACACTATTATATTTTATAGCATTTAAAATATTGGAATTCACTTAATAAACGTCGGCACTGGAAATAAACTGTTGATGATTAGGATGCCTTTCCCTACTGGGAGCTTAAAATGGATACTTGAGGATAAAAGCTCATACACACTTGTGTGTGTGTACACCAAAATATATATAACGATAAGATAAATATATATATATATATATATAGAAGATGTTTATTATTTACACACATGGAACAGTTAATTTTATCATTATGACGCCCATTGGAGTTAGTTTCAGAACCGGAAGCAGATTGTCCAGCCCAAAACAATCTTTGCTCTCTATAAACCATTCCAAATTATGCAAAACATCTATAGTTGGAAAGATTTTTCGAATAATAGGACAAACACAGAAAGACTGAAACTAACAACTTTAGAGTCCATAATGATAAATTTAACTGTTCCATCATTAAACACCCAAACATCATCTACTCAACTGTTTATCGCTTGATATATATTTTGTCTTATCGTTATATTTATGTGTGTGTTTTCTCCTCGTTTCAATAGTTTCATTTGACCTCCCGTTTGGGCAGGTCATTATTAGTCTCATAGTGTTTCTGATCCATTTTGAAAGAGTAAATATTTTTAAATGAGATAATATTTATAGTGTTTTTAATTAGTGTTTTAATAAATGATTTTTGAATAATTATTCAGCCTAGAAGATGAAAACATTGATTTTGTGAAAGATGTCTGCATCAGAACAATAAACTATCAACTGTATGTATATATTCATATATATATAGTTATAAATATTTTATTCCATATATTATATCCATTTCTTTACATTATATACATATATAAATATAAATTAAATATATATATGAATATGTATTTTTGTATGCGACTATCTCAACAATTTATATATATTTTTATACTTTCAGAGCATTATAGTATAATGTAATGTATGTATATCAAATAGATATTTCTTTGAAAACCACTCAATGGACATGCTAAAGGTCATTTTACTTTCCAATAAATAAATGTTTCTAACACTGTGTTTTTAGATGCTGAAGAAATAGTAAAATGGTTTTTTCAACTCAGTCAAGATCAATAGAGAAAATGGCATGTTTCGAAATCCAAGATCTAGACTTTATCAAATATAAGATTTCCTGGTTTCAGAATGAGCTATTATCCATTAAATAATGTAAATAACCAGGCAAGTATGTTGTAAGAAAAACATTTGGATCTACATACATACATATGTATGTTTTTATATATATAAATTCAACACAGACTAACGAACAACTGTCGACAACAAAATTCTTGTACTTATAAGTGGTTTTCATTTTTATTTTTTATATGTCATTTTGACTCTAAATTCTTACTTAACATATTCCATTTCAAAAATAAATTTTTTTAAAGAATTTATTTCTTTAAGACGTACAGTTATTCATCATTTTATATTTCCTGAAGATTCTCTCTCCCCATTTGCTTTACATCTCTGAAGAATTTGTTTCCACACATTTTTGCCCAGTACGTCAATTTAACACGAAGTAATTTCATCAAAGGAACATTCCTTTGTCAAAACAAAATAACACCTTTCATTTTTCCCCTCCACTTTTTCTTGAAAATACTGAAATATTAAAGTATGAAAAAAGAAACCCAACAGGTATCACTAAGGTTTATCCTCCCAAAGCCCGTTCTTTTGTAGTTGTCAGACTGAAATTCGTGTAACTTATATGAATACGCCTCTGTGAAGGATAGGGATCAACAAAATATTCCTTTATTCGCCCATGGATATTCGTTTGATATTCAGTCTATATTAAATTGAGGCTGAGAACATATATACAAATATATTTGTATCCGCAAAAGCCTGGAATTCGAACTATAGACTTTTTACCTGTTAAAAGAAAAAGAAAAAAGAAAATACAGTAAAATATATATACACACACACACATATATATATATATATATATATATATATATATATATATATATATATATATATATATATATATACATATATATATATACATATATATACATATATATATATTATATATATAGATAGATATATAGATGGATAGAAATAGAAGGAATACATTTTCCAGATTTTTCGTGTAACAGACAGTTCGACTTCCAGGCGTAAGAGGATGCAAACATATAAGTATATACAGGATGTCCTCAGGCTCAATTAAATATAAAATGATTATCAAATGACTATCCATGGGTGAATAAAGGAATATTTTGTTAATCTTTGTCCTTCACTGATGTTTAGGCATTAAGCTTTCGCTAGGTCTGCAGTAGTTAGCAGTAACCAGTAAAAGCCTGTTGTTTAAATGTTTATTTTTCTAGACATGTCATATCGTGGAATTTCCTTCTACATCCTAGTGAGACGCTGCTCTAATGTCTCTCTCTCTCTCTTTCTCTATATCTCTCTCTCTCTCTCTATATCATATATATATATATATCTATATATATATATATATATATATATATATATATATATATATATATATATATATATATATATATATATATATACATATATATATACATATACATATACATATATATGTATATATAAATATAAAGATATTTGTATATAAATATACAAAATTACATATATAAATAGAAATATATATACATATTACTATTTAGTAGATGAAACCTAATCATATGGAACAAGCCCACAGGGGCCACTGACTTGAAATTCAAACTTCCAAAGAATATGGGGTTCATTAGGAAGAAGAAAGAGGATGTAATGGGGAAATACAGAAAGAAGAGATGCCAATTATTGAAAAAAAAAAAATGAATAAATGGATAAACAGATAAAAATGTATGAAATGCAAGAAGAAAAGTATTAGGGTAGTAATGCATTGCATTTTCGCTTGAACTTCTGAAGTTCCAACTGCTCGACATCCTCTGGGTGGCTGTTCCACAGTCCAACGGTGTGAGGAATAAAGGAATAAAGGATTATATATATATATATATATATATATATATATATATATATATATATATATATATATATATATATATATATATATATATATATATAGATACCGAGTTCTCCTTTCATTTCATTTATCCAGCACATTCTTGTCTTCCTCTCCTCCCTCCAAGCACCTCCGGAATATACCCTCTTCTCACTAAACTATCATCCCCCCCCCTCTTTCCATATATCCCTACCACCTCCGTTCACCTAGCTCTTCGTTGGGTGAGTCGGTAGAGCTGTGGACTGTCACTCGCTGGGCCGGAGTTCGATTCCCCGGCCGGCTGATGAAGATTTAGAGGAATTTATTTCTGGTGATAGAAATTCATTACTCGGTATAATGTGGTTCGGATTCCACATTAAGCTGTAGGTCCCGTTGCTAAGTAACCAATTGGTTCTTAGCCACGTAAAATAAGTCTAATCCTTCGGGCCAGCCCTAGGAGAGCTGTCAATCAGCTCAGTGGTCTGGTAAAACTAAGGTATACTTAACTTAACCTCCGTTCACCAATATTTTTACTATATTTTCTACGTATCTCAACAAGTTCTAGCCTTTTTTCTTTCATCTGCATTCATCATTCACTCTCACTTCCACAAAGGAGCGCTGATTTAACTGGAAACTAATAATTACCTGAATTAGTTCATTTTTATCATGAGAACAATAAGAACCGCATGAAAAATATAGTATGGTAATGTGAATAAAACAATAAACATTATCATACCGCCAGTAAGAAAATATATATAGTACATCCGGAGCCAGTAGGAAATATATGTGTGTGTGCAGATACGAAACGGTGCAATTAGCATGCATAACTACACTGGAATCTTTTAAAAAACTATATGAAAACCCAAGGTGATACGAATAAAAACAATAATTATCTTCATACAAAAAACGAAGAAGCTCTACGGAAAAAAAAATCATTCAAGACTTGGAGTCAAAATCCCATGACAATAATAAAGAAACTTTAGCAGGGTTCTGTATTCAATTCTTTACAAACTGACAGTCTCCTCTTCTCTATTTCTGATCTCTATTATCCTACATATTTTCGACTTCATTATTATTACTCAAACGTCCCAAAATTCCTTTACTTAAAGAGCAAGCTCTTGCAGAACGAAATGCGCAAGTGTGAAGAAACCCAAAAACCAAGACCCGTAATTTAGTCCTGTTAGACAACCTGGCTCTTGCTGGCACGAGCGGCCCAGAAACATAAATCGGAGCGAAACGACTCGAGTGAAGCATTGCGCCACATTTTGCCTAAAGTCCCCCGTCATGGTAAAGGGCCTTCGTCGGGACAATGGCCTTTGAATTAGTTCTATAAAAAGATAGCGGAAGATAGGAAAAGAGAGAATGCCATAAAGAAATAGAAACCGTAAAAAAGGGTTTTCCTCTAAAACTGAAATTAGAAAGCACTCGAAGTAAAAAAAAAAAAAAACAAGAGTAAAAAGATATATAATTAGAAAATAAAGTGGGAAGAGGAGAAAATAAAACTTTATAAGCAGAAAAGTGGCGAAAAGGCGCCAGCTGCAGGATGGAGGGGAGGGAGTGGGAGGATGGGAGGAGGAGGAGGAGGAGGAGGAGGAGGAGGAGGAGGAGGAGGAGGAGGAGGGGAGGGGAGGAGTAGTGGAAAGAGTAATTTATGAAGACAGCTGCTGTACCTCATTGTTAAAATACACCGGAAATTAGAATAGTATTTTTGGCATAAGACCACCGCCTTGACCCGAGCCTTTCATAAAAAACAAACTGAAGAGTTTAATCGTTTCACTTACAAATTGAATAAAAACGAGATAAAATTGAGCAATAAATTCTAAAGTCAGTTAAAGGAACGAAATAGTTCCCCAAGCTCCAGCTAAAACCGAGGGAGAATAAAACCCAATCATAAATTAAGCAGAATAAAAATCAGGAAAAGTTAAAAACGACCAGGACGAAAGGAAGAAATAAGCGTATGTGTCCACAAGATGAGCGGGTTCATTAACTCGCTACGATGAGGGGTGATGGAGGACACGGCTAGGGGGAATCCACGGGTGGGGTGATCGTGGTAGGAGGAGGAGGAGGAGGAGGAGGAAGAGGCGGAGAGAGGAGAAAGAGGAAGACGAGTGGAAAGGGAAGAGAAATAAGAGGAAAGGGACACGCGGGAAAGAAGAGTTGGAAGCGAGGGAATTTTCGGAGTAACGTCTCGACATGAGATCACCCACGTAAAACTTGCCATTAATGAGAGAGGTCCCCTGTAAAGGTCGGCGTAAAATCCTCAATAAGTCATCAGCGTGTTAAAGGGCTAAGGGCTGCAGGAGGAGACCATCTAGGGGAGGGGGAGGCTAGGGGTTGGAGGTGAGAAAAGAGACAGCCCGGTCAAACGAGATAGTTGAAAGCGGGCATGAGGAGGGATCTTCGGGGGGCCGAGGGTGTGGGGGGATGGTCCTAAGAAGGTGCAGAATAGTTCTGTCCAGAAGACTAAAAGAAGAACGAGTCACGCATTGCCTTCCCTTAAAGGCCAATGCTATTATCATTTATAACGA
>NC_089755.1:27702676-27707676 GCF_040412425.1 Macrobrachium rosenbergii
ATGATTCGGAGGATGTAAAAGATATAATACAATATTAAGATACCGCTGGTCACTTGAAGAGTTCGGCCAAACATTCGTAGCGTATGCAGTTTGTTTCTGGTCATGGCCAGGAACTTGTAAACAAACAATCGCTTGCAGACTATTATTTGTTTCCATCTTCATCATGGCTGGAATTATTCAGAGGGCTTGTTAACACAACACTTCCTGCTAACAGTGTTTGAAATATTATTTCATTTTCTCTTAGGACAATTCGTGCTAATTAGTCTATACATTTGGAATAAATAAAAAACGGTTTGTTTATTTCAAATGGTCTGACTTCTTGATGTTATCTTCTTCCACAATAGGCAAACGAAAACACCGTTCAGTTCATCTAGGAGAAAGGGCGAACTTAAATTTCCAAGCAAAAGTGACTTCGTCTTTACACAGCTACTCCCAATTCAACGTGAAATGAAGAGGAAAAAATAAGAACAAATTATGTAGACAGGATATTGAAACAAGTTTTAAAGTGGAAATCGATGTCTTAATTGCATTCAGCTGTAATACACCAAAAGTTTTGAAGTTTAAATAAAACGAATTATTGTTTCTACTGCAATATGCATTAAAGCACATGAATGCACATAAGCTTTGGAGGCATCTGATTTCATTCGATATTTAGATCAATAAACGCCTCTGCAACTCCCCCAGGCAATAAATTAGTTTGCTGGAGGGAACATCACAGAGCTGCTGTCAGATAAGACCAACCAGTAGAGATGTTATTGACAAGATTCTGAAATAATAATGTTGAAACAAAGGCAAGTGACTGAGGCCATATATATATATATATATATATATATATATATATATATATATATATATATATATATATATATATATATATATATATATATATATATATATATATATATATATATATATATATATATATATATATATATATATATATATATAATATATATATATATATATATATATATATATATATATATATATATATATATATATATATATATATATATATGTATATATATATATGCACACACACACACAAAAGATGTACGCCCAACAGAAAGGTTACATATTTCACACACACACTCTCTCTCTCTCTCTCTCTCTCTCTCTCTCTCTCTCTCTCTCTCTCTCTCTCTCTCTCCACAGTAACGATGTGGCGAGATCATCCATCACTTTTGATCTCACTGTTATTACCTCCACTAATTTGCTCTAGTGTGTCCTGCTTCCTCCCTCCCCCACATTCTCTCTCTCTCTCTCTCTCTCTCTCTCTCTCTCTCTCTCTCTCTCTCTCTCTCTCTCTCCAACATCTCTGAAGTTCCATCAGTACTGTATGGTTCTATTACTACAACATGGCTGGCAAAAGTATTTATATCGGTAGAACTGCGACTAAAACCATCCCCAACACTTGGTCTGCTGTTCAGTGTGAATCGTCAGCTGCGATGGATTGGCATTTTTGTAGTCCTTATCTGGCGTCGAGCAATGGCTGCCATGAATTATTCGGTTTTACTTTCCTCGTTAGAAAAAAAAAAAAAGTGAAAAAATGCGCCTAAGTTTCTTCGACGCAATCGAGTTTTCTGTACAGCGTATAATGCTGTATGAAACTCTCAGCCACGGCCCGGTGGTAGCCCGTGTTATTGGCACCATTGCGTTGCCAGGCGCACGATTATGGCTAAATTTAGCCTTAAATTAAAAAAAAACTACCGAGGCTAAAGGGCTGTAATTTGTTAAGTTTGATGACTGGAGGGAGGATGATCAACATACCAGTTTGCAGCCCTCTAGCCCCAGTAGTTTTTAAGATCCGAGGGCGGACAGAAAAAGTGCGGATGGACAGACAAAGCCGTCTCAATAGTTTTATTTTACAGAGAGCTAAAAAAAAAAAAAAAAAAACCGACCTACGTCCTAGGGTACAAGTTTTTCAGAGCATCTGCAGCGATCAGATACCTTCAGCCAAGGCTCTTAATAAAGTCGTGTACGGTTCGGTAAATACTCATACACTTGCGTAGTAGTATATATGCATGTCTTTATATGGGAATACGCATGCAATACATACATCAACATGTGATATTACATCTTCGTGGAGAGGTAGATCTGAGGATTTCTGTATGTGACTGACTGGACTGAACATTATATGTGTGTAGGTAACTCAATGCACAAACAGATTTTTATAGATATCCTTATTTAAGAATTGCAAACAATAATTTAGAAAGAAAAATTGCTTCGACATAATTTTCTAAATCTAGAATTTCTGAAACCAAGATGACTTTACCATTCTAGCGTTTGGAGTGTGAATGTGTAAGAATTTAGTAATTGCAACAGAAATTCTAAAAAAGTAGCAACTTCAATTTGCGTCTTATTTCTGAAACATGAACGAGCATTAGTCGCTAAACGTATTTCACTTTATTAGAATACCTTAAAATTGAGAACTATGCAAAAATTTCACACAAAACCTTTTCCATAATTGATAACTGCCAAAGGTCCGAACGCCATTAAACCAACAAACCGACAAGCTAAGAAATCTCCAAGAGGTTTCGAGAGTCTACCAGCCTAACTGTCCCAGACTTTGCTCGCCAAATCGCCCTCCCTCACGCCCAAGATCAACCCAAATTCAATCTTGTAATCACTCCGTTTTAACTCCTTAATCACTCGCATTTGCCTCCCCTAATCAACCTCAATTTAACACCCTCCCTCTCCCGATACCCCAGCCTTCCCTTAGACTGCATACCTGCAGGGCCAATAACGAACAAGCAAAAGGAGCAACGCGCAATATTAGGGACACACCAGTATCACGATCTTAAACTATGGGGGCGGTGAGGGAGAAGAGTAATGGAGGGGAGGGGGAAGGGCAGATGGGAGGGAGATCTGTAGTAGGAGGAGTATAAAACAGAGGGAGCATTAACAGGAAGGATGTAGGAAGGAAGAGGAGAAAGGCAGGCTGGGGGACAATAACAGAACTAGGAAGTTGAGTGAAAGAAATTGGGAAATAGGAATGGATTGGAATAAAAGATTTAGGCCAAAGGCCATGCGCTAGGACCTTCGAGGTCATCCAGCCTTGAAAGGGAAACTGAGAATAAAAATAGTTTTAAAGATGTAACAGGAGGAAAACCTCTCAGTTGCACTGTAAAAACAATTGTTAGGAGAAGGTGAAAGTAAGATGGAAGAAAGATAATATCAACAGCGGTAGAGCAAAAGGAATGGAAGGGGTTCAGGTAGGGGCCGAAGGGACACTGCAAAGAACCCTAAAAAAATGCCTACAGCGCACCACTTGAGGTGCACTGATGCCACTACTCCCCTATGGGGAACAGCGAAACAGGAGGAAAGGAGGGGAATGTCAAGGAGAAGTAGATTTGAAAGCAGGAAGAAGAGTGCGGAGCATTGGGAGGACGAGAGCTAAGAGAAGCACGAGCAGCAACAGAAAAAAGTAGGAGGAATAACAGGAGTATAGGTAGGAGGGGGGGGCGAGGTGGTAAAAAGAAATAACAAAACAAATACCAGAAAGAAGAATAAATATTGGAAAAAGGATCAGGATAAAAATACGGGGAAGAGGAAGATGAGGTTGTAGAGGAGAAAGCACATGAGAAGAGTGTGGTAGGGAGGGGGCGTGGAAGGGGGGGAGGGGGGGGGGGTGGAGAAGTTGGGTGGAATGCGCTGTGGCTGAAGTAAATTCATGAACGCAAAATGTCTCTTGAAAAAGGGTTCATGTGGGTGGAGGAGGACTGAAGTCCCCAAAGCTCTTGCTTGAAAGGATTCCAAAGCCATCTGCAGGAAGTTACGAATACTCCCATCGAAAAGAATTTTCTTTACAAACAACAAATGAGAGAGAGAGAGAGAGAGAGAGAGAGAGAGAGAGAGAGAGAGAGAGAGAGAGAGAGAGAGATTTTCTAATACTTTCCAATATCGAAGAAATGAAAGCACCAAAAGCAGAGAAAAACCTTACCGGTTTCCAAAGAAACTCCTAAATCATAGGTTGACCCACATCAAACAAACAACAAAGAGGTCAGCCAACGGTCATACAAGGTCATATTCTAATATAATCCAGCCTCCCCGCAAGAACACCCCATCCCCGATACTCCCCAAACGCAGAGACCCGCAACCCTCCCACCCCCACCCCACACCCAACCATCATCATGGGGGAAGAGGGAGGGAGGGAGGGCCAGTGACCCTGGAAGCTTCGCTGTGTGAGGAAAGGGACTGTTGACGGCTGGTAATGAAAAGTGGAAAATGTTTTTAATAATTTTAGATCGAGTGGGTCGAGTCGGAGAAGGACGGGGAAGAGGGGAAATGGGATAAGAGGGAGAGGAGAGGACGAAATGCTGGCTGATTAGAAAGGGTAACTAACGAGATGAGATGAGAAGAGGAGAAGGAAACAGAGGATGCAAAAAGGAGGAGGAACATCAGGAAGGAAAACAAAGCAATGACGGGGGAGCGAAGGTACAGGAAAGAGAAGGATGAGAAATAAAAAGAAACTATAGAGAAGGCAAAAGAAGGAAGGAAAAGAAGGCCAGAGGAGGAGAAAAAGTGAGCAGAGAGCAGAGGAGGAGTTAAGAGGAGAGAAGAAAGAAACGGAATAGTATGAAGAAAGAAAAGAACGAGTTAAATGTCGGGGAGGGAGGCCCCGTGATTAAAAACAAAACAAAACCACTTTAAACAAATCCCAAGAATGGATCTGAACACCAAAGAAAAAAAAAACTGGTACTGTGAAAATTGCATCAAGCACAAATTTTCCACGAAACGATCAAAGTGACGTCATCTAATCCTCTCTTCACCTTTGTCGTCACCATTTCCATCAAGCATCGACTCCGAGGCAGCATCAACTGGTAACAGCGGCACCAACAGCCACCGGAAGTCGAACTGATAACCGGTGAGGTTGAATGGAAAGCGAGGCAGACATGAAATCGTTGATATGCAAGCCCAACATTAAAGTTGTGGGGACACAGAGATGTTTCATGCCATCAGTCCCCCATTATTTTCTACTTCCCTCGCGATGCCAGATC
>NC_089755.1:27710176-27715176 GCF_040412425.1 Macrobrachium rosenbergii
GGAGGAACAAAAGGCCTGGAGCGAGACACATTAATACTTTCATCTCCGTAGACAGATGGAGCTTTAGGTTTAAGACCTCGCTTTCTTCCAGCCTGAACTCCTTTTTTCAGTCTTGATGGAAAAGACTCCTATAAACCCAGCTTTACTTTTAGTAGGAAGCCCCCAACGCCAGACAGTCTTAGTTTTTGCAGACAATCTTTAAACTGAAGCGTACGCAGTAAACCGCTTCATAAAAAAGACGTCTATCTTTTTCTTCAATGTTCCTTATTGTCTATTACCTACTAGTTCCCGAAAGAAAATTTAAAAGTGGATAATCTTGGGTTATTTCTCTCAGCATAAAACTGGATAACCCTAGATTATATCTCTCTATAAAAAACTGGATAATCCTGGGTTATTTCTCTGTATAAAACTGGGTTATTCTCTCCGTATAAAACTAGATAATCCTGGGTTATTTCTCTGTATAAAACTGGGTTATTCTCTCCGTATAAAACTAGATAATCCTGGGTTATTTCTCTCTGTATAAAACTGGATAACCCTGGATTATGTCTCTGTAAAAAACTGGATAATCGTGGGTTATTTAACTGTATAAAACTGGATAATCCTGGGTTATTTCTCTCTGTCTAAAACTAGACAATCCTGGGTTATTTCTCTCTGTATAAAACTGGATAACCGTGGGTTATCTCTCCCAAAATTTCTGAGGAAGCGCTGTCTTCTTACATAGTGCTGAAGTGCTGCTGTTAAGATTTCTGTCTTTTTTAATTAACACGACTACTGCAGCCATCATCTTCAAGAGCGTAGGAGTCTTCTACCATTTCACTTTCTGGACAGCCTTCACCTCTTACTGTGATGCTTCCTGTAAATAGATATGTGAAGAGGAGATAACACTTGTCATTTATTTACTCGTATTTAGTCGTAGCATCATTTGAATTCAATTACTGTTCTGGTGCGAAAAACGTAAATAAAAACAAATTAAAAAATGCGCCGAAATTTCTTCGGCGCAATTGAGTTTTCTGTACAGCGTATAATGCTGCATAAGTTGCGGCCCATGAAACTTTCAGCTACGGCCCGGTGGTGGCCTATTCCATAGCGTTTCCAGACGCGCGATCATGGCTAACTTTAACCATAAATAAAATAAAAACTACTTATGCTTGAGGGCTTCAATTTGGTATGTTTGATGATTGGAAGGTGGATGACCAACATACCAATTTGTAGCCCCCTAGCCTCAGTAGTTTTTAAGACCTGAGGGCAGACATAAAAGTGTGGAGGAATAGACAAAGCCCTCTCAATAGTTTTCTTTTATAGAAAAATAAAAAGCAGAATTTGAAATCCAAGTCCCAAGTCCATCAATCTGAGGTAGTTAGCATTACTTATCTTCTGCTCCATCCGCTGGGTTTTGCTGGGGGCAAGTAGTAAACCTTCTCATGGTGCCCCTGTTAATCCTGACGGAGACCAATTACTACACATCGCGCAACACCTGAATCTTCTGCAGTGTGGTAAAAGGATAAACCCTCGGCCCCTAAGATGTCGAACCTGAAGATCATGGGTTTCAATGCAGAAGGCCTCTCAGCCACAAAATTGGAAATTCTCAGCAGTCTTAAAGTGGACATTTTATGTCTTCAAGAGACACATAAGGACTCAGCACCACCAAAAATGTCAGGCACGCATCTGGCAATCTACCACCCAAATCCCGTCCACGGTAGTGCAATATACGTGAGGGAAAAAGCCTTTATCGTGAATAGTGCTGACCTATCGGATGAGGGGATGGAGATACTCCAAATAGAGACCAAAAACATCTACATTGCATATGTGCACAAACCACTTCCTATACCATTTAGATGGCATCAAAATCACAACCTGGGAAATAGGGCATCCTTAGTGATCGGAGATTCCAATAGCCACAACACCATATGGGGCTACAGGCAGAATAACACTGACGGAGAGGCTGTAGAAGAATGGGCTCTAAATAACAACCTAACCATTCTCTATAGTGCAAAAGATAAACCAGCTTTTATTAGTGCAAGATGGAAGAGAGGATATAATCCTGACCTGGCATTTGTGTCATCTTGTCACTACCCAAACTTGAAAAATCAGTCTGTGACCCAATTCCAAAATCTCAACACAGACCTATTGCTGTTGGCATTAGACCAGTTATCAGAGCTCGAGTCTAAACCTATACCGAGATTCAACTACCAGAAATCAAAGTGGGAATATTTCACATCAGAGCTGGATGACAAGATAAATAACATCGAACCAGAACCAGACAACTATGTACTTTTCAAGAAACTTGTATGGACAGTGTCAAGGAAGCATATTGGAAGAGGAAGCAGAAATTATTATATCCCGTGTATCACAGAACAAGGTAAAGAGATTTACAAGGATTATACACAAGCATACAATTTAGATCCGTTTGCCCAAGACACCATTGAACTAGAAGAGCTTTTGTTGGCCTCTGTAGCCGACTAGAAAAAGGAGAGATGGCAAGAACTAATAACCAGCACAGATATGACTCGGAACAGTTAGAGAGCATGGAAAACAATTAGTAAACTGAACTCGGATAAGAACACCCAAACAAGAATAGCTGCAGTATCACCTAACACAGTAGCAAAACAACTCTTACCTAATGGAAAGCCATATAACAAAGAACGTGGATATCCCAAAGGAATGAAGGACGAAATGAAACGTGTCATGCCAGAAAATAATGAGGAGTTTAAACCATTCACTGTTGAAGAACTCCAAAAAGCCATGAAACACCTTAAACCTGGAAAAGCTGCTGGGCTGGATGACATTATATCTGAGATAATACTGCACTTTGTTAGCAAGACTAAATCATGGATAGTGGCACTTCTTAACAACTGTGCAAAAACATTCCAGATCCCAAAACTACAGAGAAGAGCTAAACTTGTGGCCTTACTAAAACCTGGCAAAGACCCAAAGATTCCTAAGATCTATCGGCCAATATCTCTTCTCTGCATCTTATACAAACAGTATGAATGAATGATAATGGCCCACATATCTCCCACAGTCGAAGAACAACTGACACCAGACCAGGCTGGCTTCAGGGCAGGAAGTTCTTGCTGCTCTCAGGTACTTAGCCTCGCTCAGTATATTGAGGATGGCTTTGAGCTTGGGAAAATCACAGGGGCAGTATTTGTTGACCTAACAGCAGCCTATGACACTGTGAACCACAGGTTGCTTCTTTTGAAACTTGCTTAAGTTATTCGCAACTCAATCATTGTGCATATCATCCAGTCACTGCTGAATAACAGACTTTTCTTTCTCGAAATGAATGGCAGGAGAAGCAGATGGCGAAAACAGAAAAACGGCCTCCCACAAGGGTCTGGGTTGGCCCCATGCTTTTCAACATCTATACCAACGATCAACCACAGTTTAGTGATATCCATAGATTTATATATGCATATGATCTGCACCTAGCCATCCAGTCAGATTCATTTACTATCATTGAAAGCAAATTATCAGATGCTTCGAAAGATCTTAATGAATACAAGCAAAACTTCCTAAATGCCAACCCAGACAAAACACATATGTGCTTTCCATCTTAAAAACTACCAGTCAAAAAGGGAGTTGAACATCTCATGGAATGATAAGAAACTGGAGAATGATAGCTTCCCCATTTATTTAGGCATTACATTGGACCGAACACTGTCTTTTAGGGAGCATGTAAAGAAAGTAAAGGAGAAGGTAGCTACCAGGAATAACCTCCTTAGCAAACTTGCCAATTCAAATTGGGGACAAATCCTCAAACCCTAAGACAAACAGCTCTGGCACTCAACTACTCCACTGCCGAATACTGCTCACCATTCTGGGAAAGATCATGTCATTCCTATAAAGTTGACACCAAACTCAATCAAGCTTGTCTCATAATTACTGGTGCCTTAAGACCAACACCCCTTCCAGTACTCTATAGATTGGCAGGCATTGCACCACTGAACATTCGCCGAACAGCCCATTCAAAGACTCAAAAATATAAACAAGAGAATGATGAAAGGCACCTGCTCTATGATCACCAGGTGGTTAGACAAAGAATGAAATCCCGCAAGAGCTTCATAGGCACCACCAGCCTCGACCCCAGGAGTCAGCAACTTACCGCCTAGAATGCTGGAGAGAAACTGACCACCGCCCACTGGGTGAGGCCATCCAGAACCCATTTGAAATTTCTTCCCCATGGAACAAACCTCTGTAGAAAGGATTGGGTAACCCTTAATCGAGCAAGAGCTAGAGTTGGAAGGACTGGAGACAATCTTTATAAGTGGGGTCTTGTCCCCTCTGCTGAGTGCCCATGTGGCCATCCCGTCCAAACAATGGATCACATACTTAGTGGGTGTGAACATGGGCCAATCTGTACAGATTTGGACCTCTACGAGTGCAATCAGGACGCTATGCAGTGGATACAATGTTGGCGCAATAAGATATGATGATGATGATGCTAATGACTGGAGTCTAAATGCGCTGATTTTGTGGCTGATGGGGTCTTTCAGGGGTTCTAAATCAGCTGCATATACTGGGCGGTAACAGTAAACTCTGTGCCTTTAGACCTTGGGTCGTAGTAGCTCAGTGGTTCCGCCTGCCTTCAGAGTAACCGTCTGGAGTTCCAGTCCCGTTCATGACTTGATAGATTTCATAGGAAACAAGACCTTACCGTCTTTGTGAGCTAGGGATGGCGGTTTTGGTAGACCCATGGGTCTACAGTACATGCTGGGATATTAGCAGACACTGCCTGGTTACCCCTGGTCCAAGCCTGGGTAAGTGTTTGGTGATATGGACTTGACACGACAGTGGATTGGCCTGCCCCTTGCCGCTGCTATTCATGAGCTACCTTTAAACCTTTAGGTTTCAGTTCTTTTTCTTGAACGGGCACCCAACATGAATTTCTTATACCTATCTCTTTATCGATTTATTTGTTTGTATACCTTGGTCTGTTGTTAATAACACATACTTATTTTTACACATTTAATGAAATATATTTAGCTTCATCCATTTTT
>NC_089755.1:27720176-27730176 GCF_040412425.1 Macrobrachium rosenbergii
TGTTATCGTCAACAGCCTTTTTGCAAGACTTAGGAACTAAGAAGAAGAAGAAGAATCATGAACATTTATTTCTACAACCATTTGTACGCTGATTCTGCTTCATGTTACAGAACTGCAGCTTCTTTACGATCTTCATACACGAAATCAAATTCGTACCAATCAGTTAAACACACAAAGAATACAAGCATAGAAATAAAGCAACGCCAGTGCAAAATCCGACTTTTGATATGAACCAAAATGAAATTGTCGCAGAGGGAACAATTTTTCTCTCCCGCTCGACCATAACAACATGTTTTTTTCCTGCCTATCGTATTACGAAATGGCGATACTAGAGTCCTGTAGGGGATAACGAAGCTAATAGTAAAGATATTGCGGGTAAAAATGGGAGATCATTGGTAATACCGGGTCACATGGAAGTCGGACTTCACATAAAAGAGAATTACTTGAGAAACTCGGGAGGGGAAAACGGGACGGTGGGGGGAAGCGGGAGGTGTTCCGTTTCTCCTAAATATAGTTTATCAGGGGACAAGGGCAATATTAATTTTGTTTTCATAAATATCTGATAAAGCATACGGTTTATCTGAGACCATAAATAACAAGATTAGCCCTTTTATTATATAAAAGATAATACTCGTCTTGTAGTCATTGTAATTTAAAATCTTTGCATGAAGGGAACTTGAGTAATGTTGGAAAATAAGAAACCAAAAATCCATTTTTTACTCGTAGTGTATGAAGTTTAGCACGGCCACACCTCATGATACCTAAGCACTGACGAGCATCCTGCCGTCACCATCAAGATCCTCAGCATTTCACAATTCTAAATGGGTTCTGTTAGCCCAAAAATTTTGCAGTCTTGCCAACTTTCTGTTTAAATGGGTTCTGAACTTCAGCCCTATAAAAATTTTGCAGTCTTGCCAACTTTCTGTTTGGGTGTGAAAATTAACATCTGAACTGCGCCGAAGTCAGCTCCTATAGTAAAAGAAGTAACAGAAGGTAAAAGGAAATACAGGTGTAATTTGCATTAGATATGAAATAAACCATGGAAAATCAGTAAGCACATCTACTACATACTGAGATCTACTGTTCAATAGTACTTTAGTTTTACTGCAGCTCAGCTTCATACTGTCACCCAACAACTACACCATTCACTAATCTGCTGTCTATATCGACTGAAACTAAGGGACAAATGCAGCTTCATTTTTTCTCATACAGAAACTTTAGAGTTTCTCAAAGGTAAGATGTGAGTCAAAAGTTACACCAAGTATAGTTACTGCTTAATACACCATTCAGCAGAGTCCCAACCACTTTGAAAGGGAGGATGGTTTGGAAAATTTCAACTAAACCCTGCTGTCAAGAGTTGCAGCACTGGCATACTGAACAATCTTGTTTTCCAGGCCATCTACCATACCACTTGTATATACTAAAAATAACAGCAGTCCAAGCAGACCAAGAGCACTACCTTGTGGAACACCAGACATGATAGGTCCGGGTTTGCTAAAGATCTCATCTACAGCAACTCGCTGCTGCCTACCTATAAGGAAAACTTGAAGTAATCCTAAAAATATCCACCCACTCCAAGATTCTGAAGTTTTAAAATAATTGTTTAAGATTTACTAAATCAAAAGCAGCACTAAAATCTATTTTAATTACTCTACACTCATAACCGTTATAAAGGTTTTCTTGTAAATGGCATGTCAAATCTAATAGAGCATTGCAGGTACCAAACTACTTCCTATATGCATATTGATTACTGTATTTGCTAACAATCCTTTGGATACCACATATTTGTATAGTGATTAAAAATAAGTTTTTCTGAACTTAGGACAACACAGGAGAATAGAAATTGGCCTTTTTTTCACTATGGTCTGCAGATAAGCCCCTCTTTGGAACAGGCACTGTATTACTTAGCTTGCTCACCTCAGCAAAGATACTACATCTACACAAAAGTCTGTAGAACCTACTAATCTTGGGAGACAACATACTATAAACACTTTTTTCAAAGAAAGGGAGGAAACCAATAGGATCTTCCCCACCCAGCTATCAAGAATTTTCTTAACATTCCTACAGTAGAGTGAAATGTAAATTTTGTAAGAATAGGTTCAGGATAACAAATATCAAGGAGAGGCACATTCTCAGTTGATTGCTTAGTTTCAAAAGTCTGATGAAGCAGTTCAGCCTTCTTCCTAGAGCCAGTATTAATCTACTATCATCTGGTATTAGTGGTGGGATGGAAGACGAGCCTGACCCAAAAATAGAAGCTGCTAATTTGGTCGACCACAGATGAGGCTGAGTAAATTCTGAATTTCCTCTTTAAGGAATGAATGTAATTTCTCTCAGCATATAGTAAATTTTATTTGCAGCAGGGCGCGCCTCAACAAATGAGGTGTAGTTTCATGTGTTGAATTTGGTCTATTGGTCATGGTAAGCTCAAGTGCGTGTATCATCAAGCCATAGCTGGTCACTTGCTCTGATCTAGACCTTTATAGAGACATACCTTACTATATTAGCCATCAGCATTTCATTCAACTTCCTCTTGGGCTTTGGGTCACATATAGCATCTGAAATATTAAGTGCATGACAGGTTTCCATGTCTGGCAAATCTGTATTTGTCCTTGTTGAGTGTGCCGGTCCTCCCTGGTGACCAGTTTCATTCTGGAGATAGTTTTGTCTTTTTATGGGCATGAACTTTTTAATACTGATTTTACATATATAAACTGTTCCTGTTATTGCTTTTATTAAGTTTGCCAGTATTCCTTTATGCTTGTTGCACATATTGTTGATTCTTTGTAGGTTTTACACACTTCTAAGGATAAGAGTTTATTTAAACTCACTTGTGCTGCACAAAACTAAGAAATCTATATCACTTAAATTTACCCACAGAAATCAGGTTTTGTATACAGAAGGTAATGTTCCACTACACGAGTCGAAAAACAGTCATATTCTTTTTTTTTCGCTATTGCCAGTTAAGGGGAGACAAACCAAAGTCTTGAGCGATCTGAGTGATCAGTCAAAAAATTGCTAAGAAACAGTCAGTAATGGGCAGAACCTCTCTGCTTCTAAGATCACCTATTCCATATGTCAATCATTTACTCTTGAACGTTGGCTACACATCAGATATGCACCAATCAGAGAGGAAGCGATGTGGGTGCACTCCTAAAATACAAGTAATTTTTTACTACTATCTAGTTTCTAATACTCCTTACAAGTATAGCACCTGACCACACCCTGAAAGGAACTTCAATTACTGTTGTGGAAGGCTACAGCAAGTTTCAAGATTTGAGAACATGGTTATGCAGTGACCAACCAACTGTGGACACTAACCGAAACAGTAAAGTTACCACAACTATTGTAAATAACAGTACAGATAATTGCACAGAAAATGCACGAAAATAAATGATGTTAGGGGAAGCTGACTACTCTTAACACCACATAACACGATATACAGTACAGAAATGAACAACAGCTGTATAATGCATACTGCAATTTATTCTCAAGGCCAGTAAACTTGTCTCTTGTAATGACTAAACACAACAAAGGCACCGAAACAGTATTCTGCAAAGAGCCAGATATGACAGGCTTAGGAGGACACCCAGTAAGAATTCAAGTTCATATTTTTTCTCGCAAGAAATGAGAAAAGAAAGATGTTTTCTTTCGACTCACTCTTGAGTGACGACAGCCCGATGACATCAAAGTCTCTGCCCTGTCCTTGATAAAACATGGAAATTTATTGATATTAACTGACTACCACAGAATCACAGAAGCTATTTTTATTCGCACGAGTTACGTGTATGGTGCATCTAACGTGACGTTTTTAATTTAAATTTTATTCATTCTGCTAATATTAAGTGTGTGGGGGGGGGAGGATGATGTCGATTGTTGGAGTAAGGGGTTAATGAAGAAGTTGACGTATACAAACGTTCAAGAAATATTTGATTGTTGAAAACGAAATCCGAATTTGCACGTGGGTAATTTTACCAATGCTTTTCAAGACCGCACGTAATCAAACGAAGTCAATCAACGATTTTTTTGTCATTTCATCATTTCGTTCTCTGCACGTGATACGACAATAACATCAAATACGAATATTCTGAACGCTAGATAAGAAAGATCACTTACATTCAATCAAACACGGCTCACAGAAAAAAAAAAAACACGGCATTTCAATACTATTGTCTATATTTGAAATACGGCATCCTTTTATATAAGCCGACAAATGCTCATAAACACACATTCGGCGAAGGTTATGAAAGGGGAATTCCTCTAAATAATTAATTAACATATTTCATAAGTTCAAACAATGTACCCGAGAGTTCTAAAATTACATATCAGACGAAGAGACAGACAAGTACTCAGACAGACTTAAACCACGTACAAGAGAAGCCTTGAGGACGCATAAAGATTTGGGAGAGAGAGAGAGAGAGAGAGAGAGAGAGAGAGAGAGAAAACACCTACCAACACAACTAAACACTAACGAGAAAACACAGCTTCCAGCCTCAGTAGAGATTCCATAATAACAGAGAATTCCTCCCAAACACTTCCGATCGAGGCAAAGACGGCCTAATGAAGCTGGCCAGGTGAATCAAAAGATATTGGGAGGAATATTTTCGAATCTGAGCACATTTTTCCCTCCGGGGATTACGAAAACGCTTCGAGAATGCCGGCTTCCCCAACGCAGCAGGAAAATTGCTTTGCTCAGAAACTTTATTAACGGCAGTGCTTGGGAGAAAGGGAGGGCGGGTAGAGGTGGGGGGGAGGAACAGAGAGAGAGAGAGAGAGAGAGAGAGAGAGAGAGAGAGAGAGAGAGAAGGAAAAACGTGGAAAAAAACTTGTTCGTTAGATGCGTCGCTGACTTGTTACAGAGAGAGTGAGTCGAATACACATGAAGTAAACAGGGTTAAATGCAGTTTATAATTCCTCGGAGGAAAAAGCAATTACAGCGATTGTCAAATAAGCCGACAAAATAATCCTTGAATATCGGGACGAGACCTCGGTATGTAAATGTAATTAAGTATTCCTGCAATAACAAATTCTCACGCACTGAAGAGAATCCTTTTCCTGTGTGCCAGGATGTGCCTGACTGATAAACGCAAGTATCAGTAAAATACCGGACTAGATTCACTGCATTTCGCCAATTCACACCTTGAGCAAAAATCATCTATTTCGAGGCAGCTTTGTTCCGTGCGTTGCTAATGAACGTTAAAATAAATGGCTGCCAACACCATAATCCTATGCCTTATAAATGAAATCCTTGGCGCAGACACGAACAAGTCTGAAGAAAGACAAAGAGATACTTTCATCTTTTTTTCCGAGATTCTAAACGTATTTGATGTTTTTCTGCCGTTCTTTACTTCGCTGTGTTAATCTTTCTTGACAATATCACTAGCTAGGTAGCATATGTATGTGCATATGAATATATGTATGTATGTAAAATAACCATAATGATACTTTCATCTTCAGAGGGATTACTGCCCAAAGAATTAAAAGTGTTTTTATTTATTCCATTCCATCTATTATATTAATTTCCTTGGCTGCCTCTGGTTGTGTGCTGTGTGTGTGTCCCTCCCCTCCCCCTTTCCCCTCCCTTCCTACTCCCCTCCCCTCCCCTTCCCCTCCTTCCCCCTCCCCTCCCCTCTCACTTCTCCTTCTCCTTCCCTTCTCTCCCTTCTCCTTCCCCCCCCTCTTCCCCCTTCCTCTCCCCTCCCCCCTCCTCCTCTCCATTCCCTCTTCCCTACCCCCTCCCCTCTTTCCCTTTCCATGTTTTATGATGAAATAAAATGTGTTGAGATTGAGCACTATCAACAAATTGTTTATGGATTTGTATAGACATCATTTTTTTTATAAAAGTAATGTACAGGTTTTTCAAATCAAAATATATCTTGTTTGACCTTTAGAATTTCTGAAATGTTTAATTAATTTCATGTCATAACTATGAACCACCTGCATTATGAGGAATCACAGTTAATACCATTCCTGTTATACAACTGGAGTTTTTAAGATTTAAGAAGACGTTCTAATCCAATGGGCGTTTCTCAAGGAGGTGGAAGAAATGATTCCGAAGGCAGATTCTGGATTTCTTCCCTGAAGGGAAGCAGATCCGACAGGAATCCGTTTATGAGCTGAAGACGGCTTCCCATGATCCTGGAGTCTTTAAGAATATAAGACGTTATAATCCTATAGACATTTCTCCAGGAATGCTTCAGGAGCTGAAGACTGCTTCAGAGGAGCCTCTAGTTGTGAAGATGTCTTTCAAGAATAATACTGTATTTTAATAACTGTCCAGAAATTTTCAACATTAAGTGACCCAACGGTACATAATAAAGGATTTTTGGCTGAGCTTTGTTATTTTCGTTTCGAAATGGACTCAGCGGGTAATTCTAGGACAACAGCAGGCACTACTGGTGATGGTCCGGAACCGCCAATGGCATCAACATTGGTTCAAAACCCATCAACAGTTGCTCCTGCACCTACCCCAAGATATGGTCAATTGTTTGTATATGACCGGAAGGTAAACGGGGCTGGTGCTGCCTGTAGACTTTTTCTGACTATTATTAAGTTAAAATTTAGCTGTGGGTATGGGTATGGATATGGTATGGGTATGGTACAGATATGGGTATGGGTAGGGTATGCATATGGCTATGGGTATGGTACGCATATTGGTATGGGTATGGACATGGGCATGGGCATGCGCATGGGCATGAGTATGGGTATGGTATGGTATGGTATGGTATGGTTATGGGTATAGAATGGATATGGGTATGGGTATGGGTATTGGTACGGGTATGGGTATTGGTACGGGTATGGGTATTGGTATGGGTATGGGTATGGGTATAAACAGATATGGGTATGGAATGGATATGGATATGGGTGTGGGTACAGGCATGGGTATGGTACAGATATGGATATGGGAAATAAATTTCTGGGTATGGTATAGATAGGTGGGTATGGGTCCATGATACAAGTCTAAAAGAAGTTGGAATGAGGGCATACGCTAATGTGCATCGAGTTTTCCCCAACGGATAGCAATGAACTATCAAACAATCACGTGTGGAACAGAAATAAATTTCTGACTCACGTCGGGATCGAAGCGAGCATCTGGAACCTAGTACTGGAAAAAATGCTTGTAGTGATAAATGTATCCAATCAAAAGTGTGACTCACGTCGGGATCGAAGTCGAAAGGGCGTTGCCATACAAGTCTAAAAGTTGTGAACCTGCAACTGCACCATTAAAAATACTTGCACAGCAATGACCCAATAGACAACATTTCATTTCGAATTATCCTTCTGAGTGAATAAGATAGAAATCATCAACACACAATATGGAACAGAAATATATCGGGATATAGGTAGGGCGTTATATATAGTTGGAACCTGAGAGCATGCACCCAAGGAATTACCTATATGATTGCATACCAGCGAGTTTTCCCCAATTCCGACTCAGCAATGACCCAATAGACAATATATCATATTATATATGAATAAGATAGAAATCATCAACACACAATCACGTGGACATACATACTGTATACTGTATACTGTATCCACTGTATAAACTGTATATCCGGCAATTCAAAGATCGACAACATCACCATTTGTGGTATGCCACCATTTGTAAGTAATCATCAAAAAATCTACTTTTAGCGATCCAAGGGCGTTATCCACTGGGTATAAACTCGACATGATTCTCTTAAGGGATAGCTCAAATTATGCAACGACTACGTCCCTCTCACACTACCTACTTGTATTGTTTGTCTGTAGTAGTATCATATATATATATATATATATATATATATATATATATATATGCCCTTTTGGGATGAGATATACATGTATAAACTGTGCAGTCAAAAAAAACCAATCCCATTTGCTGGCAGTAAAGCTAAGCGTCCCATCTAGCCCTGAAGACTCTAGCTCAAATTATGACATGTTCCTTGACAATTGCCCTTTTGGGATGAGACGTACATGGAGAGCAAGCTGGCAAGAGGGATCTGTTGATCTGTTGATCTCGCCGAACTGTCTCTTTTTCCTGACTCTTTATTCATTCTGCCTTTGGAACATCCTGCTTTCAATCATTCTTAGTTTTATCCCCGAATTCACTCGAGCCAAGATCGTCCCGAACTGAAAAGGGCTTTCGAACAGTGAGCTTTGAGCGGTCCCTTTCTGGGAAAACATTCAGCTAATTTCACTGATATTTCCCAATAAAATATAATCCTTGACCAAAGGTTCAACGGATGAGGTCGCATACCCATAGCCTACACAATCAACTTTGGTAAACATTTTAATTGGTTCATAGTAATTCTCCTCAAATTTCCTGCTATGATACTATGAGGTCCAGATCTGTGGCCGGGACCCTCAGGGCACCCTCGCTTCAAAATAAAATCTACATGACGCACCGAGTACTCTCAGGAAACACAGATCCAAGGTTCCTGACTCGAACGATCTTTTATGTATTTTTTTCGGAAGATACTTTATGTACTTGTCAGAACTGTAATTACTAATGCATGTAAGGCACTGCAAGCTTTCCAACCATATGTATTTGAAATCTCTTCCTAAATCCTATATAGAATTAACCATTCCTCAGGTGTGAGAAAACACATCTGACTTTATATAGACGTCCCTCTGTTTTTCGCTATTGTCAAATGCTACTTTTACGCTCGCAAGAGTTCTTGGCCTGCCACAGATTTTGCGTCAGTAAATTAGAATACCTTTGAACCTGCCTCTTACTCGCCGCCTCGTTATAATATATTCATTATAAAGTACTTGACAAAAAGAATGAGAAAATAATGATACTTGGAAGCAAGGTTCGGTCAGTAACAAGTAAGAATACCAGCGCTCAAAATTCATCTTCTACGGCACAGGTCAAGTTATGACACCACAGGTACTGATCTGACACAAGTGCATGCTTACAAACATTTGTTTACAGTATAACTGGATTTCCTGAAATAGTACATGCTTTTTTTTAATGTTTACGCTTTATACCGCGCCCTGGAGTACAAGTAACTGATCATCGGTGTTTATCGCCTAAAAAGCTCATCCCAAGTGAAAGTACATGGCAGCAACGCCAGTGTTTCATTTCTCGTTTCTTCGTACTTCCAAACTAACTAATCTGAGGAGGTATCACTGCAAACGAACTATCGTCAAAAAAAGAGATATCGTATTTTTATTTACATTATATTCGTTTACTACCGTACCAGTACCGCAGAAAAAAGAAATTTAAAAATTATTTTGAAACTGCATCGCATTTACAATATCTCTAGTAAATTCTATAACATTACTTGTTCATGTCGAGCAATTCTTGAATGTTATTAAGCGTAAGTAAATAATTAGGTTGAAGTCAGTGATCATTGTTCCCAAACCATACATGAAAATACATTACCGATACAAAATATGAGACTGTTTTCTATACATGTAGCGTTCTCTTACAAAAATAATGACAGTTACATGCCTTACTGCATAATAGCTCTCAAAAATAGCGGTAATACACACACACACATATACATATATACATAATTTGGGAAAAAACTTATTGTAGTATATCTATTACTTTATATGTCAAATAGCTTTCATGGCAAACGCATAAAATTATTTGCTATATCCAGCTCACACATTTGACCTTTTATTCGAGCAAATTTTTGCACATTCTTCCATCAAATATTCCTGTTATACTTTAAAATAACAACAAATCAGCGTCATAGCATGAAAACTAACTTCACTCAGACTGGCTAGAAAATACGTTGGTAAACTAGTTACCGAAAGGGAATCATATAATTCTGTTTCATAATTTTGCTCAAATATTATTCCACAGTAGCTAGCATAAAAAGCAGCAAACTCTATGTGGATGCAAATGTGATTCAATGTAATTTGCCCTAGTGAAGAAAATATGTTTACACTTCATGTACTTTTTTGTTGATGAATATGTGTAATGAAAAACTACAGAAATTTGTGTGTTAATCTAACATCCAACAGGCATTTTGATTATTTATTTTTGTTATTTTTGTTTTGC
>NC_089755.1:27732676-27750176 GCF_040412425.1 Macrobrachium rosenbergii
TCCGAACCACATTATAGCGAGAAATGAATTTCTATCATCAGAAATAAATTCCCCTAACTCTTCATCAGGTCACCCACCTGAATACAAGGCACAAAATACCCATAGTAAAATCAACACAAAAGCGCAAATCTAAAAAAAAAAAAAATAAAAAAATAACGGTGAATAAGGCAAAAACAACGTAACGGAACTCATCAATCTTAAAGAGTGACAGTATACTCCTTCTCTCCATCTGGCGAGAAGCGATTTCCAGAATTTTATATAAATCACGTATTATAGGTCAAATTACATTAATCCTCCAAGAAAACTGAACATAAATAAATAACCATTACTCACTTCTCCTGGAAGAACAGTTTCCAGGTTCTTAAAAGGTACAAATTATTGACGCTGGTCTAGGCAGAAAAAATCATAAGGAAAACAAAGAATAAGAATATGCCAACGATAACGATGGAGAAGAGGGTAAGGTGGTGGGGAAGTAAATGCATTTACGAGAAGAAGAAGAAGAAGAAGAAGAAGAAGAAGAAGAAGAAGAAGAAGAAGAAGAAGAAGAAGAAGAAGAAGAAAGAGGAGGAGGAACATTTGGGCCCTCGTGCCTAGATACGAAAGGGGGAGAGGGTTTCCAGGTCACACAGGCATCTCTGTGCAATTCATTGACTACCTGTCGCACCTGAAGCCAAAGGTGCACGACGCTGCAGGTGTAGCTAAGGGCGAATTCTCGATGATAGTGACGAAGGAATCTTTGAAAAATTATTATTAGTTATTATTACTATTATTATTATGCAAAATACTTCATAATAACACAGTAAATGAAGAGGCACAGTCCACAACCGTCTTTTTGTAGTACCATACAACAGGCATCATAAAAAGAGAGAAAATATGTTAGGAAGTACCGAGATTCTCGAGCCTTATTTTCAACCAGAAAACTAAAGCTCGTAAAAATATTTTTCACTCTTGACGCCTTTATTAAGCTATGAGAAGGCTTTTGTGGATATTATTATTAATATATTATTATAATTATGCTCGAGCCTTATTTTTAACCAGAAAGTTGAAGCTCTTAAAAATATTTTTCACTGTTGACGCCTTGATTTACCTATGAGAAGACTTATTATTATTATTATTATTATTATTATTATTATTATTATTATTATTATTATTATTATTATATGAATACGAAGACAGAAAAACATATTTCCCAATGAAACAATTATGAATAAACAAATAAAATCTCTTTTATTAAAGTACTATAGTGGACACAAAAGAATATTTTTTTGCGTAAGAAAAGTTATGACTGAAGGGAATCGAAACAAAAGATAAGAAAATGAGTGATGTTTGTCTTTTCATATGTCTGTGGAAAAATGGAGAATAATTTTCAAGAGATATAGTATTATCAGTGAGGCTTTGGCTGCAATATATTCCCTATAGGGTAATAACTGATAGAGCCCGCTAATCATACTTAAAACCTGCTCGAATTTTTTCTCGACTTTACACCCATTAAATATTTTTATATATTCTACTCAAACGCATTCATTAGCTTTTGTTGTGTGGTTTCTCTCTTGGATAAAAAGGCTTTCCATACTAATTGCAAAAATCCGTTATTGTTGTGTGAATGAAATATTTGATGATAGTGTTCCGTTGCCGTTAAAAATGACGGCAAAATTTAATTAATATTGCAAGTGCGTCGTCGTGTTGATAATTCATCAAGTACATTATACACATTATATGTATATAATGTCGGTAACAATTTAGAAATGTAAAAAGGATCTTTTGGCTTCGCCTAATGCTATAGCAAAAAATTAAACTAATTGTTACCGGAAAGGTAAATGAAACTCATTTTTAATATAAATGTACCCAAACCATCACAAATGACAGAAATATGATTTACTGCACAGTGGCTGGCATAATTAGATGAAAACTATGTACCACTAGAAAGCAAATTTATCGTAGTGTCGCATGCCTAAAAAAAAAAAATGTTAGTTTTTTTGCAGATATTCTTCATGATGAAAAGTATACATAGTTTTGTATTTGGTAAATTTTAAATCATTTTCAGCTTTTTAATTTGTCCTTTTGCTTTGATTTACAGCTGTTCAATTTTAAAACTGTACCTGATTTGAAAACTAGCTTTAAACAGACGATTTAAACAGAAAATTTCTAAAATGCAGGTTACCGAAGTATTAGCACCCTAAAAACATCTTGTTGCCAATTTTTTTTTTTTTACACAGGAAGAACTATGACGATTTTATAGTGATAAACTATATTCTTTAACTTCACAGATGTTATGTGAACGTTAAATTAAATGCTTTGAGTATCTTAACTTTGTTATAACTGCATTTTCTTTTAGTAATGTATATGCCATCACATTCAAAAGGTGTGGGTGTGTGTGAGTACGCGTTCGCGTGTATGTTTGGTACTATTGTCTTTAAATAACCATGGAATTTGGTAGTACTGTCTTTCAATAACCATGGAATTTGGTACTTTTGTCTTTAAAATTTGGTACTTTTGTCTTTAAATAACCATGGAATTTGGTACTTTTGTCTTTAAATAACCATGGAATTTGGTACTATTGTCTTTAAATAACCATGGAATTTGGTAGTACTGTCTTTCAATAACCATGGAATTTGGTAGTAATGTCTTTAAATAACCATGGAATTTGGTACTTTTGTCTTTAAATAACCATGGAATTTGGTACTTTTGTCTTTAAATAACCATGGAATTTGGTACTTTTGTCTTTAAATAACCATGGAATTTGCTACTATTTGTCTTTAAATAACCGTGGAATTTGGTACTATGGTCTTTAAACAACCATGGAATTTGGTACTGTTGTCTTTAAATAACCATGGAATTTGGTACTGTTGCCTTTAAATAACCATGGAATTTGGTACTATTGTCTTTAAATAACCATGGAATCAGTCTTGTTTCGACTGTAATGAATTTAGTAAGCCTTACGCTCAGTTTTGGAAAGTATCCAGTGGTACTGCCTCCAGTCATTCAGTCAGCCACAGAGTAGACATTTTATCTTATTGAACGTACTGCCCTTTGTCAGACTTACATCCAACCTTGACTTCATCTAAGTGTCAATAACACACTAATGGGTTACTAGCTATTGCTCATGTCCCAAACCTCTTCCCGAGACGGGCAAACAGTTAGCCCACCCACCACTGCCAGACCCGTATGCCATTCGCTCAGCTGTCTTCGTTCTCAGGCGCTGAAGATATCCATGGATAATCAAGGTCTAATATTCTCAAAACAATATTTCATTATGACAAACGATTCATATTGAAAATAAATTTAGTGGGCGAATACAATGAGAATGTCAATGATCGTTTGTAATTAAGATTTAGGATATTACATATATTTTTATTAATCATTTAAGAGCTGCAAAGTAGTCTGGGTGAAAAAAAAATGTATTCCAAAAGATTTTGGTAATATGATGTTCACTGCACCGTCAGGCATTTGAGTATACCGCGTTCCCACAACGTGTCATGATTTATGAATGATTGATGGCTTGTGAAAGTGAGGCTGTCAAGCCAAGCACTGAAGGGGCACTTTCAGCCATTCAGTGCTCAAGACGGCGAAAAGGCGTTGGAGGGTTTGGGCAGCAAGATAAAGAGATCCAGAAAATAAAGGAAAAGAAATAAAAAGATCTAAATGTGAAAATTGGAGAAAATCCCCAGTTGCATTAAGAGGTAACAGTTTGGGGAGTTGGACAGCTGGACTGAAGAAAGGAAGCGGATATATACGTAAAATAAAAGGCTAAAAAGTGAATGCAGCAGGTGAGGTGTAATGGCGGCACTAACCTCCTAAGCCAAGGGGAAGGACGTGTTAGCGAAACAAATAAACTTCCTGATCATCAGTCACAAGACTGTTTTCATGATGATGTTGTTGGTCTCATTATTACGTTTTATATTCGTTCAACATGACCCCCCTCCCACTCACATCGGCCCCCACCCCTCAATGCCACGACCCATTTCTCCCCACTGATGGAGCCCATACGCCTCTTCATTCCGGTTTGCCTTTCGTAACATTCCTGATTTTCCGTCCCCTCCTCCTCCTCCCCTCCCCTCCCCATTGGCCCCTTAATTAGTTACTGCCTGGGGATTCGTAGTACTGGTACTGTTTTGGCTGTTGCGAGACAACAGCGCTGTTTATTCCTCGTTAAGGAAAAACCTTGATTAAAATATTTTCTTCCCTTTTTTACCATCTTCAAAACAAACTCATTATTTAGGGGAAAAAGGAAACTTTTTTTTTTTAGGACAAGAATGCCTTTGCGGTGCGTTTGTTTATGTGATTAGCCACGGATGACAGAGTGTCTGGGCTGCTTGATATTTATTCCTACGAAATGTTCAAAAGTTCAGCTTATTCTAAAATGTTGCTACTTTGCTTTTCCTATAGACCTTCTTTGGCTTGAAGGAATGGAATGGAATGGAATGGATTGGAATACAGAATTTAGGCCAAGGCCCAAGCACTGGGAACTACGAGGTCATTCAGCGCTGAAACGGAAATTGACAGTCAAAAGGTTTGAAAGGTGTAACAGGAGGAAAACCTCGCAGTTGCACTTTGAAATAATTGTTAGAAGAAGGTGGATAGCAAGATGGAAGAAAGATAATACGAATGGAGGTACAGTAAAACGAATGAAAGGGGTTGCAGCTGGGGGCCGAAGAGATGCTGCAAAAAACCATTAGTAATGCCCACATTTGGCTGAAGGACTAGCAGCGGCCTGTATGTAAAACTTAAACTGCTCGGTCTAGAACCAGATAAATTAAAAAAGTAACTCATTATTTGATATTATAATAGGCAATATATTTAAAGACTGCGATCTCATAAAACTGGATCACAAGGGAATCGCCCTCTCATAAATAAAGCAGATTAGATATGCTTAAATTCTTAACATACCAGTAAATCATTGATTTCTCCTTGTCTAAGATTTAATGGAAGTAATAACATTCAGGAATCGCATTAATTTCCCTCGGGGAAGAAATATTAGGACTAAAATTCGGTAATGAGAATAGTTTCAGAAATTAAGAGTACATAAATATATATTTATGCGAATACAGGTCTGTACCAATTTACAATTTTGTCAGAATATGTGCACTGAGCATTTACTTATGTAGACGTACTTACAAAAGTACCTAAACTTACGAATATATATATATATATATATATATATATATATATATATATATATATATATATATATATATATATATATATATATATATATATATATATATATATATATATATATATAAATATATATATATATATATATATATATATATATATATATATATATAATATATATATTTTGTACATATAAATATTTTGCATATAAATTCAATTTTAAGCCGTTTTCCCTAACGAAGGGAAACGGTCACTGTCGCACTCTTATGTTGGATGCTGACGCTTGGAAGAATCCCCGGGACATAAAACTTCCAAATCAATAGCAACTTCATACACCTTCACGGAAGGCTCACCAGCATTGCGTCAAACGCGACTCTAACATACTACGCCATTCACTCACATCTTGCTCCACTCTTGCTCTCTCTGGATATGAAGGGCATCCCACCCCAATACTTCTATGACGACATTCATCAAGAGCTTTCTAGGTGTTCCTCTCCTTCTCCATCCTAACACATCCTAAGTATACGCTCTTCACCAACCAATTTATCATACCAGATTCTTTCCACTTGACCAAACTATCCAAAAGAACACCTATCCAACATTTCACTTGTGCTAACATCTTTACCACCGCTTCTACGTAGGCCTGTTTCCACAGTTCTCAATCGTTCAATTCTTGTGCCAAATATACCATGCGAACAGTTCATCACAGCAGCTTCAACAGTTTTCCTTTCATCTCAACCAATATAAACACTTCACAGCCATAAAAGAGAGCTGGCTCAACATTCCCTTCATACATTCCAAAACCGGCTTCCGTAAACACAATAGGATTCTTCTTCTTCTTCTTCTTTATTATTATTATTATTATTATTATTATTATTATTATTATTATTATTATTATTATTATTATTATTATTCCCTCCAGTGAAACCAGAAGAGGATTATGCTTTTAAACGTGTCTATTGTTTTTCTGAGAACAATTGTGAGTGATAGAAAATACCCCGAGAATGCAGAGCGGATCTTGATGAAACCTGCAGATAGATTCGTTCTGCGACTTGCACAAGAGTATTGACTTTCCCGAGACAAGAAGCTGCCATGGAAACCATCTTTCTCATTATATAATGTGGATTTTCAGCAATTTAAATGCTTCATGTCCTTTTATTATTATTATTATTATTATTATTATTATTATTATTATTATTATTATTATTATTATTATTATTATTATTATTGTTATTATTGTTATTATTATTGTTGTTGTTGTTATTATTATTATTATTATTGTTGTTGTTGTTGTTGTTGTTGCATGATCCAAAGAAAGAGCCAAACCACAAACTTACCGTCAACGCTGAAAAATTAAAAAATCAAATTATATTTGCCTTCGAATCAGAGTGCTTAATGAAAAAGCAAGAATTTCGCCAGCCTTTTATATATCGCAAAGGGAACTCCCATAACGCCGCTAAATCAATTCTATTTCCTGTGTTAACGGAAGAGCACTTACAAATGTTCAAATTAATTTCCAATTATCGCTAAGGATCAAGTTCCCTCTCGTGTCTGAATTACTATTCATTAATGGAAAACTGATTGCCAATAACTCTCGCTTCAATACATTTCTGCCAGATGCACCTCTTTCAAAGTAATCAACATTTTCAATATCACAATTAGTAGAGGAGATGAATAAATAGGGACAAAGGTCAGCTGACAGAAACAACGGGACAAATTAGTAAATTAAATACGTGAGCAGGAAACTAAATAAGTTCATTCGCATATTTTCTTTGTCCTTATGACAGCAATAGGTAATCCGAATAAACCTCTGGAACAATTAAGATCAAAATAAAAACAAACAAATACAAATATAAATATAAATTTACAACAAAATAACCAGATTATATGATACAAAATAAGTATCCCTCACCTCATGCCAACACCACTCTTGGTTACATGAATTTCAGATCAACAAGGATAGAACACCGAATTTTCCGGAATTTGTCAAACAGAACAAAAATATATGAAAAGCCCCCGAAGGAAAATGCCCAATGAATTAAAAACGACAAATTCTGAAATCACATCGTTACAGCCAGACGAGAATTTAATCCTATTCAGCGACCTAGTAACAAAGTTAACTGTTGTATAAATATTCTAAATCCCTCTAGCCCCCACTTCGTATTCCACCCAAAATACAATACTACAAAGCAAATAAAAAAAAAACAAATAGCCATTTAGACGAGGCAATATCTATTTGTCATTTTTCTCCCTTCCTGCTCCCCGAGCTTCCGAGGAAAAGGTATATGCCGCCAGATTAACCAATACCAATAAAGAACGGAGTCGGTTCCGGTTAATTATTGGCTGGGTTACCATTAATTCACAAAGGACGCCGAGCTTTAGATCTTCCGCCGTCGGCTCCGTTTAATCAGGCGCTGCATTAAATGAATCAATTTCTATTTTAAGCAACCCATTGTTTGCTTCGATGAGCTTTGGCGGTTAGCAGGCGTTTATGTGCGAATGAAGAGGCTCTCCCCCCCCCCCCCCTCTTTTTCTGCCGCAATTAATTGGTCAAGTCAGAGGGTGGCATTTCAAGCACGTGCGACCGTACGCACGCTCACACACACACACACACACACACACACACACACAATAATATATATATATATATATATATATATATATATATATATATATATATTATATATATATAATATATATATATATATATATATATATATATATATATATATATATATATATATATGTATATATATGTGTGTGTGTGTGTGTGTGTGTGTGTATTTTGTATGTGTGTGTGTTCATCAATCATGAATTTTCAATTTGAAAAAACAATATTTTGTATCATATGTAAACAGTTGTATACTGAAAGTGATTAATCGATATGAGAGCAGCTCGAACTCGGAAGCAGAAGAGATATGCCGCAATTTCCGTCTTATGAAATGTCATGGTTCAAACAACAAAAAAACAAATCCATCACTACCTGGACGACCTGCACAAACATACATACAAACAACCGCCGAAGCTACAGCAACAAACCGACATCAGTGCGTGAGATTGGATGCAATACCTGAAGCAGCCAATTAAAAAACAAGTGGGTATGATCTTGCTTCTTTCCTTCTGTACACTGAAAAAAAAAACATACAAAATAACGATAATAATTTTAATTTCCTTGAAATGGAATGTTATTTAGCTTGGCTACCAGGATACGCATTGCCCTCATAGTATCCATTAGCGAGTGACTCGTTCGTTTGTTTTATATCAAGCCAGCCTTTGTGCAGGAACGGGCTCTTGCTCTAGGGCAACCCGTAACCGAGTGATAGAAACGGTTAGTCTGTCAACATGGCACATCGTGCGCCTGCGCCGCCTGGCCAACAGTTGCTAGATACTGCTAGCTGAATACTACCAAATCCCTTTCGTCTGAAACACTAAAGGAACTGATGCAATATTTTGTATCCCGATGGTACTCCACCTGCTCTTTCCCTCTCCTCTCCCGACTACCATCCTCTTCAACCTAAGTGTCTTCCTCCTGTCACTCAACTTGGCAGCTGTTTGCGCCCCATCCCAAACAAGCAAAGCTGAGCAGAACCCTCATCCATATCCAGGTAACAATAATCATTGCAGGAGAACTCGTGTGAAGTGTACGAGATGGAAGCGACCAATCTCACTCGGCCGAATTACTGAACTGGGAAGTCATCGTAACCATATTAATATCAGGAGTGTTCTGCTGATATGTATCACGATATCACCTGCTGTGCCCCTCTGCCAAGCTGTTATTAATAGCGTTATGACAATGACTCAGTTTTCATTACGGACATTAATAATACAAGCCTGTTACGATTATTATGCACGATTTATGCGCATCCTTGTGGGAGAACTCAAAATGAACTAAAGATGATAGCATCCACACAACATATTTCTCACAAGTGAAAAGATAAAAAGCAGAGAAATATAAGGGAAACAAACGGATTGAAATATAAATTTCATTAATGTCAAATATATTAAACATTTATGAAGGTTGCGGTACTTTTCATGTACAATAACGTCAAATTTTACCCTACTACAAATGGCTAAATCTGAGCAAGTTTTGATTTGACAGTCTTCGTTTCGTCTTAATTGGACCAACCTGGAATTTTCGATGAAGAACAAATTGTCAAATACATTACCTAAATTTCTTTTTGCGCTTTACCACAATTAATAGGCAGGCATGAGAGACAGAAAGATACGACCGCCATGGAATAACAGGCAAATATTGTAAAATATGAAAGAATGTAAGAAAAAATGTATGTCACAAATACTTGTCATAACCTTATACCAAACGTCATTCAAACATAGCGACTGTATCAACAAAAGACCGAATGTTATACAGTATATAGGCAAGAAAATCACTATATGAAAAATATGAATGCCATAAAAATGATGAAAGTTACGTAACGAAAATTAATGTTAAACGCTATAATAAAGAAAAAAAAATTTTCCATACGAAAGCTGTGTCATAAAAGATACCTAATTCCGCAAAAAGAGGTTTCATAAACTACACTGACTGTCATAATAAATATTAAGGTCCAAAATAACGTCCATACCATTAGAGCCCTAATAACATCAGAAGACACCGCCTGTCGCCAAATGGCAATAAATGTCTTAAACTTCCAATTGAAGATGATGAAAAAGAACAAGTGCAAAAATAGAACGATGACATATAAAGTACGGATGTATTCGTTTCGAAATCCATTAACAGACACTTCAGTTTAATGGAATATGAGATTTAGGACCGATACCAAACGCTAGGACCTATGAGGTCACTCAGCGCTGAAAGGAAAATCGAGAGTAAAGGAGCTTCTAAAGGTGTAACAGGAAGAAAACCTCGCACCTGCACTGTGAAACAACTGTTAGAGAGGGTGGAAAGTAAGACGAAAGAAAGATGATAAGAGCAGAGGAACAGTAGAAAGAATGAAAGGGGTTGGAGCTAGGGACCGAAGGGACGCTGCAAAGAACCTTAAGTAATGCCTAAAGTGCACCGGGACTTCAATGTAATGATTATAATTACGGTGCAGCTAAAAGATTCTCCCCCCCTCCTCCCTCCTTCCCTCCCTCTAACAGACAGAATGAGATAAAAGGCAAATGGATCGGAAACTTCCAAGTTTTCAATGGGCCTCATTCTTGACAAAAACAAAATGAGGTTTTCTATTCTCTCTTTTCGTCTCTCGGGAAAGAGATCGGACTCCCGTCTTCTGCAAGACATGAAGAAGAAGAAGAAGAAGAAGAAGAAGAAGAAGAAGAAGAAGAAGAAGAAGAAGAAGAAGAAGAAGAAGAAGCGAGCAACTTGCTCCTTGACGCCCTAATTAAACGGAAAGCTGGATTCAGGTTACTGCCAATTCAGAGCTGACTTTTAGAGAACGCTCTGTAGCCTTCGAACTGAGCAAACAACGGAAAAGCAAAAACATGGGAAATAATTGGGATTAAAAAAAAAATTAAAATAGGAACTAAGTCTATTCGTACACTCAGTGTCAGCTTGCTCGAGTGTTCAGTCTATCCATGTATCTACATTTATATATATATATATATATATATATATATATATATATATATATATATATATATATATATATATATACATATATATATACATATATATATATATATATATATATATATATATATAATATATACATATATACATATATAAATGTATGTATAAATAGATTGACAGATGGATAGTCTAGAACTCAAGCAAGCAGACAGTGAGTGTACTAATAGACTATATATATGGTATATATATATATATATATATATATATATATATATTTATATATATATATATATGTATGTATATATAAATATGATACTGTATATATAGTATATAAATATATACTGTATATATATATATATATATATATATATATATATATATATATATATATATATATATATATATATATATATAGTCTATTAGTACACTCTGTCTGCTTTGCTGAGTTCTAAACAATCCATCTGTTAATCTATTTATTTATAATATATATATATATATATATATATATATATATATATATATATATATATATATATATATGTACATATGTATATATATATATATATATATATATATATATATATATATATATATATATATATATATATATATATACTGTATATATTGTTGTCTGTCACCGCTATCCTCCTTCTCACTTTCTCATAATTTTTACTTCCAGCATGGCTCTGCCTCCATACATTCTTTTAAAACTCCTGAACCAATCCATCTCGAGGTCAAATAAATTAACTTTATCACATACACAATTGTTCTGTGCATTAGTAGAATTACTAAAAGGACCTCATTCAAACTGGATCGTATCTAATGGAGTATTTATTCAGAAAAAGTTACAAGCTTTCTTGGACAAACAGTCCTCATTATCAAGTATCCGTACAGTGACCAGACGCGTAGTCCAGCTGTATTTATATCTGTGTGCTGGGTACTTTTAATCCTATAATCGCCTAGCTCCTCCTGTGTGACCCCCACCCCCTCGTGACCTTGGCCTTTCTCTGCCCGCTTCCTCCAAATGTTCCGTGCGTCCTCTTGCAGAACATTTGGAAGACGCGGGCAGAGAAAGGCCAAGGTCACGAGGTGGTGGGGGTCACACAGGAGGAGCTAAGCGATTATAGGATTAAATGTACCCAGCACACAGATATAAATACAGCTGGACGACGCGTCTGGTATAGTTACGGGCTGCTCTAGAAGCAAGAGCCCGTGCTGGCACAAGGCCAGCTAAATCTAAAACAACAACAAGCGTCTGGTCATTGTATGGATACTTGATAATGTGGACTGTTTGTCCAAGAAAGCGTGTAACTTTTTCTCAATAAATACTCCATTAGATACCATGCAGTTTGAATGACGTCCTTTTAGTAATTCTACTAATGTACAGAACAGCTGTGTATGTGATAAAGTTAATCTATTTGACCTCGAGATGGATTGGTTCAGGAGTTTTAAAAGAACGTATGGAGGCAGAGCCATGCTGGAAGTAACATACTCTGTATATATATATATATATATATATATAATATATATATATATATATATATATATATATATATATATATATATATATATATATATATATATATATATATATATATATATATATATATACTTATAATCTCACACATGAAAAATTCAAATCCATGGGACTCCAACTAACCTTATAAAAAATGGATTGTCCATATATAAAAACGAATAACAGAGAGAAAATAAATATACCAATAGAGTAGCTGTTAGACTACCAATACATAAACTTTAAAACTACACCCTTATATAACGTGACCTTACCGACGCTACCAAGAAATAATGTTTCTCATAACTTTATCCAAGACCTAAAGAGGAAAGGTCTTGCTTTTACCATTTTCCAGGATTGAAAAGGACGCAAAAATGCAGCAATGAATGAAATCAGTAATAATTATTATTCTTTTTTTCTATCAGTCATTATATTCGACTGGGTGGTATTTACAGTGTGGGGCTCCGGGTTGCATCCTGCCTCCTTAGGAGTCCATCACTTTTCTCACTATGTGAGCTGTTTCTAATAGCACGCTCTTCTGCACGAGTCCTGGAGCTACTTCAGCATCTAGTTTTTCCAAATTCCTATTCAGGGATCTTAGGATCGTGCCTATTATTATTATTATTATTATTATTATTATTATTATTATTATTATTATTATTATTATTATTATTATTTCGTTTATCAAGACATCTGATTTAATCGCTTGAAATAACATGACAAGTGGTTTTGTGAAGCATTTTCTCACAGAGACGACGCTAGGGATTTTTCCGTGGAAGAAAAAAGACGTTTGCGACGGGGAAGGGGTGTGGAGGAGAAGCAATAAAATGGATAGAAGGAAACAAAGACCGCTGGAAAAGTAGCAGTGAAGAAAAGAAGCCCACAATTAGCATGAGGAGAAGATCACAGAAGACAGAGATTAAGACGAAAATAAAGAAAAACAGTAAGATAAAAGGAACAGAGAGATAAACAAGAAACGTTGAAAGGTGTTGAAGAAACAAACAAGAGCAGGAAATCTTGAAACGAACGAGAAGGAGAAGAATGCAAAAAGAAGATAAAAGATGTAAATCACGGAAATTTTAAGTAAACAATTTAAAAAATAATAAAGACGAGGAGGAGGCGAAAACTAGAATATTAAAAGATGGAACTAGTAAACAAAAATATTGAAAGTAAAGTCTTAAAGAGGCTATGACTGGTGACAGTGAATGAAGAAGGGAAAAATAATATAAATAAAACGTTATTGAGGGGAATCAAACGCAGAATTAGTAAGAGATGGAAATAAAATGAAGGATATAAAGAAGTATAAAGACGGAGAGGAAGAGGACAAAATCAGATACAAGTACAAAGGATTCTGTTACATGCAAGCATTGATACAAAATAAACATATATATATATATATATATATATATATATATATATATATATATATATATATATATATATATATATATATATATATATATATATATACATATATACAGTATATATAAAAATATATATATATATATATATATATATATATATATATAATTTATATATATATATTATATATATATATATATATATATATATATATATATATATATATATATATATATATATATATATATACATATCACACATTACCACAGTTTCTTATTGATAAATGAATCACTACAAAAGTGATAATAATCATATATATATATATATATATATATATATATATATATATATATATATATATATATATATATATATGTATATATATATACTGGTTTATCACCATGACAAATCATTATAATACACGCAAAACAAAATACGGAAAACACCAAATGACTGATAAAAATAAGCGTTGTGGAATGAACATTAAACAATGACTGATCCTCCTAATCCGGTTTTAGCTACCGTCATGTCTAAAGGTCGTATGAAGGTGTATGTCTCTTGTGTCAGAAAAATGGATATAAAGGAAAAGATGTTCACTCTTACATCTTGTACTGCGCCAAAGCCGACAGTTCAACATCTGCCTTTTGAAAGTCAAGGACAGTTTCAAGTTCTAAAGTCTAATTTTAACTGCTTTTTTTAGTTTTCTGTAAAAGAAAACTATTGAGATAGCTATTTGTCTGCCCGTCCGCACTTTTTCTGTCCGCCCTCAGATCTTAAAAACTACTGAGGCTAGAGGGCTGGAAATTGTTATGTTGATCATCCACCCTCCAATCACCAAACACACCAAATTGCAGCCGTCCAGCCTCGTTAGTTTTTATTTTATTTAAGGTTAAATTTAGCCATGGTCGTAAGTCTGGCACCGTTATAGGTGACAACAACACTGGTCACCACCGGCCCCTGGCTGAAAGTTTTATAGGCCGCGGCTGAGAACTTCACTGGCCGTGGCTGAGAGTTTCATACAGTATTATACTGTACAGAAAACTCGACTGCGCCGAAGAAACTTCGGCGCATTTTTTACTTGTTTATATCTGGGACAATAAAACTGGACATTGCTCAGCCTATGAAATTAGTAAAAGTACAGTGTGCCTTATAAATCTTAAGGTCACATCCAGTATATTATGAAACTACCAGGAACTTGTTTTCGATCTTTGTATTACGACGCCTGTTGCCAATATCATCTTCATTAAGGAAGATGATTTTAGGTTCTTTGCGTTGTGAACAGAACCTAGAAGATACTTGTAAGTTCTATCTAATCAATTATAGCAAACATGTAATTTCCTAACTGATATTACCGGGTAACGCATGCCTATTACAAGCTTCGATGCCCAAGAAGTGCCACGAATATCTTGTTTTCCCCTAGCGATTGGTAGGAAATACTCTGCGTATAGTAAACGTCATCTGATATCTTGTTTATTTTACAGTACAAAACATGCTTTATAAGCACAGAACCCTGACTGAATGGAGAACATTTATGTAGAGAGCTTACCATTTGCGACGAACACTCGAGCGCACGGACAAGAAGTGAGGTCTGCAACTATATAACGATGCCGTGAAGAGGTAGACACTGATACCCTTTCTCACGCACATTTTTTTGTCGACGTACCAAGTTAGGTTTAATACTTCCCACCAATGATACATCACTCAGTAAACTTAGCTTCATATGATAGGTTTTCGTCAATAATTCATTTTTGGGTGAGAAATGTCAAGCGCTTTTTCTAAACCCGCCATGACCGAGAAAATAAGCATATGACAATTGGACTTCCGCTAAAAAAACAATAGCAGCTATCTTGTCTTTTTTAAAACTCTTTCTCTCCCTAACCCAAAAAGCACGGCGCTCCCTTGAGAATATTTCTGAGACAAGATTTTCTTTTAGTTTTCTGTAAAAGAAAACTATTGAAATGGCTTTGTCAGCCCGTCCGCACTTTTTCTGTCCGCCCTCAGATCTTAAAAACTACTGAGGCTAGAGGGCTGCAAATTGTTATGTTGAGCATCCACCCTCCAATCATCAAACATACCAAATTGCAGTCCTCTAGCCTCAGTAGTTTTTATTTTTATTTAATGTTAAAGTTAGCCATAATCGTGCGTCTGGCAACGCTATAGGACAGGCCACCACCGGGCCGTAGCTGAAAGCTTCATAGGCCGCGGCTCATACAGAAAACTCGATTACGCCGAAGAAACTTCAGGGCATTTTTTGTTTGTTTTTTTAAGTTTCACCCCAGAAAGTGGAGCTTTGCATAGGAATAAAACATGTAACTATTCGAAGAAAAGAAACTTTGAAGAGTTGATAAAATATTCACAGTAATAACATTTTCAACAGAGCACACAGAAAAGTTTTGTTGAGAGCCGTTTGACGTTCATAAGATGAAAGCGTATTCCTGTCAGATTGTCTAGACGGGAGTGGCAAAATTTGAGGAAGAGTAGGTCTCAGAGACGGCTGTGTCATTTCTTTGTAGCTGCTGAATTTTATATAGATGAACAGATGGGAGGAATTAGGGAACCAGCAGTAATTTATGCCCAAAGTACAAAATAATAATTTTTATATTTGTTACTATAAAACATTAAAAAACTTCATGTGCTTTACTTGAAGTTTTATAAAGATATGTATTTCTTCTAAAATTTCATAACTAAATAAATTAACTATAACTTTAAAATGTATAAAGATTAGCTTTATTTTTACGAGGAATCTTTTGTATTTTCCAAATCAATGAATATTAAAAGAAAATTTCCTTTTTTTATATATATCACTTATCATTTATAATATGTCCGGTGGTTCGTTTATACGTATACTGTCTCAAGAGGGAAAATAGGAATTTGGTTTCCAAATAAAACACCTTCTTTAAAAGACCTCATCCCAAGAAATCCCTCCGAGATGATGTTTGGATGCTGAGGCTTTCCGTAATATTCTTATTTTCATTTCTGTAATGTTATAGTTATATACAGATTCAAAGTTTTCTCATAAAGATAGTGTCCCGGATTTTACTTTGTTTTATTCTTGTACGTATATATACATACACACACACACACACACACATATATATATATATATATATATATATATATATATATATATATATATATATATGTGTGTATATATATATATATATACATCTGTGTGTATGTGTGAATATGGATATATATATACACTACAAATATGTGTACATATATACACATTACATATATAGATGTATATATATACTATATATATATACATACATATACATATTTATATATCTATATATATATCTATATATATATATAAATATATATATATATATATATATATATATATATATATATATATATATATATATATATATATATATATACTGTATAATTTACTGGTCACCTTTTACCAGATATGCATGTGACTGTGATAACCATAATCCTTCCTAATTTCCAGAATTCTTCACACTTTTCGGATACGTTTGTCATTATAAAGCTTTGAATCCATAAAGTACAAGAATATGAAGTTATTCTGATGTCTGTAGCAGGATTCGAACCCATATCCAGAGTATCTTATTTATATATATATATATATATATATATATATATATATATATATATATATATATATATATATATATATATATATATATATGTGTGTGTGTGTTTGTGTGTCACGAAAAGGCAAAAGCTCAATATAGGACATAAAGGGTTGAAGGAAAGGCACACGAACTTTTGACATTAACCATGGTATCCGACGGCGTTTCGAAATATTTCATTGCATTTTCAAGGCAGCAATGACTTAATATAATCTAATTATGAAAAAAGTCATAGTATAAAATTTCATTTCAAAAAATCTTTTTTTTCTAAACAAACCTACCCAATACACGGCCAAAACGCCGTCAGACACATTAAATAATATCAAGAGTTCGTTTGCCCTTCCTTCAGCCCTTGAGATATTGAGATTATATATATAT
>NC_089755.1:27755176-27760176 GCF_040412425.1 Macrobrachium rosenbergii
GAGTAATGCTACCCAAATAATTCTTCTTGCAATCGGGTCTTCCACCTTTACCGTTATACTATGGGCCAATTATTCCCTCGCCCATTTCTCTAAACTTTTATCACTTCCAGGCATCCATAAATCATACTAACTCCACCATACTGCAGCATCTCGCTTGCAATCCCATTTTCTCCTGGTGTCTTTCCAATCATGGGAATTCACTTCGGAGGCATACTCAAACTTACAGTACCCATTTCCACCCTTGTGTTACTAATAACTAATGTCTAACCCCTTTATATCTTCCACATTCAACAGATAACAAAAACTCAAATGAGCAATGACTACATTCACTTCAGAAGGATAGTCTCCCATTTACATCTTCTATCCTGAGACCCATTTTTTCATTAACTTTGCTCTCTGTATTTAATTCCCCAAAAAACAAACTTATTTCTCCCTAAATTTCTCACTGTCATCTTACCTTGCTATTTTCTATTTTTTTAACACTTGCTCTCTTTCTTATTTTCTACTTGTCCAGCCTATCCATCCTCCTATAAACTTTATATATATATATATATATATATATATATATCTATATATATATTTATATATATATATATTCTCCTATTTATGCAATTACATCCCCCCAACCCCCATTTTTTTTCACGCATCTCATTTACTCATCCTCCCTTCTGTCTTCAAAATCTCTGCGTATTTCACATAGCCACAAGCACTGCCTCTTGGCGTACAACCCTGTATGACGTTCAACATATTTTCCATGTACTCTTTTATCTGGTCTTTAAATTTTGTCCACATTTCATCCATCTTCTTTTATGTTTTTCTCATTTCCTTCTTATCAAGCTCACTTGTCTTAATTGTATGTACAACAACACACTGTCAACCCTTCATCTCCACTATAAATTTAATTTCCTCCCCAGCATAAACTTATATCAGTGTCAATCTTCACTTCAAACAATTCAAGATCAGATATTCCACCTCTTCTCCCCATTCTGTCCATCAACTTCCTCATCTATCTGCTCTGCATCTACACGCAATCTAGCAGACTTTTTTTTGATCACTGTCTCTTCCCCAATTAGGATTACATATATTCTTCAATGGAAACTATATGTTTCTTATAATCAAGCCAATTTCCTAATGTATTTTAACTAGACACTACATTTTCATATACTCTAAGAACTCCATACCTACCAAGAATGAAGTCTTTTTTTCTGTCCCTCACTTAGCATTTAAATCACCTAGGACAATCATCCTTTCATACTCTACAAATCGAGGTAAACAGTCAAGCATAGAATCGGACTCTCTCCCCTAGGCTGTTCTTCTTTTAGTCTCCTTCAGCCCTCGACCATACACACTAACTATTACAACTTTTCTCCTAACACACACAGTCTTGTCCACACAACAGTCGAAATATCTAAAACACCTGCACTCTTCACCGATTCTATTATATATAAGTATTGTATATATATATATATATATATATATATATATATATATATATATATATATATATATATATATAAGAGAGAGAGAGAGAGAGAGAGAGAGAGAGAGAGAGAGAGAGAGAGAGAGAGAGAGAGAGAGAAACCTGCAAATTGACAAAGCTGCATTTGGCCCAATGTGGGTCCCTATATATATATATATATATATATATATATATATATATATATATATATATATATATATATATATATATATATATAGGAGAGAGAGAGAGAGAGAGAGAGAGAGAGAGAGAGAGAGACACCTGCAAGTTGACAAAGTAACTGGCATGTTGTACCATTGGCCCAATGCTGGCTATATATATATATATATATATAGGAGAGAGAGAGAGAGAGAGAGAGAGAGAGAGAGAGAGAGAGAGAGAGAGAGAGAGAGAGAGACACACACCTGCAAATTGACAAAGTAACTGGCATGTTGTACCATTTGGCCCAATGCTGGGTCCCCTACATATATATATATATATATATATATATATATATATATATATATATATATATATATATATATATATATATATATATATATATATATATTATATATATATAAATATCATATAATATATATATATAAATATATATAAGAGAGAGAGAGAGAGAAACCTGCAAACTGACAAAGTATCTGGCATGTCGTACCATTTGGCCCAATGCTGGGTCCTCTAATGCATAAACAAATTTCGTGGAAAGATTTGGAAATTCCACAGATGCTCGAAGTAATTATGTCATTTATCGGTAGAGGAGCAGAGTGTTCCCTCGAATGAAAGGAGTGAGAAGGGAGGGGAATGAACAATGGGAGAGGAACGAGGGGAGGGGGGGGAGTGGCGAATATACTGCATTCGCCTGTGATTTAGACTTGGAGTTTTTCTCTCATTTGCTGATGAGTTTACTAAAGCATCTCCTATGAAAAAATATAAATGCGAATATAAAAACTTAAATCTAATATAACATTCAGGCCACTGGCCAAGCAGTGGGACCTATGAGGTCATTCAGCGCTGAAAATTATGTTGAAACAATTGTAGAGAGAGGGTGGAAAATAAGGTGGAAGAAAGAGAATATGAACGGAGGTATAGTAAAAGGAATGAAAGAAGTTGCAGCTAGGGGCCAAAGGGACGCTGTAAAGAACCTTAAGTAATGCCTACATTGCACCGAGTGGGGTGCACTGACGGCACAACCCCCCTACGGGGAAATACGAAAACAAACGTGAATAAATAAATGCAATGCCTAACGGCCGACACACACGAAGGGAAAGTGAACACAAACTCTGCATACTTTATACGTGTTGGTTAATAAATTCATTATATAATAAATTGCTATTCAGAAGTTCAAGCGCAAATGCAATGTACTGCTGCCCTAATACTATTCTTCTTACATTTTAATACTTTTTATCTATTTATGTATTTAATATTTTTTTTTCTTTTTTAATAATTGGGATCTTTCTCCCTGCACTTCCTCTAACGTCTTTCTAATCAACACCATATTCCTTGGAAGCTTGCATTTCAAGTCAGTGGCCCCTTTGGTCTTGTTTTATATGAATGGGTTTCATCTACTGAATAATAATAATAATAATAATAATAATAATAATAATAATAATAATAATAATAATAATAATAATAATAATAATTGAAACACACCATTAATGAAGACATAAAAACTTAGGACTTTACTACCTCGGCCTTTTTTATAGTTGTATCCACAAACGGAGAAATACTGCAAAACGTGTGTTCAACTTATTTAACCAACGATAACCTTCAAATGGTACTGTACTGGAAATAATTTCATATCGATGAATATATCACATTGGAAGTCGAAAGAATCAAAGATCAGTAATAAAAAATTTAAATAACTACTGTAAAAAATAAAAATAAAAGACAAAAAGCTTTTGATATGAATCAGGAAAAATAGTTACACACAAGACCAGTAACAAAAGACAAAATAGCTATATTTTGATAATGATTTTCTAGTCAGGAAAATAGTTACATATATACACCTATATATATACGGTATACAAGTGTATATGGTTTCAACGTTTAAATAGTGTTTTATATATATATATATTACACTGTAGTATTACAGAAAAAGACATATATATATATATATATATATATATATATATATATATATATATATATATATATATATATATATGTGTGTGTGTGTATATATATTTATATATATGTGTGTGTGTGTGTAACAGTCACGAGGGTGACCTTTGAAAGTCTTTGAACAGTGTGATATGATGACCTGGCAGGGCACTTCCGATATAGAGGCGGTGGTGCCGGTGGCGAGGAACATCTGACGTATGCATTTGGGATCTGACGAGTGCATTTTAAGCGCGCGGAAACAATGTGTGCTCGTTCGGTCACTGAACTAATGCACCGGAAATGCCCCCTCTCCGGTGGGGTATGTGCGTGCGTGTGTGCGATTCCCCACGATATATGACGGGAGGCATATGGACTCACGAGAGAACTCTAGTTTCGGTGGGTGGTGTGTGTGTTTGCATTGTGAGTGTTTAAGGACCACCACCGTGAAAATACCTTACCTAGCGGCCATAAGAAGTGAGTACCATAACTCATGAACGTTTATTTTTTTTTTCCAGACTTTATATAGTTCTGCAGTGGAATCCCGTTGTGTCTCTCTTATGCATTTTTCTGTTCGAACATGTATGTATGAACGTTCATTGCAGGTGTTAATATAATGATATATTTCTTTCTACAGGAAACTCGAACATTGTCCTGGAAGGACAATTAGTGGGAAGTGGTGTTATTACTTTTACAGACTATATGACTTGTATTGTGGTCGTTACGACCTTATTATATTGCTTGATAACAAGGGGGTCATTGACTATTATGGTTTGGTGTAAAATAATATCTATACTGGTTTGGGGAACAGTATTCCCTATAATAAAGTGTTCCTTTGATAGGGAGTGTGAGTCATTCCATTTCTTGATCGTAGTTTTTGCAGAGTTACTTTGGTTAAATTTCTAATAAAGTCTAGTTTTTCTCTCTCACTGTCTCATTCCAGCATGCCTTTGTGTAAAGATAGGTTTAGAGAGAATCTTATGACGAAAAGAGAAGGGATCTGCTGACTCAGGTAAGGCCACAGCTACCAGAAACATCTCAAGGAAGGTGAGATGCTAAATTCTGTTCTTAAAACAGATACTTCAATAAACCGCCGGCTCTCGAGCCCGGGCTGGATAACACACACACACACACACACACACACACACACACATATATATATATATATATATACATATTTTTTTCTTCGTTTTAACGTGCTTTTTCCCATTTTTTATATGGGGTAAGCACGATGCCTTCTTTTGAAGGACTTTGATTTGGCGTTGGGGTAGGCCGTAGCCTCGATCGGCTGCCCTGCCTGACATCGCTTAAAACCCGGTAGCACATGTGTATATGTATCGTTCCAAATCCCCAGCTCCTTTCTATTATATTTATATATATATATATATATATATATATATATATATATATATATATATATATATATATA
>NC_089755.1:27765176-27777676 GCF_040412425.1 Macrobrachium rosenbergii
CAAAGACTCTGAAGGCGGTTATTGAGGCCCAAAGGGAACCGGACACGACGACCTTTGCACTCAAGTGCTGAAGGGAAGAGAAAGGGGAAGACAGAAGGAGAAAGGGTCGTCTAGGTCTCCCTCCGTCTTTGCAACTGTCTCGGGAAACGCGGTCACGTCTCATAAACAGTAACGATAATTTCATAAATAGATAGATTGATAGAATATACAATTTAGGCTGAAGGCCAAGATCTGAGACCTATAACGTCATTCAGCGCTAAAAGGAATATTGAGAGTAAGAGGTTTAAAAGGTGTAACAGGAAAAAAAAAAACTCGCAGCTGCACTACGAAACTTAGAAGAGGGTGGAAAGTAAGATGGAAGAAAGAATATGAATAGAGGTACAGTAAAAGGAATGAAAGAGGTTGCATCTAGCGGCCGAAGGGACGCTGCAAAGAAACTTAAATGATGCCTACAGTGCACTGTGTGAGGTGCACTGATGGCATTAACCCCTACGGGATTCAAAAATAGATGTTGTGAAATATCTATAGTGACGCAATCACTGATGCGATTAGAAGCATGCTCATTTATTTTAGAAATAAGCCACTTTAATATTTGTCTCATTACACTTACAGAAAAGAATGAGTTCGATTCAGAAGAGTACTGTGTTTAATGCTAATTATTCGTCTATAACAAGTGACAGTAATGAATTAAACGCATTCTACACTCAGGGTCGAGCACCTTCGCGGTAATGGTATATATTTACAACATATACATACTCCGTTCAACATTAATGGCGACAACAGTTTTTTTTACACTAACTGCAAACTCAGGAAAGAAGAATCAATGAATCCAAAAAACAACCATCCGTGACTATGAATTGAATTCGTATTGTGGTTTATTTCTGTTTAGTATATTCTTGGACGTGTTATTTTTCGTGCACTGGATTCGACACCTGCAGCCCTTCCTTAGAACGGAAGAAAACCCCTGTTAATTAGATAAAGGGCAAAGCGTGTGGATCCGCCGGGACAAAAAAAAAAATAAAAAAAAAAAAAGTGGGGGGTTATTCGCTAATTTTGCCACCAGTTGTGTACTTCACTGCAACTTCGTGCAAAAAAAAAAATAGTGGATCATTTCAATTAACAATGAAGAAAATTACAGTCATGGTTGCCGACAAAACTAGTTCAGACCTTCAACAATGCTAGACAGACAATACATCCGTCATCAGTGATATGAAGGTACAACCTTCGTAGCAGTATCCAATGAGATTAAGAGAAACGTTTATTTTTAACCTTTTCACGTTTTATCGACGGGAACAAGGCATCTTCAAAACAAACTGACCGTATTTAAAATCAAATAACAGTATTGTTAGCACTAGCCTGCAGCAGTCATTATTATACCGCCAGAAGTAACACCTAATTCGTGGAAATAAAGGGATTCAAAAATAAAAATAATGACGAACAGTTTAAAACACATGTGAACTATGCTTAATAAGAAGTCAGTAATCCAGGCAAAAAATAAAAAAAAAATCAAGAAAATATCAGCTAAAAAAAGAAAAAGACAATAATAGCTACAGGACGTATCCCCTTTTTAGTATAACTGTTATCTACCCCAATTTGACAAAACGAGGCGAGACTTGAAAAAATCTAATGCTATTAGCAAATACGTGAAGCACAATATAGACGTCGCATCATCATTAAAATAAAGAACATGCCGGATATAGCACGCGATTTGCAGAAGCAAATAACAAGCATCATTCCTAACTTTAATTAACTCTGTTCCTAAAAACAAAACTAACAAGAGCAGCATACTCAACCGGCAAGGCTCGATCGAGAGCGACCTACAGTATAATAAACTCTTCTAAGTTTATGCTACCGTAAAGGAAATAGGTTTTTTTTTTAAACCTGTTTTTATGGCTACAAGTACAGAATACTGATACCACAAAAGGTCCTGAAACCAGTATACACATACACATTATATATATAAAAATAAATGTATATCATGTATAATGTATATGTATATATATACATATATATATATATATATACACACGCATGTATATACATACACATATATATGTATATATATATATATATATGTGTGTGTGTGTGTGTGTATGTGTGTGTGTATATATACATAACCCCACGCTCAGGTATAAGATTTCACTGAAATACTGCCTTACACTTCTTGTGAGCTAGCGACAGATGAAGGGTGCAGCGCTTAGGCTCACGAATAGCTTGGACTGAATTTGCTCCCAGACTATTGCTTATAAATCCACCCAGCTGTAAATGAGTATCGGAATCTGCTGGGGTCAAGAAAAATGTTTTAGGGTAGAAATTGCCAACTCCACTCATAAAAGACTTGCTGAAACCAGATGGATGGATATATATATATATATATATATATATATATATATATATATATATATATATATATATATATATATATATATATATATATATAATATATATATATATATATAATGTGTATACATATATAACTAATGGCATACATGCATCCATAAAAATAACTGTTATAAACAAGGAAAGATAAAATGAAATTTAAGTATTAGCAAGGAGTATAGTAGGCAACCTTTTCAAAAACTGATAGACAGCTATTACTACTTTGGGAAGGAGAGTATGAATTATGGTTAGTAGGAAGGTATGACAAGCTGCTTGGTTCAAACCACTGGACAGATAAACTCAACATATGCAAACAGAAAAAAAATTTTGAATACATAAAAATGAGACGAACATATGTATACAGCAAATATAAAGATTTTTTTAATAACATAAAAACCGCATTAGCAACGGAATATTTCACCTTCTCTTCTGCTCGTAACATTCTTTTCATCTCTTGATCCAAAGGACACTTTCAGTTTTACTCGAGAGGCTGATTCATCAATTCACCAAAGCGGACACAGAGGGTTTTTCGTTATTGCACTCGAAGGAAACTTCAAAGCGAGAACAGCATCACTCGCATGAATACCATTTTGCTGCAATTAATCCTAATTAGAAAGAGTCACTGAAAAACTGCACAACATGAAACAATTTGCTTCAAAAAAAAAAATCCCTAAATGCAAAACCTCTCTGTGTATCCGAGGAGAACTAGGCACGTGCAAAGCAAAGTCAAAATGACCGACATTTCACTGCGAGGGAAAATATACACGACTTTACGACGCTGGAAAAACACTTTAATCATGTGGGCTTCCGCGAATGCCACAGAATTAAAACTAATCACAGAGTAATCAAACTTTGTTAACGATGCGATAAAAAACAAACACGCGCGCACAAACACACACACAATGAGAGAGAGAGAGAGAGAGAGAGAGAGAGAGAGAGAGAGGAGGAGGAGGAGGAGGACTGTTGCTGGGGAGGGAAGTGTTGCTATGCTTACAGGAGACCTCCCACTAATGTAATAAGACCTTTCCCTTTTTGTGATCCTTCCCGAAGTAAATGCAAACAGACTCGTTGGTGCTTGCTCCCATTTACATAGGATCGCTGACATTCTTTGTATGAAATTTATTCCAAACACTGTTCAGTTTAATCTTTTCGTTCTCATTTCTTTTTTTTCTATAGCTGGAACGTTGAGCTAAACTAATAAACATTATTAACACGTCTATGTAATGAAAAAGATAAAAACAATCGTTATATATATATCTATTCTCTCCAGGTGGCCAAGGATACACTTCTTTGCGTCTCTACTGTTACTTAAATTGGAGAAAAAGAGCCACTTGGCGACGTGATATTATGGAATTATCTTAAGGCAGTTAGGCAGTCGGAAATTTGGAAAAAAGAGCCTACGCACAATCCTTCCAAAGAGACGGCAATACACTGGAAGCCAAGAATTAATAAAAACAATAAAAAACGAACACAAAACACATACATACACATATGTGTGTGTGAGTGGAATGAGGCTGCAATCCTCACATCCAGCCCAACTAGTGTCCTTGCGGCTTATGAGCCAATGGCGTCTAGTATTTCGTGATGCCCACCTATTCAAACACTGACAAGACTCGACGACTTTATTCTGATCAAGCTACCAGCATTAAAGTGAGCGTGTTACTATCAATTCCTCAGAAAGATGTTGGCTGGAAGAGGTTTACCCTTCTGGCACTCAACAGGTTCTCTGAGATGAAGATATCCTTCGCAAGCAAAGGTGCAGCTAACCAACGTTGGCTGTCTACCATAGGAATCATTCCACGCTTGGGTGGAAAGAGAACTTGGTGAATTTTAATGGAGCACACATAAATAGTTCCGCTCCGAAATGGAATATAACCTGTGTTCTTAATGAAGACTACAACCACCACCTCTCTCTCTCTCTCTCTCTCTCTCTCTCTCTCTCTCTCTCTCTCTCACATACACACACACACAATATATATATTTCTCTCCACACACACACAATATATATATAATATATATATATATATATATATATATATATATATATATATATATATATATATATACATATGATGATTATTATCACTTTTGTACGTGATTCATTTATCATATATATAGGTAAAATAAGAAATATAGGTCCTACACCCTGTTTCTTATTTTTATATATATATATATATATATATATATATATATATATATATATATATATATATATATATATATATACATAAGTCATATATAACTATATATATAATATATATATATATATATATATATATATATATATATATATATATATATGATGAATGTCTTCAAAACACAGTAACGTCCGGTGCTAAAATGCAAAATACCACAAGTAGAATTGAAATACATGATGTAAATCCTAATCGGTTTCGCTTTATTACTTAAGACATCGTCAAGAGGACTAATACTTAATGATAGAATTTACATTATATATACTAAGACGATTGTAGAAACGAACATTAAACTGTTTAAAAAAAAATTGCATGGCCCTGGCTATCACACATCTGCTATTCCTTACTTCATTATAAAACCAGGCTGACTAAACTAAAATGAAAGAAAATTGAGATATTTTTCACCTGCTAATCGCAATTTCGCTCATGTTACTGAAAACAATCATAATAGATACTGGGCAGATGATGAAAGGACTGGTTTAATCAAATCATATGACGGATAGGCACATCAGTTTTATAAAAGAAAGTTTTGGCAAGAACATGAATATTAGCATTTCCCCTTTATAACAAAATAAAAATGAAATATGCGTCTACACACACACACACACACACACACACACACACACACACACACACACACACACACACACACATATATATATATATATATATATATATATATATATATATATATATATATATATATATATATATATATATATATATATATATATGCATATATACAGTATATATAAAAAGTAAAAATATTGAATATTAGCCAAGGGATGCAAGAAAAATGTAATATGTTTATGTGTGTTTGTTTGTATGTATGTGTATATATAAATATATATATGTATGTATATATATATGTATATAAACAAGTATGTATTAGATTATCTGAGATCCTGAAATTGTATTTTCATCACCTGACATATTCGGCTTTAAGGCAGAGGTACCATAAGAGTGCTCCAAGGGTCGTTAGCTGACAGAATATCAATTTAAAAAGCTAAAGCTAAAGCAAAGAATCTATGAAATTCATTCAAGTTTTATTGTGTGATGACTAAAAAAAGATAACATTGTAAGAAAACAGAGAAAAAAATGGCATTTTTGAAGTAAGGAGGAGCGTTTTTCACCGTCTTCTGAAAGGTGACAAATTTTTCGGCGAGAGAATAAGACAAAAAGGACATGTAATACATTCAGAAACCCTATTAATGAATCAAATGACTGTTCATGCTTCAGAGAACCAGTGAAATTCCCCTCAATGCGACAATTTCCAATTTCTCAGCAATAAATGTTTTGCGGACAATGTTGATCTATGAATGCATTGTAAAAGCGCTCCCCAATATGGATTGCCCTAGTTGAAAGACGATTTCTTAAAAGTCTAAATTCGGTACGGAACGGGAATACGAAAAGCCGATTTATGATGAATACGTCCATAAACAAACATATGAATACTGTTCGAATATTAGAAAGCGCTCTGATATCACACCCAAGGCCACAGAAGAAGCATCCTTGATCCACTTCCCGGATTTGCATCCCGATCAAAATACATTTCAAAACCTAGTTATCCTTTCAAAGGGTTTTAGAATACAATACAATATAGAATTTAGGCCGAAGGCCAAGCGCTGAATGACCTACGAGGTCATTCAGCGCTGAAACGAAAATTGGCAGTAAAACGATTTGAGAAGTGTGACGGGGTGAAACCTCGCACCTCACTATGAATCAATATTATTGTTAGGGGAGGGTAGAAAGTAAGATGGAAGAAAGAGAATATGAACGGAGGTTACAGTTAGAGAAACAAAAGGGGTTGCAGCTAGTGGTAGAAGGGTCGCTAAAAGAACCTTTCTTAGCCCACAGTGCACCGCATGAGCTGCAAAGACGGCTTCAGGGAGGTTGTATCTCACCGTTCCACAAAATATCATTGGAATTCATTAACAATTTTGAGCTCTTTTATGGGTAGACAGATACGGACAAAAACAGGCACGTATTAAAACAGAAATTAATGCAAAAATACAATTTCTTTAAATATCTGAAACACAACAAAATTCTGTATCGCTACATCACATCAGCAGTCCATCTGCATAGGTTGCAATACCGCATAAGCCTGACATGCGATACATGATAATTCACTATCTTTTATAAAAATGATTACCCTTTTGAAACAAGACTCCAGTAAATTTGTGAACTTCTTTTTCGCGACGAAGTATATTCTCACTGCAATACTATACCATCTCGAAACGCACTAGTCATCGATACACATATATTACTAATTATGCTAAAGTTCGAACTGGCAACACAGCAGGACCATGATGGGGGAACGACAGGGCTAAAACACCATCAAAGTTTCTGCAGATCATTCCGACGTTACACACAGGACCGGGAACAAACATAGGCAAAAATTTACACTCTAGTCCAGTAAAACCCACACTATAGGTTGCTTTCGAAATTTTGGACAGTTTACTATAACCTGAATATTGGCGCATTTTTCAATAAGTGGCTCCCAATTTAGTTATTGGTTTAAATCTTAGTATTTTAATGTTTATATACATACATAATGTACAGTATATAAATATATATATAAATACATTAAAATATTAAGATTAAAACCATTAAGTAAATTGAGTATATATATATATATATATATATATATATATATATATATATATATATATATATATATATATATATATATATATATATATATATATATATATATATATATAGTATATATATATATATATATATATATATATATATATATATATTTATACAAAGAGAGAGAGAGAGAGAGAGAGAGAGAGAGAGAGAGAGAGAGAGAGAGAGAGAGAGAGAGAGAGAGAAATTTTTTCAAGAAATCTTTGACGCTAGAACAAACAGACCTATATATTTATAGTGAGCAGTGATATAAGATTGTCGTACAGCTTCCACTCCATTTCCCCGCCCCGTGAGCCTTTTTCGAAAAGCGTCCCTGTGACCGCACTCGAGGCTTCCATGCGCAGATTATGGCCGCATAACGAGAGCTCGTTTCGAGGCGTCTTTCAGCGTTTCGCCGCAAAGCTTCGCGCCAAGCAGCTCAAGTTCCTGAGGAAATTGAAGTCTTGCATTTTTTGTGCTCCTGTGACACTGTTTGGAAATGCAAGCACGGCTTGAATTTTCAAAGGCGCACAAGTTAATTTTCCTAAATAGAGAGCAAAATCTAAAGTAAATAGGGTGAGTTATCAACAGATTTTAATGCTAATCTATACTTTCAACAGGTAATTACACTACAGTCAGGTTTATCGACAATATATATATAGGTTTTATATATATATATATATATATATATATATATATATATATATATATATATATATATATATATATATATATATATATATATATATATATATATATGTATGTATATGTGTATGTATGTATGTATGTATGTATGTATATATATATAGTATATATATACAGTATATATATATATATATATATATATATATATATATATATATATATATATATATATATATATATATATATATATATATATATATATATAATCTGGTGCCTAAAAATCTAGTCAGAACACGCTTCACTCCAGACAATCTCCCTCACCTTCTCTTGATGTATATTACACACATTCAAAAGGATAATACACAACAGATTCAAATATAAGGCAGCCTAACATTCGCAATGTAAAATAAGATTAAAATAACTTCTAGAGGGATTTTGCCACAATACTACTTAAGACATCACCATTCTGTTCAATCCGGGACACCATATAATATTTGCTTGTTCGATTTCCCTTTTCCAAGACCGAAGCGTACAGGAAACTTAGAACATCCACCATAAATTCATTATCCCTATCTTATATTTTGACAGATGACGTAACATGCCGGTGGCGACATCATGGATTACTGGAATTAAAACCTAGAAAAAATTATTACTAAATATTGTATCACATACTCATTTCATAAGACCACGGGCATCTAATACTAATCTGGAGTGTACAGGCCTTGCTCTGCAAAAATTCTATTTTGAAAAAACATTTTATCCGCTCCTCTTACTAAACGTAGCCGATTTACTCAGTAGGGTCACCAGTGGCAAAATACACAGAGCAGTATCTATCCGTTTCTATACTCATCACATCTTTCGAGGTCAAAGCAGGCCGTGAATATCAAGACTGCGCAACTGGCATACCTGACTGAGGAAGCAACTGGCATACCTGACTGAGGAAGCAACTGGCACGCCTGACTGAGGAAGCAACTGGCATGCCTGACTGAGGAAGCAACTGGCGTATCTGACTGAGGAAGCAACTGGCGTACCTGACTGAGGAAGCAACTGGCGTACCTGACTGAGGAAGCAACTGGCGTACCTGACTGAGGAAGCAACTGGCATGCCTGACTGAGGAAGCAACTGGCGTGCCTGACTGAGGAAGCAACTGGCATACCTGACTGAGGAAGCAACTGGCATGCCTGACTGAGGAAGCAACTGGCATGCCTGACTGAGGAAGCAACTGGTGTACCTGACTGAGGAAGCAACTGGCATACCTGACTGAGGAAGCAACTGGCATACCTGACTGAGGAAGCAACTGGCATACCTGACTGAGGAAGCAACTGGTATACCTGGCTGAGGAAGCAACTGGCATACCTGACTGAGGAAGCAACTGGCATGCCTGACTGAGGAAGCAACTGGCATACCTGACTGAGGAAGCATCTGGCATGCCTGACTGAGGAAGCAACTGGCATGCCTGACTGAGGAAGCAACTGGTGTACCTGACTGAGGAAGCAACTGGCGTACCTGACTGAGGAAGCAACTGGCATGCCTGACTGAGGAAGCAACTGGCGTACCTGACTGAGGAAGCAACTGGCATGCCTGACTGAGGAAGCAACTGGCATGCCTGACTGAGGAAGCAACTGGCATACCTGACTGAGGAAGCAACTGGCATACCTGACTGCGGAAGCAACTGGTGTACCTGACTGAGGAAGCAACTGGGATACCTGACTGAGGAAGCAACTGGTGTACCTGACTGAGGAAGCAACTGGTGTACCTGACTGAGGAAGCAACTGGCATACCTGACTGAGGAAGCAACTGGCATGCCTGACTGAGGAAGCAACTGGCATACCTGACTGAGGAAGCAACTGGCATACCTGACTGAGGAAGCAACTGGCATACCTGACTGAGGAAGCAACTGGCATGCCTGACTGAGGAAGCAACTGGCATGCCTGACTGAGCAACTGGCATGCCTGACTGAGGAAGCAATTGGTGTACCTGACTGAGGAAGCAACTGGCATACCTGACTGAGGAAGCAACTAGCATACCTGACTGAGGAAGCAACTGGCATGCCTGACTGAGGAAGCAACTGGTGTACCTGACTGAGGAAGCAACTGGTGTACCTGACTGAGGAAGCAACTGGCATACCTGACTGAGGAAGCAACTGGCATGCCTGACTGAGGAAGCAACTGGCGTACCTGACTGATGAAGCAACTGGCATGCCTGACTGAGGAAGCAACTGGCATGCCTGACTGAGGAAGCAACTGGCGTACCTGACTGAGGAAGCAACTAGCATACCTGACTCATGAAGCAACGGGCATACCTGACTGAGGAAGCAACGGGCATACCTGACTGAGGAAGCAACTGGTGTACCTGACTGAGGAAGCAACTGGCATACCTGACTGAGGAAGCAACTGTACCTGACTGAGGAAGCAACTGGGATACCTGACTGAGGAAGCAACTGGTGTACCTGACTGAGGAAGCAACTGGTGTACCTGACTGAGGAAGCAACTGGCATACCTGACTGAGGAAGCAACTGGCATGCCTGACTGAGGAAGCAACTGGCATACCTGACTGCCTGGCATACCCTGAGGAAGCAACTGGCATACCTGACTGAGGAAGCAACTGGCATGCCTGACTGAGGAAGCAACTGGCATGCCTGACTGAGGAAGCAACTGGCATGCCTGACTGAGGAAGCAATTGGTGTACCTGACTGAGGAAGCAACTGGCATACCTGACTGAGGAAAGCAACAGCATACCTGACTGAGGAAGCAACTGGCATGCCTGACGGGCAACTGGTGTACCTGACTGAGGAAGCAACTGGTGTACCTGACTGAGGAAGCAACTGGCATACCTGACTGAGGAAGCAACTGGCATGCCTGACTGAGGAAGCAACTGGCGTACCTGACTGATGAAGCAACTGGCATGCCTGACTGAGGAAGCAACTGGCATGCCTGACTGAGGAAGCAACTGGCGTACCTGACTGAGGAAGCAACTAGCATACCTGACTCATGAAGCAACGGGCATACCTGACTGAGGAAGCAACGGGCATACCTGACTGAGGAAGCAACTGGTGTACCTGACTGAGGAAGCAACTGGCATACCTGACTGAGGAAGCAACTGGTATACCTGGCTGAGGAAACAACTGGCATACCTGACTGAAGAAGCAACTGGCATACCTGACTGAGGAAGCAACTGGCATACCTGACTGAGGCATGGCATGCCTGACTGAGGAAGCAACTGGTGCCTGACTGAGGAAGCAACTGGCATACACTGGCATACCTGACTGAGGAAGCAACTGGCATGCCTGACTACAACTGGCATACCTGACTGAGGAAGCAACTGGCATACCTGACTGAGGAAGCAACTGGTATACCTGACTGAGGAAGCAACTGGCATACCTGACTGAGAAGCAACTGGTATACCTGACTGAGGAAGCAACTGGCATACCTGACTGAGGAAGCAACTGGCATACCTGACTGAGGAAGCAACTGGCATGCCTGACTGAGGAAATGAAGGCGTGAGAATAGTATATACTAACAAAACATTCTTGAATGCTATAAAGTAATGAAAATAATGTAATCCTAGTTGATGTGAACTAAAACAAACTCTAGCCCCTAAGAGGTATGGAAAAGCTTTCCTTTAGGTTTTGAATAGGACAAATTTTTTATTTACTGACCAAATATAGCATCAACTGAAAAGTAATAATGTTATAAAGAAATACAGACTGGACTCAAATTAGGGGGCGAATACTATTTTGGCATAAAGACCAAAATGCAGAGAACTAATATAATGTATAGCATGACCGTGGAAGTTTCTAAAGATGTCATAAATTGGATCGTAGCGGATCAGTGGGATTGTTGGGGAACCTCACTCCCTTGTCCCGAGTTCATGCCCTATTCATGGCTTGTTAACTTCCACTCGCAACCTTACTATCCCTGTGATCTACGGATGGGGCTTGGGGGGGTGCCCATAGGTCTACCTACCATATATTATCAACCACTGCCTGGTACCCCCTAGCTATACAAGGCAATTACCTGTCCCTTGCCTCTGCCGCCCACGAGCAACCTCAAAACCTTTAAAACGCTTTCAATGTTTCACGACTTCAGCGTGAACCAGACCTCTAGATAGAACTGAAAAAAAAGTAAAAAATGTGCTGAAGTTTCTTCGGCCCAATCGAGTTTTCTATACAGTGTACAATAATGCTGTACGGAACTCGCAGGCACGGCCCATGAAACTCTCAGCCGCCCCCCATGAAACTATCAGCCACGGGCCATGAAACTCTCAGCCGCCGCCCATGAAACTTTCAGCCACGGCCCGGTGGTGGCCTGTGTTGTTGGCACCTATAGCGCTGCCAGACGCACTTTAACCTTAAATAAAATAAAAAAAACTACTCAGGCTCGAGGGCTGCAATTTGGTATGTTTGATGATAGGAGGGTGGATGATCAACATACCAATTTGCAGCCCTCTAGCCTCAGTACTTTATAAGATCTGAGGGCGGACGGACAGACAAATAGCCATCTCAATAGTTTTCTTTTACGGAAAACTAAACGCTTCTTTATTTGGAAGAAAAAAACTCAGAGCAATTCTTCAGAACTAATTCATTTCTCCAGAGTTAACTTTCGGCGAATTCTGCTACTCCAAACATGTCTGTGCCGTGACCTCAAA
>NC_089755.1:27780176-27800176 GCF_040412425.1 Macrobrachium rosenbergii
GAATCCAAAGGAAAATTAAAAGTTGCTATTTCCTTCAGTTTTAGTATTCGAACCGACATAAGGTCGTGAGAGCGAGACTAAAAAACTTGGCTAAGTATTCTCCAAAGAAAGATGCAATTCTGTTTCAGCTCATCTGCATATATATCTGCCAAATTCTCATTACATTTTACTAGAGCGGAATAAACCCATTCTCAACAGTGTAACAAATGTTTTATAGCAGTTATTGTATTTTAAGCTCATGAGCAGCATGCGTTTAAGGAAGATGTGTGGTCTGAAATTTTGTTTTTCAAACTGTTATGTAAGACGTCTGAGTAACGAAAGAAAAAGTCGAATGTCCCTTATACACTGTAAAAAGTTCAAGGTATAGAAAGCGTATAACATTTGAGCTAAGGTTTAAACATAAGTTAAAACGCCCTAATGGTCAGAAATACCCCTATCTATTGGTAGGCGGTTATTTATAATGAATATACGGACCCAGAAAAAGCAAAGATAGAAATGAGACAGGAGCAATATGGAAGATGTTGATTATGGTAAACAACGTAAGTTGTCGAAAGTGATTAAAAACCGTTATGATATCAGAGTAACTGGTTTGATGTAAGGTAAGGTCTAATACGGTGTTTTTTTTTTATCTCTATGTCTGTTTAATATCTTTGTAGATTAATGACTGCAGAAGTTGGAGAAAGATCAAATTTTTTATCTCTATGTCTGTTTAATATCTTTGTAGATTAATGACTGCAGAAGTTGGAGAAAGATCAAATTTGTGGGATGAGAAAACGGGTCATGCATAGCGCAGCCTGACTGATGGTTGCAGATGATACAATACTGATTAGGGATAGTGAACAGAAACTGCAAAAACTCGTGGGAAAAAAATTGCTTGCAAGAGGTGAAGGCTTAGAGTAAATGTGTGCAAAATTATAAGGGTATATATGGGATCAAAGACAATGGAACAGTAAATGTTATTTTGAATTGTGAAAATATTGGAAACAATAGATGTCTATACATATGTCAGAAATGGCAACTGATTATTTTTAAACTTTACACTGTTTTCATGTTGCAATGTGCGACTCACTTTGAGTGTTAAAGTTAGTGAGTGCATGTGTCTGTTATCACGCAAGAACGGGTGTGGCATTAGAGTCGCTTTGGGGCATTCAAGTCCACGGTTACAGAGCGTTCACACGTTCTTTTTGTAATTAAACTCGGAAAAAAAAAGATGTCCTCATTCAATACCTCTCTCTTTTTAACAATAGTTGGTGATTGCTTAAAAGCATCACCAAGAAAAATGTATACATAATGTATATATAATGTATATATATATGTATATATATATATGTATATATATATATATATATATATATATATATATATATATATATATATATATATATATATATATATATATATATATATATATATATATATATATATATATATATATATATACATTTATTTACGGACGTTTCATAATACACTTTCAAAGTTAAAAAAATACTTTGCACAACAGATAGAACCACTGTATTAACCAAATTTCTTAAATTTTAAAATTTACAAAAATGGCGATGCAGCGTTAAAACTGGGTATATAAATGTACGTAAACCAAAACAAAAATTAATAAAGAACACAAAAGACATAGGTCAAGGGCACAGGGACACAGACTCACCATGCGAAAGGACATGATAATACTAAAAGAAAACGGAAAATATGCATCAAAGAAAGACTAGGTAATTTACTGTATAGGCTAACTAGGTTGACGACAACTGAGTGATAAAGATAAACTGACTCCAGAATCAGTTAGGTCGTGATGGTTGGAGATCTGGCCTACTATTGAAAAATTTTCGTCTCTGATGTTGCTTTGACATTATACAACATGATTCTGATCTGTTGTTAGAGGACTATGGATTAGATAATTTGCATCCTGTACGATAGCTTAAGCCTCTAACATCAGTTTTGGTGCAGTAAGTTCTGGTAGTGCTGACTGCACCAAAAATTTAATTTTATGCGAGTTTTCCTTTCTTACTCGATGATCAGTTTCGGGAAGAAATTTTATGCTTTTCCATTCTTAGATGATGATCAGTTTCGCAATCCCCGTAAGGGGGGTAGCGCCGTCAGTGCACCTCACGCGGTGCAATATAGGCATTACTTAAGGGTCTTTGCAGCATCCCTTCGGCCCCTAGCTGCAACTGCTTTCATTCCTTTTATAGTACCTCCGTTCATATTCTCTTTCTTCCATCTTACTGTCCACCCTCTCCTAACAATTGATTCATAGTGCAACTGCGAGGCTTTCCTCCTGTTACACCTTTCAAGCTTGTACTGTCAATTTCAGTTTCAGCGCTGAATGGCCTTAGTTGCCCCAGTGCTTGACATGTATGCCTAAAATCTATAAATCAACCAATCAATCAGTTTCGCAAGATCTGTATTTCTGTAACTCAGAAAAAGTTTCCTGCTTTTGAATGTTAAACTGATACCAAAGAATCCTCTGCCATTGGTTCGTTTTTTTACAGTTAAGGATCGCCTCAGCCCCCTCTTCGCATCCAATATTTTATATAAATACACTCCTCCGTGATGCAATCACGGAACATACGTGGGATGTACGAGGAGGCTGTTGAGTTGTTGAGGGTACGAATAGACTCTCACAGCGGCTTAAGCTATCGTGCAGGATGCAAATTTTCCAATTCAGAGGCCTCTAGCATCAGAAATCATGCTGTATGCTGTGCAAGCAACATCAGAGGCAATGATTTTTTTTAATAGTAGGCCGGTTCTCTAACCATCACCACCTAACTATCCTGGAGTCTACTGTTATGAAGAGAACTGTTCCTTCGCTAAACACTCAGTTGTCGCCAGCCCAGTTATATGTTGCCTGGTCTTTCTTTGATGTATATTTTCTGTTTTCTTTTAGTATTATCTTTTTTTTTCGCTTGGCGAGTCTGTGTTTGTGGACCCTTGACCTATATCTTTTGTTTTCCTCTTTTCATGTTTTATGTTCATTTATATGCCCATTTTTAACACTACATCACCAATTTTGTAAAGTTTAAATTTTCAACAAATAGCTTTTAGAATTTGTAATGTTGTGATTCTATTTACTGTGCAAATTATTTTTTTTAGCCTTGAAAATATGACATATGACATGAAACGTCGGCGATTAAAATTGTAAGGATTAAGGTCTTAGTTTCCCTTATTCACTGAGGATATATATATATATATATATATATATATATATATATATATATATATATATATATATATATATATATATATATATATATATATATATCCTCAATGAACAGTTCCTCGTTGGACGAGTCGGTAGAGTTCTCAGCTAGCACTCTGCTAGGCCCGAGCTCGAGTCTCCGGCCGGCCAATGAAGAATTGGAGGAATTTATTTCCGGTGATAGAAATTCATTTCTCGGTATAATGTGATTCGGATTTCACAATAAGCTGTAGGTCCCGTTGCTAGGTAACCAACTGGCTCTTAGCCACGTAATATGTCTAATCCTTCGGGCCAGCCCCTAGGAGAGCTGTTAATCAGGGGAAACGAAGACCTACATTCTTACATATTTCTTCGCCCAAATTTCATGTCATATTATGTCATATTTTCAAGGCTAAAAAAAATAATTTGCACAACAGATAGAACCACAAAATTACAAATTCTAAACAAAATTTTTTTGAAAATTTATATATGTGTGTGACTGGTTTTGTTTCTACAATCAGAAAAATGTGTATACATTACACGTGTCAGACTGCTTGTAAATATGTTTGCGCATTTGCACAGTGACACACAGACCTGATAGAAAGACGCCTCTGTGTTCCACATTTATCTAAAACGAAAAGTTGAGTGTGTTCGTAAAAACTCTGAAATGGAAAGAAAAAAAAAAGCGCCAATAACGAAAAACGATAAACATCGCTGGTACGAAAAGTTTCGAAATCAATACCACCCACACAACGGCAGAAACAACAGCAGCGGCCTCAACAAAAACAAAACAAAAAACATTATTTTTCCTTCACTCACAGTTCCTCACCTGCTGCGTCTCTCTCTCTCTCTCTCTCTCTCTCTCTCTCTCTCTCTCTCTCTCTCTCTCTCTCTCTCTCGCACACAAACACACACAGGTATTCTCTCCTCATGAACCCGAAATTCTCTCACTTTGCTCTTTTTGACAGCTTTGTTCCACTTGCCATCTCTAGACCCATCTCATATACCTTTTCATCTTCAGTTACTGTATTGAAATATACAAGCACTGCCAAGAGCCTTTGTTAGAATTGTTTTTAGCTAAAACGAAGCGAAACTGGCAGGTTTCGTTAAATTCATATAGTGCCGTTCCTGAAACAGGCATCTAATCGTTAGCCGACTGTAGTGGGTCCTAAAATACCTCCTGAAAATCAGATAGTTCTAACGTCTTCTTGGATTCACTCCCTCTTTATAGGGACAGCCAATTAAGATATATATATATATATATATATATATATATATATATATATTATATATATATATATATATATATATATATATATATATATATATATACATATATATATATATATATATATATATATATATATATATATATATATATATATATATATATATATATATATATATATATATATATATATACATATTCCAAACAGAGGCTGTCACCATATTTTTATTATAACTGCTAAATTGTGGATGAACTCCCTGTGCAGAAAACTTCCGCCATATTACTCCCTTTGCACAATTACTCAGATGACATATCACTCCTGGAAGCCTTTAGTCATGCAAATTTAACATCCACCTTGCCATGGGAAACATCGTCGACCATGAAAGATCCAAGGAAGCCGGGATCAGCGTAGTTTCCAAGTTTAATTAAATTCGGAGGAGGATCTTGGTGAACCCATTACGATATCAACTATGTTGGGCACCGACAGCTACCCTTGTTATATGGAGCAATGTCGCCCCTGGGGAACCCTGGGATTCAGGAACCAGTATTGTTTGCAGATCTTAATTTAGAGGAGGCATGTAAACTGTGCTGGATACAGTGGCTGTAGACTTTTGGGGCTCCATCTGGAGAAGCATGTATCTTGTGGAACGGCTCTCTCTGGAGTCAAAGGATTCATCGAGAAGTATGTTGCTTGTGAAATGGCTCTCTCTGGAGCCAAAGGATTCATGGAAAAGCATCTTGCTTGTGAAATGGCTCTCTCTGGAACCACAGGATTCATGGAGAAGTATTTTGCTTGTGAAATGGCTCTCTCTGGAGCCTAAGGATTCACGGAGAAGCATCTTCCTTGTGAAATGGCTCTCATGATTCTGGAAATGAAATGGCTCTCTGGAACCATGCATGATTCTTGTGAAATGGCTCTCTGGAGCCAAAGGATTCATGTGAAGCATCTTCCTTGTGAAATGGCTCTCTGGAACTGCAGGATTCATGGTGAAGCATCTTGCTCTCTGGAGTAAAATGGCTCTTCTCTGGATGCCAAAGGATTCATGGAAAAAAGCATGAAGCATCTTGCTTGTGAAATGGCTCTCTGGAACCACAGGATTCATGGAAAAGCATCTTGCTTGTGAAATGGCTCTCTCTGGAACCACAGGATTCATGGAGAAGTATTTTGCTTGTGAAATGGCTCTCTCTGGAGCCTAAGGATTCACGGAGAAGCATCTTCCTTGTGAAATGGCTCTCTCTGGAACCGCATGATTCATGGTGAAGCATCTTCCTTGTGAAATGGCTCTCTCTGGAACTGCAGGATTCATGGTGAAGCATCTTGCTTGTCTCAACCAACTCTGTTGCCTAACTTCTTTCGAACGATTATAAATGACAAAGGCAGATGGTCCTCCCAAGCCTCTTGGTTCAGGACGCTTCCATCCATACTGTTTTCAGCTATCAAGTTTCTCGAACTGGAGGACGACAGGAACACCACTCTTAGCACAGGTAATGGTAACTCAAAGTAATTTGAAAAGTAACAGGAACAGTCCTTCAGAGAGAGAGAGAGAGAGAGAGAGAGAGAGAGAGAGAGAGAGAGAGAGAGAGAGAGAGAGAGAGCAGGGGAACTAAAAATACACTTAAAATGAGGTATAATTTCACGACAGAATGAGATAATGAGTACCTATGTCTGACTTTATTTCTTTGTTATCAATGTATCATATTTTCCAGCGACGAAGAATAACATCTATTCATTCCTGATGTTTATTATCGAGGTAAAACAGCGAAGTGGACCGTCAGATCATGCAAGAAACTAATATTTCGTATTAAGAAGATGTAATAAGATTATGGTGCTATATCTGTATCTCCAGGATATTATTTCTTTTTTGTTTCTTTGCCAGATTAAATAAACCTTATGCCAACACAGGTTCTGCCCTTTGTGCAGGCAATAGGTTTCCATTATTCACCTGCATATGCTGGAGGCTAAATTCTTAAAAAAGGGGTTATGAAAACACACAACTTCTATTTGCCAATAATCTTGCCAATTAAAACAGACTTCTGGTATTGGCAGCTTTTGGGCTTATTTTCTGTGATCACCTAATAAAGGAAATTGAGTTCATATTGATTTCAAATAAGTACATGCAAGCAAACCATATATTCACGCATAATAAACTCCTAAAAAAATGTTTCCAAAATTAAAAATTAATACACATACAATTATGGATTACTTCGATTTTATTAGTCGCCTAGAACTTTTAAAAAATATGCAATTCTTTGAAATCATTTATTTGCAACTACTTTCAATTTGTTGAAGAGTTCCCCCCACGGAGGAAGAAACCCTATCCTTTTTCCGGTTTATAGTATAAGGAAATCACATTTAAGAGTCTTCATTATTCATTCAATTGGCCGAGTGTTTCACCAAAATCGAAGAGCAGAAGGAAAAGCAATCACAAAGAAAACATTTCTAAAGACAAACTTGGTTGTTCCAACTTAATAAGTCGGCTCTGCGCAAACTTGCTTAGTGACAAAATGGGTAAACTACTTCAGATCGACAAAACATCGGTCGAGGACTAGTGAAAAAAAAGAGGCTGTCATCTTCATTTTTGAAAAACAGCCCCAAAGTGCAAGAAATGTGAGATGCCATGTTTAAGGTTTAAAATAAACCTTAAATACTGACGGATATAATTTTCCTTTCGATCTGATCTCAAAGGAGTCTTACTGAGCCAAATATATAATCTGGCCAGGTTTGGCGATGGAAAGCCCCCTTTATCCGCGAGTAATCAAGAAGCGGCAATAACTTAAATATTATTACATTATAAAAGCAGAGTGGATCTTGTTTGTCCGTCCCGGTGTGAAACGTGGAGTGTCTGGAACGTGGGTTCGTACGCTTTCGTATCGACCGTGCAAATTACAGCGGCGGCGGGCCGACGTGTGCGCAGCGTAGCACGCGCCATCAAGCTCGTTACATGATAATCCTCATGGGTAACATATACACAAGACAGTGTTTCCGCGTCCCGTTACATCTCTAAGACAGGTAGGCGTGTGTGTGTTTGTCTCGATGTGGACATTTAAATAAATGATAAAGGTCGTTCGTCTAGTGCCAGTACCTGATGAGATGCTGCGATAAACCAAGACGATCGTAAATTCATACCTTCATGAAAAATAAATATCATCTCGATTATTTCGAGGGCCCTGCTTTGCCCCTGGGATATATAATATTAAATACCTTCATTTGGGTCTGAGTTACGACCTTTAGTCGACTCTAGAGTCCTCGATTTGGCAATAACTCATCTTTAATCACTTGCTTAAGAGGTTAATTGCGTAATAATTATCCTCAAAATTTGCAATAAACGTTTGGCAATATGCTACGTAGTTATTAAACCCTCGAATAGTATCAGTAATGAGTGACTCTACTGAGTGATCATCGTCTTTACATTCATCGATAGAAATAACGGCAGTTGCTGAGGAAAACGTAGAAACAGCACCAGTGGTTGTATTAATAATAACAGTGGTAGTGCTTTTACTTGTAATTTGAACTGTTGTTTTACCTACATAGATTCTCTTTTAACTGGTTCGCATCTCGGAATTCCTAAAATATTCTTATCACACTTCACATCCTTATATCATTAATATCCAATGAATTTCCTCAAGAGAAGGATAAAACTCTTGCGAGTGATATACAGTATATTCAGGCTTCGTCAAAAGTTACATTTTTCACCCTCTTACGTCATAATGACATTAAGAGCAAATGAATCACTGGATATATGGAAATCTTCCGAGTAAGATGCACTAGGTACACGATTAAAATCTGAAATATAAATACGTAAAATAGCTGACGGAAATGCTCTGAGTGACAACCGATAAACTCACTCTCTCTCTCTCTCTCTCTCTCTCTCTCTCTCTCTCTCTCTCTCTCTCTCTCTCTCTCTTTCCTGTTAAGATAGTTGCTTCAATTACATTTCTCACATTTTTATATTTCACCCCTTCTCAACCCCATTCCTATCAGGGCTAAACTGGGACTTGAAAGGCAGCGTGAGTGTCACTATTCATCTCAGCGACCTCGATAACTATTGATTAGACGTTAATATCTGTCGTTTTCGGTTATTTTTACATGTCACTCCCTTTCCACCCCCATCCCCTTTGGTGCCTGTGATGTCTTACCCGCCCCCCCAACAGTATTCTTTTCCAGATAGTAAGTCGTATGTATACCGAAATGAGGTATGATAAACCCATAGAGTTTATTTAGTTACTAAGTCTACAGGCAGAACCAGCAACGTTTCAGGGAAGCCCTTCCCATCCCCACCCCCTTTGGTGCCCTTTAGTGCTAATGATGTCTTAAACCCACATTATTCTTTTCCAGATAGCAAGTCATATGCATACCAAGGTTGCCTGAAACTGCTCAATGCATTTCAGAGTTATCTAGAAGAAACTTTTGCAACATACATCCATTTATATATATATAGAGGTGGCTTTATATATAATATATATATATATATATATATAACACATATATATATATACATATACAATTTTAAAAATATATTTATATATAAGTACATATATATATTATATATATAATATATATATATGTACATATATATATATAAAATATATTTATATATCCACAATGAAAACGAAGGAGAAGCCAGTGAGGAAAAAAGGAACTGCAGTTCTTAATTTATTTCCTTGTTTCCTCTCTGGTCTCTCCTTCGTTTTCATTATATATATAAATATTTTATCTTTGGGACTGAGAAGAATACAACTGAAAATATGAATTATATATATATATATATATATGTGTATGTATATATATAATATATATATATATATATATATATATATATATATATATATATACATATATATATAATATACAATATAATGTACGTATCTATTGTGAGAGTTGCAACAGCGACATATGGACGCTTTTCACTCCCTATCATAAGTCTAATGTGTTCCCAATGACGGCGCTCCATCTTCGAAATTGTCGAAGTTATTCAAAGTCAAAGGCCGGAGAGCAAAACGAATAACACAAACAATTACGACGTAACTCCAGATGGAAAGCGAGGTGATAATTATTCTTCAAATCATGTTTCAAAATGTGCAATAATGCAGAATTGCATGGCGCTGCTCTCTTAATACATTATTCAAAAAGAAAGGACAAATCCTTGATTATAAGGAGCATGCAGACAGACAAACACTTGCACACACATACAGTACACCTGTCGCTTTTCGGTGCAGGTTTGCTGTCAAAAGAACGGGAAGCCTGATAACTATTTTATTCCTGTCATCAAACTTGGGTGGCCAGGTGTGTTCGTATCGTGTGATCATCTATTAACCAAGATATATATTTTTAAAAATATGAAATAACACCCTGAAGCTAAAAGAATGCATTTTCTTTGGTGTAAAATGCGTACAAATATTTGCTTTTAATCTCAAAAACAGCACAGAACATTTCCATTTTGATATCAACGAGTCCCTCCTGAAAAGAAAAACGAGTCACCTATACTAAATCCGTCTGCTAGTTCCATACTGTGGCTTATGCATATCCATGGGATCGGAATATGTAAAGAAAATTAGCAACACAGTATTATTATTGTTAAACATCTTGCATGGGAAGAGCGAAATTCCTCTTGCAGTTTCACATGCAAAGACCGATTGGAGTGGCAACCCAATGCCCTAGAGCCAATGCCCTACTCTTGAAAATGGGAATCGAGAGAAAACTGGATCACGAAAGCTATTTTTGAACTTTAGTAACCAGATGGATGGAAACAATACTCTTCCATTTAAATGTGATTGCCTCGGAACCAATCATTGTCTTAATCCATTACCAGCTTTTTGTAAAAACAAACCTTTTAACTTGGTCTGCTCAGCTCGAAGACTGAATTCACGAATCTATCCTGGACCAGGCATACTTTTGGGTTTCAAGTAGATGAGCTATATCAGTTAAGGATAAACAAACAAAACCCCCAAACAGCGTTCAAGAATTCAAGGTTAGCAGCCGATTTATGATTCAATGAAATTTCAGGCGTTTCGTACTTGTAAAAATACCTGAATTCTGTTTTAAAATTCTGTTCTCTCTCTCTCTCTCTCTCTCTCTCTCTCTCTCTCTCTCTCTCTCTCTCTCTCTCTGCTAAAAAAAACTAGACTTAAGAGAAAACTCAAGCTGTAAGTTACAAACTATTACAGCTCAAAAACGCCGAACTCCGCCATGAACTCCAGACTTATGACTTGCCCAATTCGTCACACCTGGGGCTGCAATGGTACAGCAGTTAGTAATCATACACCATAATAATTTTGTTTGCCTTAAAACAGAGGTAGAAGAACCGAAAATTATAAAGCAATTTCATGATCACACTTTGGCTCCACATACAGAGAAGCCGTTTACATGGAAACCTACTCGGCTAAAATCAAATTTAGTTAATGATTTCAGCGTGAATATAGCACTCCACAACATAAAAAAACAAATCTTTCGATCAAACTGTCTGGCCCAAAAGCCATTATGCACTTTACTATCCGGCAAATGACAGTTACGAGAACCTGTACCGCCTGTCTGACAATTTACGTGGCGCCTGATGGCATTCGATCCGCCATGTGCCCTTGGATTGCCAAAAGACTGGCTGTTGTTTGAAGCAACCTGGCCTTACGCCAGCCGGTCTCTTGCTCATAAGAGCTGCCAACGGACTCCAAGACTTTCTCATTGGCTATGCGTTCAACAAATTATCTCGAGAACGTAAGGCAGGATTTGGATTAAACTTGGTGCAAGCATTACATGTGTGATCCTCTCTAGATTATGGTTTTAACGCGGATGTCAATGCAGATCTGAAGATAAGTCCCATCATAGAAACTGACTGCCACAACCGGAAATGAAGACATTCAACATCAGCACTAAAACACCTGCCAGACCCAGCAAACCATCCGGGCAGTAAAGAGTCGGTTTAAGTCAACTCACGCTAATTAATCAATCAACTTGGCGAATGCAAGCAAAAATTACTCATTACATTCGAGTGGCAAAACTGTTCGGATGTGTATCTCAATAACATAGTTCTTAAAACGGTAGTATTTGAGGAAAAATCAAGTTTCTTACGTTTGAAGGCAAAAATTTCTCAGCACCTATGACATGCAAACGGAAACTTACCTTCACGTAAACAAACCAGTGTAACGCAATGAAGATCTGTGGCAATGCTACAGGAGAGAGAGGAGGCGAGGAAGAGACAAAGTACTGAAAAAAAAATTGCTTCAGCAACAAGAGACAGAAAATTAAAAACACGACAAATTGTAAAAAAAAAAAAAGCGGGGGGGAGACAGGAACAGATAAATCTCTAAACAAAAAAACAACACAGACTAGAAACTAAGTGAGAGAAAAACTTAAAACCATTTTAACACGCGAAAAATCGAATAAGAGAGAGAGAGAGAGAGAGAGAGAGAGAGAGAGAGAGAGAGAGAGAGAGAGTAAATCTTTAAATGCTAAGGTTATTTCCCACCTTCTTATGGCCATCTCAATCCGGCAAGCGCTTTTATCCGTTCTCTATCCCTCTCCATCCTTCTCACCCATCTGCAATCGCATTAAATCATCCCTTTTACCAGCTGTCGGGCAGCTGGTTTGGGAGCTCCAAGAAGGAGGATAGATGGATCTTCGAGATTGGCCCAAGGTTATTTTCCAAGAATTTTTCGGCTGAGGAGCGGGACTCTCTCTCTCTCTCTCTCTCTCTCTCTCTCTCTCTCTCTCTCTCTCTCAATACTGTCTGAGTCTTACATGCGATATTGTTTTCCACTGAAATTGAGAGGCAAAAATTCAAATTAGGGAATGAAAAGGCATCTATATGAGGTACAGTACAAATCTTCAAAGTTTTCCTCGAATAATCTATAATAATAAAATCGGAGTGGATCTTGTTTGTCCTCCCCCGGCTGATAGTAGGGGAGGCATGACACACCCACCCATGCCCTGCAAACCGGTTTGTCCGCCCAGGGTTGAGGCGGGGTAGGTAGGGGAACAGAATGGTAGGAGAGACATCCACCCTCATCCTGCAAACCTGTTTGTCCGCCACGAGTGGGGCGGGGTAGGTAGGGGATCGGAGAGGGGGAGACAGCAGCGCTAAGTTTCAGAGGGCGTAGGGCGCGCCAACAAGCCCGTGTAGGAAATATAGTCTAAACTACTACTTCAAATAATGCCATTCAGATGACAACCCACAGTCCATATATTCACTGGCGTACAAATTTCTCAAATTTCTAATCTGCAGCTTTGCAACGTCATTTAAATTACATTTCATCACTAAATCAATCCAATCTTCATTTCTAATGTGCATACACATTCCAACAGAAACTTAATTCAGGTGACTCAATCCCCAATTCCCTAATCTGAAACCTTTTATGTTTCCATTTATTAACTTCAATTATCTCCATTCCCTTTTATACCTGCTTAATTTATTCTTTTTTCTTTGTTTGTCTTATCGCGTGGGAAGTGTCTTTGTGTCACTGGTTCTGCAGGGCAAACCTTTCTCATTCATTTCCCCTGGAGAAATCCCCTTCAGAGTCAGTCATCTCTCTACTTCCGCCCTGTTCTTGACCGCGTTTTGGGGGAAGAAGGGTTCATTTTCTATCTTCATTTTAAAGGGGAGAGAGAGAGAGAGAGAGAGAGAGAGAGAGAGAGAGAGAGAGAGAGAGAGAGAGAGAGAGAGAGAGAATATTAAACAATGAAAGACTGACATTGAGAGGGGAAAAGAGTTGTCCAAGAAGAACAAAACTAGAAGAAAAAAACTTGCGTTAGGGAATATGAAAGCTGCACACACAAAACAAGCAGCAGTTATTGATCAGGCCCCCCAAAAAACGACATAAGTGTAATAAAGGCATAAGAAAACGAACGGGAAGGATGTGAAAGAGATACATAAAGGGACACGAAATGAATGTCCATGGAAGACAAGACGGAAAGGTGAATGAATATAAGTTTAGACGGTAGGGGACACACAGAAGATGTAATAGGCATATATATATTATATGTGTATACAGTATATATATATATATAAATATATATAAAGGAGATATGTAGACGGACTAAATCAGCAGTAGAACAACGTATGAAAATAAAAAGGATCTGCAGGCGTTAAAAAAAAAAAGCCTGAATCGGCATATGTAAATGAAGACATCCTGACAGATAAGGAGGATGTGTAACCAAAAAGAAAGAAACAGAGAGAGAAAGAAAAAAGTAAAGCACAAACTGCTGCGCACTGCGATAGGAAACAGAAAAATAAAAGACAAAAACGGTCCGAGATACTATAATTAGACACAATACCAAATACATAACAAATGCAAGAGAACCAATGGGAAACTCAAATGGAAGACGACTGATCTATACAAGAAAAAGCAATATTTTCTTTTTCGTTCATTCCCTTTTAACAAAGAAAAAATTGTTTCTCGGGTAGGGGAGGGTTGGGGGGGGAGTGAACAGGGAGTTTTCCAAAAAGCGGAGCTATTTTCCTCCCTTTCCCAATGGGCTTTTTCAAGCACCAATATCTCATTCAGGTACTAATGGCGAAAAGAAGGAGAAACAAAAACGCATCTCATAAAATGGCGAAAATATCTAAAGGCTTACTTTTAAAAATGAGAAAAAAAAAAAAAAAGACTCATTCAAGATTTGAGGTATTTTGCATTCCAAACAATATGGTATTCATGACGGTAATGGACTTGATATTCATAAAATATTCGCAGAATCTAAAAAGCCTCATTAGCATAAAATCACATTTTTTTCATATATTTCTCGAATGATAAACATTTCATGGGTCCACAATTCCTGTGAAAGCAGGTAAGTGACCTTCACCAGTAATGTATACCGTATATCTTATGTACGTAACGAATACAATACTTACTAATATGTGTATTTATGTATGTATATATAGCATGTGTGTACACAAATCAAAGGAGTTAAATTTTGTTAATATAAAATATGACATAGCACGAAACAGAAACAATAAAAATCTGATCACAAATAGAAATCCAATAAAATCTTATCACAATGATTTAATTAATGTCTCTTTGATGGCGCGGTGGTAAGGTACTTGAGTCCAATTCATGTCCCCAAATTTATCACTTATATAAATTCCCGGTGATATCTCTGAATTTGATATTATTTGTATATATATATAAATCACGGTGTGATAAAAATATATATATATATATATATATATATATATATATATATATATATATATATACAAACATATAAATATAGTATATATATATATATATATATATATATATATATATATATATATATATATATATATATATATGCATACATGATGTCCACAATGAAATAATATTCCTAAAGAACTTATTCACTAACAAAGGTTTTCCTGAATAAGTTTTCTACGGTAGAGGAGGACTTAGAACATTTATACCAGCCAAATAGTGTTGGACCCAAAAGTTAGGCTTTATAACTGTGTAAAATTTCCATTTCTAGATGATTATGTAAATAGCTCTTTTCAGTCTGGAATAACGAAATTTTTTCTTACGCATTTCCAAAGAGTAAACATTATAACTAAATTCTTCACAAATTATAAATTGAAAAGTTTCGTATATCATTAAGAAAAGCTGCCGCCAGCAAACGAATCAAAGGCTGTGTACCGTTTTAATTGCCCTGTTTGCCAATCAGGATACTTTGGCTTCTTTAAAAATCCTTCCCCTACGGTGTAGCGACCTTTGAGAGGCCTAATGTCCCTACCTATCAGCATTGCGAGATAAAGCAACACCAACATAACATCAAAGGCTTCAAAATATGATACAAAAGTAATAAAGAAAATCAAGTAAGTGGGAACGAAAACTGCTAATCACGAAACATCATCTAGGCTGAAATCAGGAGGAGTCTAGTTTGTATATTATATACTGTATCTAATTGTTTTCATCTTAAACTTTGTATGTTTAATGTTATCTATTTATGATCAAAATATAGTATTTGGAAATTAAAACGGCGGATGTTCGAATCGCCACTCTCATTTTAGGAAAACAAATAGTCCAGCATAACACACACACACACACACACACACACACACACACACACACACACACACACTCTCTCTCTCTCTCTCTCTCTCTCTCTCTCTCTCTCTCTCTCTCTCTCTCTCTCTCTATATATATATATATATATATATATATATATATATATATATATATATATATATATATATATATATATATATATATATATATATATATATATATATATATATATATATATATATATATATATATATATATATATATATATATATATATATATATATATATATATATATATATATATATATATATATATATATATATATATATATATATATATATATATATATATATATATATATATATATATATATATATATATATTATATATATATTATATATATATATATATATATATATATATATATATATATATATATATATATATATATATATATATATATATATATATATATATACATTGGTGCGAGAGCAGGCTATGCCTCAGCAAAATACGCAAGTCATCACTAAAGCAGACAGCATGGTACATGGTTTTCCTTTATTCATCACGGCCTACGTTTCGAGATCCTTGTCTCATCCTCAAGGCTAAAAATACCAAGTAAAATATACAAATACAGCAGGAAAAGTTAGAATATATGTACAAATAAATCATGATAAAGTAAAACATCAATGCAAAAGGCAAACCTAAAATAAAATTATTAAAAACGATAAAGAACTAGAATATTTCAAGTAACAGACCTTATTCCTCGAAGTTCGGATGCTGTATGAAAAAAACAGTAAACATAAGGTGGGGTGTGGTTTAGGCTATACAGGGTCGTGGACGAGGGATATTTGTTCAAAGAGGGAACAAGCTTCTTGGTCGCTAACGATTCAAGAATAGTGAGGTGGTGTTCGTGTTGGTTGGTTAGTAAAATCTTAAAATCATTGTAGTTTATTTTACTTTTGAATAGTTTTATATGACTTCTAATATTTGATGTTTCAAAATGGAACAACTTGCACCCAGTTCGAAAGCTAACGCCAATATGTGCGTCACATCTGACTTTAAGCAGTCGGCGTGTGTTTCCAACGTATGTCTGACAATGGCATTGACAGCAATTAAACAATAAACAACACCGGACTGCATTAAAGGAGGCAGTTTTTCTTTGTGGCATAACATACCACCAATAGTTCTTGGGTTCTTATGGTATCATGTATGGCCTCCCCAAAATACATAAAGAGAACGTATACCTAGAGGCCAATCCTTTCTTCATATACTTCACCCAACTACAAGATCGCAAAATACATAGTCCCACTCTTGGAAAATTCTTTCAAAAATGAATTTACCTTTAACAGTCCCTTAGAATTTAAAAAAAATATTTTGTGTCAAGATTCCGATCTGGTCATGGCCAGTTTTGATATAGAGTCACTATTCACTAATATGCCAGTGGAGGAAACAATTGATTATATTTTGGATACTATTTTTAATGATCAGGACAATGTGTACCACAGTTTTAACCGCTTAGATTTTAAAGAGCTGTTGGAGTTGGCGGTGCGGGACACGGTCTTTGTGTTTAATGATGAAGTTTACATGCAAGTGGAAGGTGTAGGAATGGGTAATCCATTAAGCTGCATTTTTGCTGATATTTTTATCCACATATTCGAGAGAGCGCTGCTGGACAGCTGTCCCTCTGTTTTTAAGCCTTTATTTTATCGCCGTTATGTTGATGACACATTTGTCCTTTTCAGAGACCGTCACCACTGTGACCAGTTTTTACAGTATGCTAATTCACTACATAATAACATTAAATTTACTTATGAATTAGAAAATAATAACCATTTATCCTTTTTAGACACCATCGTCATCCGTGATGACAATAGATTTCATGCTGATGTGTTTTGGACAGAATTTTTACAGTTCGTGTTTTTATAATTTTAAATTGAATTCCCTGTCCACTCTCCTCCACAGGGCCATAACACTTACATCCGATTGGCATCTTTTTCACAAGGAAATAGGTTTTCTCTATGATTATTTTATATCCAGCTGCTATCCATGCAGTTTATTTTTAAAACACGTTAAGAAAACATAGGATAAGTCCTTTCACCCTCCTGCTATCACACACTTGGCACATAAATTAACATACTATATAAGTTTTCCATTCACACATGACACCTGTTTCCTACCCAATCTAAAAAGGATTTTAACGAATTATTTTCCTGCAGTTGACGTTAAGCTCATATTTAAGAACCCAAGAACTATTGGCGGTATGTTTCGTTACAAAGAAAAACTGCCATCTTTAATGCAGTCCGGTGGTGTTTATTTGTTTACTTGCTGTCAATGCCATTGTCAGACATACGTTGGAAACACACGCCGACTGCTTAAAGTCAGATGTGACGCACATTATGCGTTAGCTTTCGAACTGGGTGCAAGTTGTCCAATCCTGAAACATCAAATATTAGAAATCATATAAAAATATGCAAAAGTAAAATAAACTATAATGATTTTAAGATTTTACTAATCAGCCAACACGAATACCACCTCCCTATTCTTGAATCGTTGGCGATCAAGAAGCTTGTTCCCTCTTTGAACAATAATATTCCTCGTTCACGCCCCTGTATATAGCCTAAACCACACCCCACCTTATGCTCACTGTTTTTTTCATACACCATCTGAACTTCGAGGAATAACCCTTGTTAGTTGAAATATTCTAGTTCTTTCTCTTTTTTAATAATTTTATTTTAGGTTTGCCTTTTGCATTGATGTTTTACTTTATCATGATTTATTTGTACATATATTCTAACTTTTCCTGCTGTATTTGTATATTTTACTTGGTATTTTTAGCCTTGAGGATGAGACGAGGATCTCGAAACATAGGCCGTGATGAATAAAGGAAAGCCAGGTACAAAGCTGTCTGCTTTAGTGCCTTCAGGTATGTATATATATATATATATATATATATATATATATATATATATATATATATATATATATATATATATATATAAATATATATATATATATATATATATATATATATATATATATAATATATATATATATATATATATATATATATATATATATATATATATATTATATATATATATATATATACATTATATATATATATATATATATATATTATATATATATATATAAAATATATATATATATATTTATATATATATATATATACACACACAATATTTATATATTTATACATATATATTTTAAAAGCCAATTTTTACATGGGAAAACTCCCAAAAAATACTTTCCTCAAATTCGAGACGTCGACTCTGTGGAAACTCCACGGATCCGAAATTTAAGCTTTCCCAGACAGGGAGGATGAAAGAACCAGTAAGGAGCATATCATGCACTGCACAGAAAAGAAAAATCTCCTGTTTGTATTGTCACTACGATTCAGTCGACGGGATCCACTGAACTTCGACATCCACATGAATAACTGACTCTTCTGTCAGTTCTCATCGCAGCGAGAAACTGGCTGTATAATTCTGTTAGTGCAAACAATGGCGTTTCTGACAGAAAAACTTTTTTTTTCTTTTCGTTATGTCGTGGGTGTTTTGAACGATCTTTGTCTTTATTTCGCTCGAAAATCATTTGTTTCTTTTTTCTGTGTTTTGGTGTTCCCTTTCTTCCTCCATAAATCAACAAATCCACCTTAACTAAGGTGCGGGGAACTGAACTGACCGAGAGTGAACCCCTCCGACCTAACATGACCCTTGGCCTGTATATCAAAGCGATCCGCAATATCTGGCCTGGTAATTATTAACAAATACAGCAAATGATAAACCTTTCTTACAATGTTCTTAAATACCCAGTCCAATACTGATAACTCAAGAACTGACGCTGTATGTGATAACGAAATTTAACCTACAATGCTGTATGGTCTAACGCAGGAAAATACCGCAAAAACGGAGGTCCTCGGAAGATCTTGTTAGAATTTAGACATCTGAGAGAACTAGAAAAAACGTTACTGAACTTCAAAAAGGGCCTTCAAGTTGCTTTGCCTGTTATGACCTCCGACCATAAGCAAGCACTCGAACTCTGTGGAGCGAGGAAAGTGACCCTAAACAATCATCAAACTTCAATCCTCTTTCGTGTGCGTCTTTCAACTCTGCTAAGAAAGTTTGTGAGAAGGATGCCCGTGTACGGAGAGAAGGACAGTCTAGGCAAGGCTGCCAGTCCCCTCAAAGCTGAAATGAAGGAGCTCCTGCCAGCAGGATGGAGGGCACGAAATGTGGTATTCGTCATCATGGCTAAGTTCGGCCTAACAAGGCCCTTGTTTCGAAATCTTCAGCGCCTTCGGGGAGCCAGGAGCAGCAGCCACGTCAAGTTCTCACATACTCTAAAAACGGATGAGCTGAAGCTCATTTTAACCCAGCATAAAATCACTAGTTTGTCATACTTGAGGAAAGTCAAAATATATTACACAGCCCCAGGGAAGGGTTAGTGGGACCAGGAAGGCATCACTCGGGGTACAAGATTGGGACAATTTTCGGAGAATCGGGTTAACCATTTCCATTTCACAATCTTGTGAACGCTCCACTGTGCCTATTAATTATTACTCCAAATGACGACAAAACACTTTACGAAATGAAAGA
>NC_089755.1:27805176-27927676 GCF_040412425.1 Macrobrachium rosenbergii
AAAAGGGTAAGGCGAGATAATTAGATTAAGTGAGTGTTAGAGGCAGATAGAGGGCAAAACCTTAACCTCTTTCACTCTTAAGGAGAGAAAGATACTAAGGCGGGAGACACTATATAAAGTACAAAGCCTCTACAGGGACAGGGAGTTAAAAGAGAGAGAGAGAGAGAGAGAGAGAGAGAGAAATGAGAAAAAAAATCTCCTCTTAGCAGTGACGGTTGTTGAAAGATGGGCCAAGAATGCGTAAAAGGAGGCGGCTTTCTATATGCGAGAGGAGAGGTCGGGAGGCGATATTTTATTCACTGGTATTTCCCCAAAGTTGCGAGAAGTATCACATCGGGTTGTTTATTTCCTTCTTTCAATGCACTCCAGCGACAACGACCCGAGGGCTCTTGCAGTTGAGGGGTGAAGGAAATGGTCTCTTAGGGGACACTGGAACCGAAATATGTGGGAAAAGGAACTGAATATATTTCTGTCAAATGCCATGAGTGAGTTCGGATATTTCTGCTATGATATTCCTTCCGCTCTGGGAGTTGAAACTTCTACAGGACTGACTTCATGGCGCGGTCAAGTACGTTCACGAAGTATACAGACACGGATAAGAGACTTTTCAAACTTTTGAGGATGAAATAACTTACGATTTACTTCTTCCAATATTTAACACAAATAACTTACGGTTTACTTCTCCCAATATTTAACACAAACATAAAAAAATATTGCAAAACAAAAGACATGTTTCACGAAAACCTTTAGGAAACAGGTAGAGAACATGGATAGTAATTTAATTCAGTACAAAACAAATACACCGGGAAATATCAGAACGATCCAGTTTCTTGTAGAAGGCGTTCAGAAAACTAACGTAGTTGAATCAAGGACTGAATTTGTATATGAATCCGCTTTACATAACCTCAAAAATGTAAAATAATATTCCGATTAGATATGAACTTGTTTCGATGGGTCCACATACTATTTTGACTGGTTTGAAAATTTCTATCATTAATTAAAAAGATACAAATCTGCATAGCATCAAATGAAGGTTAATGTGGAAAAAAAAGGACAGAAAACGCCCAGGACATTTCGTTTCAGGTAGTATTAATCTTAAGCAAATTTCTACATTACCCCACCTTCTAATGCCCACCTTTCTAAATATCTAGATGCAAGTAATTGAAAGTAAAATACAATTTACGTTCAAAATTAATACTGATTCCCGAGTTTATTCAAGAGCATTTTCAATTCAAATGTTTAAAGTAAAATGCAGCATTTCATCTTTTTAAGAACACGACTTTCCAACTAGTGTAAAAAGGAGTTCTGCCTAAGATGTATTCGTTTCCACAGAATGCCATTGATTGCAAGTCCCGTTCAGACTGATGTTTGTGCCCTCGAGTGACATAAAGGAATCTTTATATCAATAGGAGATGATTCTGGAGACGGTGTGTGGGTTACTTTTCTTCATTCATCATCAGAGTATCTCCCCACAGACAATCTGTAACTATCATCAATATACACCATGACCAGACGTAATCAATTACAGGCCAGGTTTTCGGATAAAATCGGTTTTTTTTTTATACTACAAAAGAAAAGATGCTACACGAACATATTCACGCGACTTGTGAAACGAAAAGCTCTTCTCTCTAAAATAAAGCAAGTCTTCTTACTGTGATTCCTAAATCAAAGAGAGAGGAAAAACTGAAAGCGTTCCGATGACAATGGAGCCATTTCATCGCAAAGTATGGCTATCGAAATCAGAGTATGATAAACTCATCCCAGCAAAGACTTGCATACTTTCAGAGAAGCCGTAGGTATGAAGACTACTCACTGCAGGCTGCAGATTTATATATGCGTCGTTCACGATCAAATAATAATAAAAATAACAAAGTAATAATAATTAATTCTTGACATGTCATGGGTAAATTGACTTAGTATCATAAGAGTGCTAAAATCACTCATGAAAGTAAGAAAAATAAAAGCACAAAAGCAAAAAATACGACAAAGTTGTTCATTCATATTTTACGATGACTTACTACTATGGCTACTACAACCTACGTGGTTTCCAGGTTCAATATGTCATTTTTTTTTCAAAGAAGAAGCGTCAATCCTACGTTCAGTTATCCACTTCCATCCAAACTTATCGCTCAATAGTTAATCAGAAAAAAAAACTTCGTCGCTAAAGCTTTTAATCACATTTCCTCAACGACGTCTTCTGGCAAAACTGCAGGAAACTTTCTAACATGTTTGATTTTGTGAAAAGAAAACTACGCAATTAAACAAACCAGAGTGCAGAAACCAATTCAGTTTCTTTACAAAATGATATAGCTTTGATGACATCTCACTAAACTTATTCATGGGATTGACAGGCTTGCGTGCTTGTTATTTTGGGCACACAAGTTACGTCATATCCACAGATTGGGATCATTTTTTCCCCTCAGCAACAAAGCCCTAAAGAATGCCGAGTACAACACTACTTAACAAGTCACCGCGTAGGGGGATACAAGTCAGTACTGCGGCTTGAGCGCCACAATGTAGATGATGTTAAAGGTCCTTTGCATCGTTCTTCTTGGGCCTTAGCTGCACTGCTTTCTGCCTTTTACTTTTCACCCATAACCTTTGTTTTCTTCTTCCCTAGCTGTCCAACTTCTTTTGACCTTGCCTGGCTCCAGTTTTCACCTCTCAGTTAAGGACCAGATCCTCCGAGTGAGTCCTAGCCAAGTCGAAAAATGAGAGTTATTGGTCTCGTTAAATTAATAAAGAAATACTAAATCTACATCATATTCTGTACCACCGTTCTTAAAATATTACCAAGGAAACTATGGATCACTCACGGAATATTTTATAACGGGTAGTATACAATACACCTGCCCATAAATTCATTCAATGAAATTATTAGATAATAAATATTCGTGGCGTTCATTAGCGAGCAGCAATGAAAGACTTCGTTCTTCCTCCTGTTATGCGGACATTTGTATGGGTTCCCAGCAGCAGCTCGGCCAGCCCATGAAACCTGTTATCATTAATGTTTGCATTTATCCTTGCTTCATTCTGTACATTTCCCTTGTTTGCTTTGGTGTTCTACCCTAGGCACAGCCTCTTGTACCGATAACTTACGTTAATCCACTTTATTCTTCGCACAGAGCGACGCCATTCTTTTAGCAGACCATGGAGGTTTGAATGAGATTATCACCCCCTCTGGCGACTCCTCCTAGGGTGAGAAAATGAGCGGGAAAACGTCCTGCGTTTACACCTGTATATATAGCACGGGGACAAATATTGAAGAAAGTTATTTTCCTTTAATTAATCCCTGTGTATAACTGTGAATGTGTGAACGCACCACTACGCGATTAGTGTGGGTAAATGTACATGTGGGAATGTATGAATGTTCGTATATGAAACTGAACTGTGGGACCATCTGCATGCAATCCTATCAACTGGAAGTCGTCAAACAGCACGGATACTGGGAAAGTAAATAATTCTCTCACAAAATATAAACCTTTGTTTGTATAGCAAATAGGCAATCGTTAATTGAAGAAGGTTCTATCAGTGGGTAAAAGGAACCTACAGCCTGCTTTACAAAATTACGACCCAATACGTGCGGACATAACCTGGAGAACATAGAGGGAATGGGATTACAAAGAGTAAAGGAACCACTTTTTCTCACCTTTCCGTAAGATGGTTAGACTTGGTTGATATTAAGAAAGGAAAAAAGGCATGATCGTCATATTCATACTGCAAACTGACGTCACAACTACCATGGCCACCTACTACGAGGAAGGGTAGAATTCAAATTTCATTCTGGACCAATATTCTTTAAAATTCACACCGTGGAGAGAATGGGCAAACAAACAATGAAAAGAAGGACCAAAATACGAAACAAATTAATTATTATCAAATATAAAAGCGGAGGGGAGAAAATATGCCAGAAATGTACTGCTCGATGTTTTAATCCAGCTGAGCAGGGAATCTCCTCTCCCCTTTTTGCAGGCAAAATACTCAACACTTTTTTAGATTCAAGGTGTGCTGTGTGGGTGACTGTTGTTGCTTTATTTTTTTTTTTTTTTACAATTTTTTTGTGTGGTTGGGGAGGGGGGGGGCGGTCTTTTGTATTTTATTTTTCATAGGATTTGCAAGGTAACCCTAGCGGAGAATTTAAGTCTAAAAGTGGATTAGGCGGAGCCGTTAGCCATGGCTGCTACGAAGAGCGCATCTGACAAGTGGCGGAAAAAGCCGACATGATCGACTATGAAACACATTTTATTTCTGTCTGTTCTTCCATCCTCTCCATTCTATTTTCACAACGAAATGTGAGTCTGTTTTTCTTCATAACACGTCTGCAATGCTAGAGAAAGGCTTCAACAGAAGGTGAACTTAAAACTAGAGTTGAATAATCACACACTTTTCGTACCTCATTGGAATTTCAGTTTTTACGTCTAAAGTTTTCCAAGAGCTGTTTGTCTATGCTGCAACACTGAACAACACTTACTTTCACTTCCTTAATATTTCAGATATGCATTTCCACTTTTCTTTACATAGTAACAACGCTTCAAAATACTCAATCCATAAGACTGGATTCTCTTGAGAAAGCACTTTGCATTCGTAAGTTTTCTGCTGAAATCCATTTGTCCATTACCTTTGCAAGATATTTATTCTTTCCTCCATGACAACTCCCCTTATTTCGTTATTCCACCAAGCACTTTTCTTATTCTCTCTCCCTACGGATGCATGTGTATGCTCACAAGCACTCCTGCTGTTTCACTGACCCCATCCAGGACCATTTTAAAACTCTCTACTTCCTTAATCTATCTTATCCTTTTATGCGATTTCACTTATTTTTCATCAAACAGTCACAGACTTAAACAGAACCTTTAATTTCAACTAAGATTTCATGCTATTTCCGTTTTCGTTTCAGCCGTGTAATGGTCAATTATATCTCCCGCTACCAAGGTCCTCACCATTACACCAGTCAACTTACCCTTCCAGTGTTTTAGCAATAACGATCCAGTTCCTCGTTGGATGGGTCGGTATAGTTCTCGGCTAGCACTCTGCTGGGCCCGCGTTCGAGTCTCCGACCGGCCAAAGAAGAATTAGAGGAATTTATTTCTGGTGATAGAAATTAATTTCTCGGTATAACGTGGTTCGGATTCCACAATAAGCTGTAGGTCCCGTTGCTAGGTAACCAATTGGTTCTTAGCCACGTAAAATAAGTCTAAGCCTTCGGGCCAGCCCTAGGAGAGCTGTTAATCAGCTCAGTGGTCTGGTTAAACTAAGGTATACTTATGCGGTTTCACTTATTTTTCATCAAACAATCACAGACTTAAACAGAACCTTCAATTTCAATTATGATTTCATGCTATTTCCGCTTTCGTTTCAGCCGTGTAATGGTCAATTATATCTCCCGCCACTAAGGTCCTCACCATTAAACCAGTCAACTTACCACGTCATTTACCCTTCCCAAAGTAGACTCGGGAACATTTTGACTTTTGAACTGTTATTCCAAACAAACGAGCGCTTTCAAAACTTATTTGCCCAATGCGCTCTCCCTTCTTATTCAGTCCAGGCACCCTTAACCTACCAACAACCACTACCATCCATTTCCCCACCACCAACCTCTGCATTCAAATTACCCGCCACAATCATTCTTTCCACTCCAAACCCAGCCAGGCACAGATTCACTCTCCCAAAAACATTCCCAGTTATCCTCATTCTTTTCAATGCGAGGACCGTAAACACTTACCAAATTCGCGAGCAACAAAGGTACATCAATGTCGAATTTAATTATGAAGAGAAATATTTTATGAACACAAAGGACGTCAAGTTATTCAACGTAAAAATATTACACGTTTAATTAATTTCGGATTTTTCCCTTTCAGCTCTGTAACTGACACTAACCTGCAATTTTTGTCGTGCAACGGATATTGCTATTAATAAGTGCGTTCATTGATTTTCACAATTTGCGTACGCACAACGAAATTAATTGAAGACTATTGAGGAGAATTGACATGAAAAGTAATTTTATTTTCAAATTGAGTCAATCCCTTTATAATCCATATATATTATATATAATATATATATATATATATTGATATAATATATATATATATATATATATATATATATATATGTGTGTGTGTGTGTGTGTGTGTACCACACAGGCACTCACACAAAAACACACATCTGCTACGATAGCGAGCAAACACATTTCTGTTCTGAAAATTAAACTTCATGTGTACAACCTCACTACAACAAAGAGTGCTAAGCTTCCATGAGGGCTCATTGTTCGTAATTACACTTTTATGAAAAATATAATTAGTAAATGAAAATTAATTATAACATTTTTGAAGGCGAAATTAAGCACGAAGAAATGAAATGAAATGCGTAATCCGGCTGCACAAAGGATGCATACTATTACCGGGACTGCCAATATCTGTCTGCGAAGAGTTAAACCTAACTCCTTTCCCTTCTACCTAGTGTCTCCATCATAGCCTTTTCATATAAACCTTATTTTACTACATTCCACTATTCTATGCTCCGGGTCATTTCACGACAATGCCCTTTTTCGTCATTTACCATGAGTATGTCATGAAAAGCACCAGCCTTTTTCTTCAATGAGACTCCACCTTCTTTGTCGAAATTTGACAGTGTTCACAAGAAAGGATCCAATTCAGTGACACATCTCTTTTTTTCATTTCAGGAGAAGAGGATAAAATTAACTTTTGCTGTTAAATGATTATCAACTTCTTTGCACAGAACGGAGGTTCCTAAACTATTTAGGCCATCGAACCCTTTTTTTAATGGATCCCTCATGGATCCCTTCCGTGCCAGGTCGTTAGACTAAACTTTTATAGATCAAATCAAACTCAGGAACCTAGACCATGGAAAAAAAAAATTTATTATTATTATTATTACTTCCTAAATCCTCTCCATACATTATCGAGCCACAAATACGATTCTTTTGGTGATATATGGCTGAAAATGGCATGTCCAAGATCACTAGCGGATCCAGAAAAATTTCATGACGGAGAGCCAATTTTCATATTTTATATATATATATATATATATATATATATATATATATATATATATATATATACATATATATATGCATATGTATATATGTAATTATGCATATATAAGTATATACATATATATGTATATGTATATATTATATATACACACATAATTTTGTCATTTTTCATTGGGAGGGCACGTACTAAGGTTCCCCCTCCCCCTAGATCCGCTAGTGGCCAAGATACACACCCTCAAACTTAAAAGGAAGCATGTTTATTCAATATTTAAAACAACAGAATATAAAAAGAGCACGAAAAATGCAAGTCAACACTTCATCCTCGTGGGAAACGGGTGTTACGGCGTTTCATTGTCATGTGGTTGCAACTAATGATCAATTATCATAATTATCTTTATGCTTTCATAACTGTCAAATAAAATTATAATAAAGGCAATTTGTATAGAACTCAGAAATGTACAGTATATTAAAAGTTGAATTCTGTTGCATCAATTTATATATTTTTAATGCTTGTACTAACGGTAGCTTTTAGTCCTAGAAAGTCAGTAGACGCCTTCGTTTACTGACCTGTTTTTTGACCCCTTGAACTTGATATCAACCCTGTCCTAAACACTGAAATTCTGTCGTTAGAATTGCAACTTCAATACAATAAACGTTTTTATCATCGAATTCAGGCAAATATAATCAATATAATTCATATTTTTTCTCGATTAGACGCCAATGTCTTTGTCCATAAAAGACAATAATCGTAAATACATTTAAAATTTCTTGTTGGCACAGTAAAAAAAAAGTCAAGTCCAAACAGAAAAGGCTTTTCGGCCTTCAAAGAAAACCCAGCGACGGAGAATAACTCAGTTTCTGTCGATGAAACAAAGAACAGAATAGAACAGAATTTAGGCCAAAGGCCAAGTGCTTGGACCTATGAGGTCATTCAGCGTTGAAACGGAAGTTGACAGTAAGAAGGTTTGGAAGGTGTAACAGGAGGAAAACCTCGCAGCTGCACAATGAAGCAAGTGATAGGGGAGGGTGGAAAGTACGATGGAAGAAAGAGAATATGAACGGAGGTACAATAAAAGGATTGAAAGAGGTTGCAGCTAGGGGCCGAAGGGACGCTGCAAGGAACCTTAAGTAATGCCTACAGTGCACCACATGAGGCGCACTGAAGGCACTACCCTACCACGGGGACTCGAAGAAAGAAAATTGCCCGGTAATGTTGAACACCAGACACATTTCTTGTCGACAGCCGCTTCCTCGGCAAATTCCACGAAGTAAAGTCGCTGTTTGTCGTGAAATGATGAAAAAGCCGAAAGCTTTGAAAAATACAGTGAGGAAAACATGAATACCTAATGGAAACTGATTCCCGGGAAAGGAAATGAGAAGTATCACGTCATATCATTCTTGCTGAGAACGGTAACAGTGGGATTTTTAATATAATATTGAGAATTTTTGTTTTTACGAAGAACTGTATAAAAAAATTTCTGCTTTATTACTAATGGCAGAGAGAGAGAGAGAGAGAGAGAGAGAGAGAGAGAGAGAGAGAGAGAGAGAGAGAGAGAGAGGAGGGGCTTATGGATTTGATACTACAAGGTATTGGGGCCCTCATCCACCAAGAAAAAATGACAAATGTGTCTAACTGGGACCATCATCAGTGATAAACAAGTTTTAAGAAATTACTTCAAAAAATATATGACTGTACCGTGTTACAAGTTTTTATCACCAGTAAATACTTTTGTTAGGTAAAATTTTGCTGCTAGTTCAACAAAGATCTTCGCTGTTCTGAAAGTTATAATAATAATAATAATAATAATAATAATAATAATAATAATAATAATAATAATAATAATTATAACAGGGGTACGTAAGAAGCACAATTATGCCATAGTGTAAAGGAACATAACTGTTGGTAATGGAAGTCGCCAGTACCAGAGGCTCATCCTCCATTCGACAGGTGAAGTGACTTAATCCCTGGTTTTTCTCCAACCACCCTCAACCGGTAGCAACAGGGTACTGCGTTAATAACAGAGATGAATGCCGAAGAAACCTCCAAGGACGTGGCAAAGGCAACGTCAGGCAGCCAGCAGCAGCAATTGCGTCGATGCGACTTGAGCAAGCCATGCATAAAGATCTCATTTCAGCCAGACCTAACAACGGGAAGATTGGATGCACTCCATTGCGCCATTGTGTTTGTGTGACGGAAGAAACGACGCTACAAATCGTTCGCATCTTCCCCCTCGGTTTCGGCAGAAAGGGACGAGTCTCTCGGAGCTGCAAGTGTGCCATGAAATGACATTTCTTTCATCTTCGTTTCTAATTCTTTTGAAGTTCGGCAACTTTCCCTTTGCTTCCGTCAACTATCAATTCTCTGTTTACAGTCGCAGCGAAGACGGCATCACGAGAAACGGACGACGGCCATGTTGTTCCCCGAATCGGCTCCTGCTGAGTAAGCAGATAATTTATCCGTCGGGATGGGATGCCTTCCCTTCTTCTTTCTCGCCTGATTTAGTGAATCGTCTCTGGTTTCTCCACAAATTTTCGTGGATTATCACGTTCCGAACAATAACACTTCATTTCGTCAACATTACAAGGAGAGAAAGTGCAGGGAAGACACCTAGAAACGCTAATGGGCTTCTTAATGATCAATGAAGAATACCAATAAGAAGTCTGGTCTCTACTATAAAACTTACCTACCCTCTTGATAGTAAAGTAATTTCCCCAGCCAAAATCATAATTGTAAAATTAATACTAATGTAAAGGTGACACGTCGAAACATGGCAATCTCTCATCAACACTTCATCAACTAAAACATCGTGTGAAGTTGCTTAACTCTCTGAAACGAATAGATTTGAGCTATGAAAATTTGGCTATGAAGCCAAACACTGGGTCACTTTCGACCAATCACAGCTTAACGCATGAAAAAGAGATAATTAGAGTAGTTGGACAGCAAATGGAAGAAAGAAATGAGAACGAAAGTAGATTAAAAAGGTGAAAAATGGGTGCGGCTAAGGGCCGAAGGGACGCTGCAAAAAAACCTTTAGTAAAGCCTACAGTACACCACGTGGGATGCACTGACGGCATTATCCCCCCGCCCCCCCGGATCAGGATAGGGTTAAAAAAAGTCCCAGAGGCAGAGTGTTTCGATTAGAACAGAAAATTCGTATGAACAAATGTTCAATATGTCATGTATTATACAGTACTTATAATATATGATATGTAACATAAAAGTTCATCGAGAGTGTGATCAGGAATAATTACATAAAAAAAAGCAGGATAGCCACTGATAACGCTCAAGAGTGAACAGTGTCTGTTCGATATGGATATTAGGCGAGGCAAGTAAATCTGTCCCTGACAAAATCAACTTATGCAATATTGTCGATGCAGAAAACAGAATTAAAATTAAATTGTTACTGAATATGTATTTATTCAGTCAGCCTGATACAGCAATGCCACTGAAGACAAATGACTGTATAATCAGCTGGGTCGATGTAGACATCAGACTGGTAGAATTAATACAATCAGTCTTATCTACACATAAATTGATACAGAAATTTCACAGACGTCAATGAATGTTTGCAGCCAGGTCGTTACAGCAAGACGGGAGAAAATGAATATTTAGTCTGGACCATGAAGAAGTTAGACTTGAGAAATATACTATAATGCACAGTCTTGTTTGGCTGAAATCAGTTAGCATACGAATATACTGACGTCTCTCTAACGTATTAAGCGAGGTCGATACAGCAGACATACGAGGCTGTATAGCAAAGCGACTGATAAAATGAATACATTTAATCTAGTCTATGGAGCATTTAACCTCACGATTAATGATATATGCAATAGCAACACAAATATTAAACGTAGGAAAATCAACATATTCAAATAAAGCAAGTCATTACTCTGAAGAAATTCACCAGCATTAGGTCGAGCCAGGTCGAGGCAAAAATAACCGATTCGTTTCCTCTCGCGTCCTTTCAGAAGTGATCTTCCCAAGGATACCCTTCGGTTATAACAAAAAGCGCTTTGTGATCTACTTCCTTAATCTTCCCCGGACCTTCCCCCAACGCTTCAAAAGCCCTTCTCTAATCCGCCTTTCTGTTCTGAAGATCCTCGGATCTCCGCTAATCCCTAAAATCGTCCCGTTTGGGATAGATGGGATCCTAAGCGTAAATAATCGAGGCGGGTTTTATTTAGCGTTAAACAGGAAATGTTATCTTTGAAGAATGACGGGCTGTGGGAGGTGGGAGGGGGGAAGGGAGGGAGGGAGGGAGAGGAGTCCGGCGTTTTCAATTAGCTGATCTGAAAACACACACAAGATTTACGAAGCTTGGTTAATAGAACGTATCTTATATCTAGCAAGATGAGACTCAAAATTAACCTAAGAAAAATGAAGTAACGAGAATGTAATATGCACAAAGGGACGCAATAACACAAGATGGAGAATTAATAAGGTTCAATCTTTCAAAAATTTAGGACGATACATATCACAAATTCTCTGACTTAGTATTCAATGAAAGACTATAAATAATGCAAATCAAAACAGCTGAGGGAGATCTGGAATTCAAACAGGCTTAAAATGCATGCAAAAGAAAGATTATACACAAGTCTAATACGGTATGGTTTGCTATACGGACACGTCGATTGGGAAATAAAGCTTTAAGAATATTAGCAGTCAGATGGTAGGATGGGGTTAAAAATTATACCACAAGGGAAATTACGGAGGTTCTACATGTAGAAAGATAATGAAGAAAATGAGATGGATATAGCTCATTCATGTCCTACGCACAACCCCTCGGAGAGTGGTACGTGATGGTGCCAGCTGGGCAACTGTGGGCACCAGGACAGTTACAAAATCCCGACCTATTTGATGAGAACTAAAAGAAAGGAAGGTGCAGATGAGTGGAGATATGTGAAAGTTAAAACACAGGAAAGATACGAGTGCTGTGTGAGGCCTTTGCATCATGCGGCTTTCAGGGCAATGAGATCACATACATATACATTATATATATATATATATATATATATATATATATATATATATATATATATATTTATATATATATATATATATATATATATATATATATATATATTAGGCTATATATAAAATATATGCATAATATGTATATACATATATTTACATAAAGTATATATATATATATATATATATATGTGTGTGTGTGTGTGTGTGTGTGTGTGTGTGTGTGTGTGTGTGTGTGCGTGTGTGTTCACTGTCAATTCTGTTCGGTCATAGAAAACCATGGTGTATTTTATTATTTTGTTTCGCGACTTCTTCCCCTTCTTTACCTGGCATTCTCGGCTCAGAGTTTGTAAAGGAAGGGCACCAACAACATAAAACGAACGTTCCTTCAAAAGTATTAGGTTGACACCGTAGTGCCTTTGATATGGGTCGTCAATGGGATTATCGTTTGGAAACCTACAGTGGGCCAGGTATATGTCACACCAGACTGTCTAAACAAACCAATCAATCAACGGGCCAGGAGTGAGTGGCTAGTACATTCATTGTTAGAAACGATGACGTATTCGGGTGAACTTTTGATAACAGACCTGTTTCGCATACTGAGCCTCCAACAGGTAAGAACTAACAAGAAAAACTTCGGCGCAATCGAGTTTTCTGTACAGTGTATAATGTTGTATGAAACTCTCAGCCACGGCCCATGATACTCTCAGCCACGGACTATGAAACTTTCAGCCCACGGCCCGGTGGTAGCCTGTGTTGTTGGCACCTATAGCGGTACCAGACATACGATCATGGTTAACTTTAATTTTAAATAAAAACCAAAGCTACTGAGGCTAGAGGGCTGGAATTTGATATGTTTGATGACTGGAGGGTGGATGATCAACATAACAATTTGCAGTCCTCTAGCCTCAGTAGTTTTTAAGATCTGAGGGCGGACAGAAAAAGTGGGGACGGACAGAAAAATAGCCATCTCAATAGTTTTCTTTTACATGAAACTAAAAAGGGGAAAGCCATATCTGCAGGGGAATTTGTTTGTAAAGGCTTATGGGAATAGCTTTACAATTGCCTTCATCCTACATTAACAAGCGTCCCTTGTAAACAGAACTAATGTCACATGGATTCGCTCTGAACAGCTTCGGGTTTACTTGATCTTGAATTCGGCCCCGTTACCCAGTATGCATATCATTCCTGCACCTGCCAGAGTGGTGAACAGACTTCAGCTTTACACTGAGGATGGTCACAAGACATTAGCATCTGGTGGCGATCCTGAGATCATCAGTAATATCAAGGTAAAAAGTTATTTCCTCGAGCGTGCCACAAGCAGATTACGAGATAAACACATGGATTGAAAACGGATAGTCTACAAATCATTCAATAAATATCTAAAAAAAAGAAAGGAAACATTTGTAGCATACTGAACACGAGTGCTGTGCTAGAAGTAACTCACTTTAACGATCCATACGGAATGCATAAGATATACAGTAAACTGAATTGAGAATGACAAAATGCAACTCGTGATAGCATCCGTGATATGCAATTTGGTATGATGATCTAGCGCTTTCAATGCATGAAACATACAAAACAGAAACATAAATTTCTTCAGACTGAAAATTGAAATATTCCTGCTACACAAAATACAATGTATATCTATATATTATTTAGTTCCATTAGAATCTCCACTACCACCAGCCATCCACATTGAGTTCATCCAGTACCGCATTAATAGGCAAAGTAAGGAGTCTCAACGAAGGAAGGCGTAATACGCAGAAGAGAATACCCCGATATGACACGGGACTGACATGACAACTAAGCTTGCCTGAAATGTGTCAAACACGGGAACAAACTTACTCAAAAAGTGACTGAGTTCTGTATAACCTAAAATCTTCCCATAACAAAGGGCTAAAATTTCCATAACCCTACCACTAATAACAACAGGCTAAAATTTCCATAAGCCTACTACAACTTTTTTTAAGAGATTTAGTATTCTTTCTGCGAGACCTGATTACTGTATATGTATACGAAACGGGAAACAAGAACACAAATGGCAAAAGCATCTACGGATGCAATTAAGGATTTTTAATATTGTATGAATTTACAGTGTCATCTTGAAAGCTAAGCTCCCTAAACGTAATTTCAGCAGCGCGTCAATAATCTACCCATTGCAAGTCTAGTCTGATTGCAAGACACGTTAATCACACAGACAGAGACACACACATATATATTATTCATACATATACATTTTATATATATACTGTGTATATATATATATATATATTATACATATATATATATATACACACACACATATACACACACACACACATATATATATATATATATATATATATATATATATATATATATATATATATATATATATATATATATATATATATATATATATATTATATATATATATATATATATATATTATATATATGGCCCTCATAGCAACTATTAAGAAAACTGCTCTTCGTAAGATATCACGCTTACTGCAGACCCAAACGAAACAGCTTGAAGTAACGTTGTCAAACTAAAACTGAGATACAGAAAACAGAATCGCTGTTATTATTAGCAAACTGATTTTCAAAAAAAGCGTCATGATGAGAGCTTAAACATCGAGCACATCACAGGAACGTATGATTTCTCGTTGGGGAAAAACCTTTATAAACGCAAATAATAGGATTAGTTTCGACACGGGGCTTGTGAAAACGACATGGAATTCTCTCATCATAGATTTTTTATTCGAAAGCTTTATCGCAATCCGCCAACACCCGAGGGTTAATACGCTGCGCTTTGACTTTTCACCCAACCCGGTCTGCATCTGTTATATCAATTTCAGGTTTTAAAAAAGGGGTTGATATTTATGTGAAACAAATAACCGACTTGATAAAAAGCAGGTAAAAATGACGCTGAACTCATAGACGATTAAAAAATACACAGAATTTACCGTTTAATTGGGATCTATAGCTCATTACTTAATGATCGGAATTGTTTTTTTAAATAATTCACTGACGGCCCATTAGCTAAAAATAGTTCACATAAGCATAAGTAACATTTATTCGCTTTTGGATAATTTTGGAAACCGATACCTATGTGCCGCTTGCAAATTTTTAGCATGTCATAATCCAAAACTGCCTTGGGTATAAATACATACTCGCTATGTATTGATAACTGTACTGAAAATAATAAAACTCGAACAAAATATTTCTTTACTGGTTTAAAAACAACGCATTGTTTCTTTTAATTACAGAAACGTTCGCGAAACGCGTGTCAGCCACACAGAAGACCAACGTGACATACGAGCGATCTGAACCATGTCCATCGACCTGTGTGTTGGCTACAAAGTCGCCATGGGGATCGAACTCAGGACAGGAAACTATGAAATTCAGATGCGAAAAACGTGACAGGTTTATAATATCAACGCACCTCTTAAAAATATTTAATGGTTTACTTAAAAGATGACAACTGATGAATCAACATGCCGACTAACTACTGAACAAGATTAGTTGCAGAATACAAATACAAAACTATAAAGCTTGGTTTATGTGAAGTTAGTACTTCAATTCTGAAAAAGATATTGTTTCTAAGTAATAATACTAGGAACATACTACTGTAAAACAAACAATTAGAAAATAGTGACAAAGTTATGGAGGACAAGAATTGTTTTTCCTCACATGCCTCCGTCCTGCTAAAATGATCTCGCTCTCGAAAACTTAAAATAAACAGTTTGAAAGAGTCAGGGAACCAGAACAGCAGAAAAGTTACCTTAAAATTAGTTTATTTACAAAGTTAACGTGAAGTGAGTTAGGTTCTGAACATTACTACAAATGAACCCAACAATCAAAAACAAAGATAAATAAACTAGAGTCAGTACAAAAATGAATCAATACAAAATGAAATCAATTAAACCTGCACAAAAAAAGAAATTGTTACATTTAAATAGAAGTTAAAAATAATAATAATAACTCTAGGGCATAAATATAAAAATAACAGGCAGCAAAAAAACATGATAAAAAGAACTGTAAAAACAAACAATTCCCGCAGCATAGAGGATCAAAGTATATAATGACAAATTATCAAAAATATTACAGACGTCCTCCTCCAGACGAATGACAAACAAGAATTGTCCTCAAAACTTTTGCTGCTGCCAGGAACTGACTCGCAGGTACGGATACATGCCATCTCCGTCCATCGGTCGTTTTGTACCTATGACGCCATCCATCAGACGTCAACCAAGAAAAACAAAGAAAACAAGGGGAGGCAAAATCCACCAAGGGAACAACAGGATCAAGATCTTGAGAGCAGCTGAGTATGACCTCACAATTAGGAATATTCTGATCCTCTTTCGTCCTTAAGTTACTGGAGATGAAGTGAACGACATGTCAACTGCTGGGTTATTGGGGTGGAATGAACATGTTAGTTTTTTTTTTTTTAGTTCTCGGGGTGAAATGAACGACTCGTCTGTTCCTGAGTTATTGGGGTGAATTGATTGGCATGTCAATTCTCGAAATATTGGGGTGAAATGACTGGCATGTCAATTCTTGAGTTGTTGGGGTGAAATGACTGGCATGTCAATTCTTGAGTTGTTGGGGTGTTTAAAATGGACAATTCTTGAGTTGTTGGGGTGAAATGACTGCCATGTCAATTCTTGGGTTGTTGGGGGTTTAAATAACTGGCATGTCAATTCTTGAGTTGTTGGGGTGAAATGACTGGCATGTCAATTCTTGAGTTGTTGGGGTGAAATGACTGGCATGTCAATTCTTGAGTTGTTGGGGTGAAATGACTGGCATGTCAGTTCTTGGGTTGCTGGCGGTTTAAATAACTGGCATGTCAATTCTTGAGTTGTTGGGGTGAAATGACTGGCATGTCAATTCTTGAGTTGTGGCATGTCAGTTCTTGGGTGAAATGACTGGCATGTCAATTCTTGAGTTGTTGGGGGGTGAAAAATGTCAATTCTTGAGTTGTTGGGGTTGTGGCATGTCAATTCTTGAGTTGGAAATGACTGTCAAATCTTGGGTTACTGGGGGGTGAAATGGCTGGCATGTCAATTCTTCAGTTGTTGGGGTGAAATGACTGGCATGTCAATTCTTGGGTTGTTGGGGTGAAATGATAGGCATGTCATTTCTTGGTTGTTGGGGTGAAATGATCGACATGTCAATTCTTGGGTTAGGTTATTGTGGTGAAATGACTAGCATGTCAATTCTTGGGTTATTGGGGTCAAATGACTGGCATGTCAATTCTTGGGTTACTGGGGTCAAAAGACTGATGTCAGTTTTCCAGTTACTGGGGTGAAACGACTGACGTCAGTTTTCCAGTTACTGGGGTGAAATGACTGACAAGTCGTTTCATGTTATGGAGTAAAATGGACGATTAGTCAGCTCTGAGGTACTGGTGTGAAATAAATGAGGTCAGTTTTTGAGTTATTGGGTCTCATGAATAACATGCCAAATCTCGAGTTATTAGGTGAAATAAATCACTTGTCAATTCTTCAGTTATTGGGGGTGAAATGTACGATACATCAGTTCTTGTATCCTCATAGTCAAATGAAATAATTTTCAGTTCTTGAGCTACTGAGTGGAATGTACAATATCAAATCTCTCGCCTTCACGGTGAAATTAAAACCAAGTCACTTCTCCGAATATTGTTGTGATATATTCACCATGCAAAGGAGATGAAAAAGGCGCAGTTGAGTATGCATTCGCCAATGTATCAATAACATCAACATACGAATGGATATAAAACAGTGCAAGGAAATATTAGATTGCATCTAATTTCCTGTCGAAGCGAGAAAACAGTATGAAAGACCATCCGGAAACATCAAGATGATAGCTCACGTCAACACTTTTCTATCCTTCATGAAAATATGAGGAAGGCTTTGAGAGAGAGAGAGAGAGAGAGAGAGAGAGAGAGAGAGAGAGAAATACGCAGCACAAAATTCAATAGACGTTTCCGGAAGACCCTCGAGAAGTCTCTACAAAAAAGTAAGGAAGTTTACCTTATCTTTGCTCGAAAAAGAGAAAAAAAATATACCAACTTGATTTGACTTTTAAGAAGAAATTCAGGAAGACAAGAGTGAAGTTGGAGGAGAATTTTGATCTTATCTGCCTCTGATACCTTCCTAACTCTCCTCTGCCCATTCCTCCGCAACCTTTCCCACCTCCACCTACGCGTTTCCCTCATCCACTACCTCCATGCTGCCTCCTTTCCTCTTACCTTTCATCACCTCCTCCTCCTCCTCTTCTCTCTGCTACCGTCCCAGACCTCCGCCTATTTCTAAAACCATATCTCAGCCCACCCCCGACCCCGCTCTTCCTTCTTATCCTCCAAAACTGCCCTTTACCTCCACCACTACCCTCTTCCGTTCCTTCTGCTTGAACTACTGTCCTTTACTTCGACCTGTTTCCACTTGAATTTCGTCATCCCTAATGTTACTCTACGTAATCATCATCCTCCTCCATCAACACCTCTCCTCCTCATCCTCCTCCTCCTCCTCCTCCATCAACACCTCTCCTCCTCCTCCTCCATCAACACCTCTCCTCCTCCTCCTCTCCTCCCCCTCCATCAACACCTCTCCTCCTCCTCCTCTCCTCCCTCCTCCATCAACACCTCTCCTCCTCCTCCTCCTCCCCTCCATCAACCTCCTCCTCCTCCTCCTCCTCCTCCTCTCCTCCCCCTCCATCAACACCTCTCCTCCTCATCCTCCTTCACACCCCAACTTTCCTTCCTCTCCACTCACGTTCCCTTCCCTTCAAAGCTCTACCTCTTCCACTTCCTCAGGTTCCTCCTCCTCCTCCTCTTCCTCCTCACTATCGTGATTTCTCTTGGGCTGCAGGAGCGATCTCTCCAATTTCCCAGTCAAAGGAAGTTGCGCGGATAAGAAGTAACGCATTACCTGATGAAATTATCGATATTTCTGAGAACATCTCGGTAACAAACACCGCGGACGAAACCCGTGCCGTCCTCTCCCTCTGCTCGGTCACTTCCACTATAAGGTACTTCAGCTCCTGCCTCCTCGGTAATGGTGATCATACTGAGATGAAGAAGAATGAAAATCATAATGATATCTGTGGTAAAATTAAAACAACGATGGAGATAGTATTGGGTTATGATTTGGATGATAACATCAACAGAGTTCTTAAAAAAAAAAGTCGGAAATAAGATACTTAGCACATTTCTTTTTTCTTTTTCTCCTTCTTCTTCGCTTAATCCCTTGTAGGGGCAAAGAGGTGTAATGTGTAGGGGTCGCTGTTTCCAATGAGTCTTTTTCACTTGTTTCTATCTTAAGCACCACTTACATATGAAGGAATAATGAACTGCCCCATATTATATACCTTCTTGTCCGCTTAATCCCTACACATTATATATATATATATATATATATATATATATATATATATATATATATATATATATATATATATATATATATATATATATACATATGTAAAATATAAATGTATATATATATATATAGATAGATTGATAGATTGATGGCTACACAGGCATGTGTATCCACTAAATGTTACCCGTGCAACAACTAGTTTATGGAGAATAAACCCCGTTTGACTGGCCTGTCCAGCCCACCACTTTATACCTGGCATATGACGAATGAAAATACCTTGGCTCGACTTTTGACACGGTACGTGACGTTTCTGAAGTCAGGACTTGTAGTCCTGCAACCCGAAGTTTAGGCTAAAAAGCCACGCAAGCAATGGGGCACTTGCGGGGAAAAAGAAGGAGTTGGAGTGGTTGGACAGCAAGGTAAAGAGATCCAGAAAAGAGATGAGATTAAGTACGAGGATCTAGAGGAGAAAACCCCCACAGCTGCACTAAGGAGTAAAAATGAGTGAGGTTGGACAGGAAGAAAAGAAAAGAGAGGATTGGGAGTGGAGGTAAAATAAAAGGGTAAAAAGCGGGTTTATCTAGTGGTAGAGGACACTGCAAACACACCCTTTAGTAATGCCCAGTACGCCACGCGAGGTGCACTGAAGACACTACCCGGCCGCGGGATGTTGAAAGTAAGAGGATGCCACTTTACGACCAATAGGAAGAAAATAAACAAAGAACGGACGGGAGTACTAATCAGGTGAATGGTGTTGAGTTCACATCGAGCAAGGAAGGATGCAACAAATAAATCGATACTCCAAACACAGACGATTATGGGCAAAATTAAGCCTAGGTCATTATGGCATAGAAAACAACGTACCACATATGAACATTAGAAGCGGATTTGTCCAATTTTCTAAGACAAGTTTGAAGTAACTTGGGTGTCCTGAGCACCACAGATCTTGACAAATAAATGTTATTTTTTCATCTTCATTAAGTTTATTTCTTATTTTTCATTTGTTGATTGTTTATATATTTATTCATTTTATCATGTTTTCTAACTTATCTGTGTATATCAATTATCTACCTCTATTTTTATAGTAAAAGTCTGAAAATGTGATTCTAATTTAATTTCAAGATCTACCTTCCAAAATAGTTTTAATACATTTATACTATTATCTGTCTATTATTAATGATTCACTGATTTAAAAAAATATAAAAAGATAAGTTTTATGTTACATTCGCTAAATGTAGAAAGTGGAGGGAATTAACGATATATGACGTAGAAGGTACAACTCTTCAGTTGAGTAGAGGTGTTAAGGAGGAAAGAAATTACAGTCTCATTTTAAAAATCTAAGATATAAAAGGGAGAGTAAACACAAAGAAGGGTGTTAACTGTATCCTGAAGGAGATGAATCTGACTAAATTACAGCCCCGTTCAAAGAAAAGCTTAAGACCAAGAGGTGACAGATGAAGAAAGAGCAATCTGAGATGAAGTGCAAAGGAAGATAACTGAGGAGAATCTATAAAGTATGAAGAGTTTCATCATCGGTTCAAACAAGTTCAAAAGAAAACGTAGACTGGAGGTCATTAATAAAGAGGAGCAGAAGAGGGGGGTAAAGAACAGAACCTTGAGGAACGCCATCAGAATGGGAGAAGGTACTACACGTTGCGTCATCAACAAGAATTAAAAATCTATTAAAATAAAAAGCTAGAAAACGGAGAAAAGATTCCCGATGCGTCTGGCACTCTAGAAAAGTCGCCAGTGTTCCGAAAGAAGAGAGCTAGGTTAGAAGAGATTAAGAACATGATGGTTAAGTAAGCTCTCTCGTAATACAGTGGTAGGAAAAGTTAAAACTATATATATATATATATATATATATATATATATATGTATATATATTTTTTTAACTGTATTATCCTATTTTTTTAACTTGCATTACTGGGAACTTATATATATAACAATGCGGTTTTGAACGAAGACAAGGATAAGTATATTAACAAGAGAAATGTACCGATAAGTAAGTTTTCATTGTTTATTACGAATATAATATTTATATTCTCTTAATTTTTTGTTGTGAAATAGCGGTCATAAATAGCATTAGTGTGTGTTTTTTTGAAAGGCATACCTTTTTGCCTGTTTGTAAAGTATTACATATTCAATATTATTTTAAGCACATTATATTTTTGTTAAAGTATGGAAATTTTTGTTTCAACCTAATCAGATCGCCATATTTACTTTTTATTTTTTGTTATTTTGCTATATTCACCTTATTGCAATAACTAGAACCATCTAGTATTAGAACAACACCGAAACGAGCATCCTAACAAATTTTGCACACTTTCCAATGAGAAGTTTCGCTGGCTAAGTACACTACGGTCAGGTTGTTACACGCTGAAAAATTATATATGCAGTTTGGATGTATACTGTAATTTATGTAACAGGATGCATTTATGAATATTTGTTAACATACACACACACATATACATATATGTGTGTGTGTTAACAAATATTCATAAATGCATCCTGTTACATAAATTACAGTACAGTACACATCCATACTGCATATACTATTTTTCAGCGTGTAACAACCTGACCGTAGTGTACGTAGCCAGCGAAATTTCTCATTGGAAAGTGCGCAAGGTTTGTTAGGATACTCGTTTGCGTGTTATTCTAATACTAGATGGTTCTAGTTATTGCAATAAGCTCAACATAGCAAAATAACAAAAAATAACAAGTAAATATGGCGATCTGATTAGTTAAAACAAAAATTTGCATACTTTAACAAAGATATAATTTGTGCTTAAAATAATATTGGATATGTAATAATTTACCACCGGGGAAAAAGGTATGCCTTTCAAAACAACGCACACGCACTAATGCTATTTATAACCGCTATTTCGCAACAAAAATTTTAGAGAATATAAATATTAGATTCGTAAATAACAATGAAAACTTGCTTATCGGTATATTTCTCATGTTAATATAATTATCCTTATGTCCGTTCAAAACCGAATTGTTTTTATCTCAGTGTGTTCGAAAAAGCAGAATAACCAAAATAACATGTCAATATGATGAACTGAGGTCAGCTTTGCCAGAAATATACGTCAAAGACAAATTGTTTTTGTGCGAAGCAAAATGTCGAAAAATGGCCTCCACAGGATATATGGCTTACTGCTGCTTAGGTCAGACACTGCACACCGAAGCGTATTTCTGCATTTTTTGACCGAAATTGTTTGTATTGTGGACTACTGAAAGTTAGTTTCTTTTATCCGGTCCGCAACTGTTTTCCTCTGTAGAACGAGGTAGTAACAAAAAATAATTTCAACCTTTACAAAATTTCTTTCCTATGTTTATCAATATTTCTAAAACACTGGATCCGATATATTATTATATATAGCATAAAAAAATTAGACTATTAGATGCAATTGTAAAACTGAATCATTCAAAGTTTTCCGTTAGTGTCACGGAATGGTACACAAGGTTTCACAAACCTTGTGTACCCATTCCGTGACACTAACGGAAAACTTTGAATGATTCAATTTTACAATTGCATCTAATAGTCTAATGTTTTTTATGCTATATATAATAATATATCAGATCCAGTGTTTTAGAAATATTGATAAACATAGGAAAGAAATTTTGTAAAGATAGAAATTATCTTTTGTTACAACCTCGTTCTACAGAGGAAAACAGTTGCGGACCGGATAAAAGAAACTAACTTTCAGTAGTCCACAATACAAACAATTTCGGTCAAAAAATGCAGAAATACGTTTCGGTGTGCAGTGTCTGACCTAAGCAGCAGTAAGCCATATATCCTGTGAAGGCCATTTTTCGACATTTTGCTTCGTACAAAAACAATTTGTCTTTGACGTATATTTCTGGCAAAGCTGACCTCATTTCATCATATTGACATGTTATTTTGGTCATTTTGCTTTTTCGAACACACTGAGATAAAAAAAATCGGTTTTGAACGGACATAAGGATAATTATATTAACATGAGAAATATACCGATAAGCAAGTTTTCATTGTTTATGACGAATCTAATGCTTATATTCTCTTAAATTTTTGTTGCAAAACAGCAGTCATATATAGCATTAGTGTGCGTGTTTTTTAAAGGCCACCGTTTTGCCTGGTAGTAAATAATTACATATATAATATTATTTTAAGCATAAACTATATCTGTGGTAAAAGTGGGAATTTTTGTTTTAACCTAATCAGGTTATATATATATATATATATATATATATATATATATATATATATATATATATATATATATATATATATATGTGTGTGTGTGTGTGTGTGTGTGTAATTGTGTGTGTGTGTGTGTGTGTGTGCAACCTGTAACGTTCAATAATGGATCAAAGTGGATGGATTTTTTCCTGTCTTTAAATGCACCCAATGCCAGACAGCGTGGAGGCCACAAAAGACGCCGTCGGTCATGAAATTCAAGAAAAGGAACGCGCCACTCTTTTGAGAATTTCCCCTCGAAAATCAAGGTCCGTTCGCTACCTCGTTCACTTTCTGGCAACCAACAAAAGCATCAAGATTTTTGTTGGGGAGGCGGGGAGGGGGTGGGTGGGGGGGGGGGGGCGGGAGTTGAAATCAATCTTTGGAAAGCTTACCCAAACTGGGCTACAGGAATCTTAGTGTATTTTCCTGGTTACTGAGGGCGGAGGAACATTTAGGATACGCTTACGTTAGGCTTTCCCTGCGTTAAGGGTGAATGGTGGAAACAGACGAGACGATGAGAATAATTTGGCTTATAATATATTTTGCTTGTTTAAGCAGATGGTTTGCAGTCCATGTGGCTTATTCGCCCGAAACTTCCGACATTCCTTCTCGATCACTCGTACAAATACTGATTTAAACCAAAGCAGGTTAACTTCGCTGATCAGTAGAGAAGAGCTTTGGCGAACAAAGGATCCCAAATCCATTTCATGCAATAAAAAAGAAAAAAAGTTCATGCAAATACATGTATGATAATACTTACGATTATGCTATGTGGAAAAAGAGATTTGCAAACAAGTATACCACTTCAGGATAATAACAAGTGGTCGACCATTCGATTAATTAGAACTGTAAGACCATTTTAATATAAAACAGCAAAACAACATAATCAACTGGTTGAAATTGTAATGAAGGTGTTTTGCACGAATCCACATTCTACATCTCTCTCTCTCTCTCTCTCTCTCTCTCTCTCTCTCTCTCTCAGTTCACTTTTCCTGAATGCATTTCTCAGCCCGCTCTTCATGTAGAGGCAACATTTGCCGAAGCTCTCTCTCTCTCTCTCTCTCTCTCTCTCTCTCTCTCTCTCTCTCTCTCTCTCATGTTTTCCGTCCAGTGGCTACGCAGCGAAATGACAGGAGTGAAAACATGGCGACTTCTAGTGCGTTCTTGTCTGTTAACGGTAGAGCCTACTGTGTTTGCTTGAGAGTCTAAACAAGCGACGGGTGTTTTCCTGCTTGAATAGTTCCAAGTCCCAAATTCAAACAGAGGCGCTCCTTAGCAAAACAAGTTCCTGTTTGCTGTCAGAATCGCCGTGTCTTCCGTGAAGATCAAAGCAAATGCCTTTACATCCGCCCACCCTATGGCTCTTTACACACCACGCCCCCAACCCCTCCTGTCAATCTTCTTTTAACATTAACTATTTACGATCCGCCGTCTTTTATTATCTGAATAACGATCACTGAAAAAATAGAAAAATTAGCGAACTTATTGATGGGTCTAAACAAGCGCTTCAAATAATCAGAATGACACATTTTCTATATAATTAGGTAATTGTTCAGTTCACTTTTATCCTACAAATATATACTGTTATTCATTATTTCTTTAAAACAGGACATTACGAAGTAACGATATGATGTAATACCTACATTAATACCACGCACTGAGAGTATGTTGCTGCTAAACTTGTAATAAATACTTCAAATAAAAATATTATATTGCTAAACTGACAATAAATCCGCTAATTCAAAATTTTGTGCGGCTGAAATTGAAAAAATTCGTAGCGTAAAAAAAAACTGTAAAAGTCGCATTACTTCCGCACAATAAAAATATGTACTGTTGCACTTATGGTAAATTCGTAAGGTTAAAATTATGTACTAAAATTTACAATAGATTCACAATGTAAAAATTCTTTGAAGATAAGCCTTAAGTTTAGTGTGCTACAGCAAATGTAGTAAAACTTACAAAAGATTCCAAAGATACAACATACTGTAGATACTCTAAATTTTACAACAGATCCGTTGATCAAATTTCTTGACTGCTTTCTATGAAATGAAAACGTAATACAATAAAGCGAATTCGCAATACAGCCAATGCAGTAATTTCTTAACGACAATCTCTCTCTTAATTGTTTATATTTCTCAAGAGAATTGAAGATATTTAATTGTAATTAAAAATTACGAATTTCCACTGCAGTTACAAAACTTTTACGAAAGACATATGCTAACGACGTGTCTATGGCTTATATACACGTAGAATATCAATGACATTACTACTACTAACGCTACTGCTAATAATAATAATAATAATAATAATAATAATAATAATAATAATAATAATAATAATAAAACCAGTGAAGATGAGTGGCTAGGAGTGCATGGGAAGAAGGACTGATAAAAAGCAGACGAAGACTCAGAAATATACAGAGACAGGAGAATGAGAAACAGAACAGAGGAATGGCACAACAAACCAATAACGGACAGTACATGAGACAGACAAAAGAACTGGCCAGCGATGAAACATGGCAATGGCTACAGAGGGGAGAACTCAAGAAGGAAACATAAGGAGTGCTCACAGCGGCACAAGATCAGGCCCTAAGAACCAGATATGTCCAAAGAACAATAGATGGAAATAACATCTCACCCATATGCAGGAAGTGCAATATGAAAGACCAGACCATAAACCACATAGCAAGCGAATGTCCGGCGCTTGCACAGAACCAGTACAAAAAGAGGCATGATTCAGCAGTAAAAGCCCTCCACTGGAGCCTGTGCAAGAAACACCAGCTAGCTTGCAGTAATAAGTGGTACGAACACCAACCTGAGGGACTGATAGAAAACGATCAGGCAAAGATCCTCTGGGACTATGGTATCAGAACAGATAGGGTGATACGTGCCAATAAACCAGACGTGACGTTGATTGACAAAATCAAGAAGAAAGTATCACTCATTGATGTCGCAATACCATGGGACACCAAAGTAGATGAGAAAGAAAGAGAAAAAACTGGTAAGTATCAAGACCCAAAAATCGAAATAAGAAGGATATGGAATAAGCCAGTGGAAATTTTACCCATAATCATAGGAACACTAGGCACGACCCCAAGATCACCGTAAAGGAATCTGGAAAAACTTTGATGCCGAAGTAGCTCCAGAACTCATGCAGAAAAGTGTGCTTCTAGAAACAGCGCACATGGTGAGAAAAGTGGTGGACTCTCAAGGAGGCAGGATGCAAACGGAACCCCACGCTATAAAAACCACCCAGTCGAACAGGATGACTGTGATAGAAAAAAATAATAAAAAAAATAATAATAACAGCAGCACTTTCATAATAATAATAATAATAATAATAATAATAATAATAATAATAATAATAATAATAATAATAATAAACACTTTTATAATACTCGTCACCACAGCTGACATCACCCATACAAAGGGCAAACAAAGAAATCGACAGAACCAACCATCAAACTAGTTTATCACAATAAAGGTGCAGTATGGTCAGGTCCAACGAAAAGAAAAACATACATACAAACAAACTAACAAAAAAAAAGAAACGTATAAATAAGAACGAGTAAAAGATACAAGGGAGCAGTGAAGCGTAGGAAACGCTTCCAATTTCCCCCACAACAATCGACGTTTTGGTCTTATCGGAAGAAGGCGCCCGCGACTCAAAGAGGAGAAAGGTGAGGGGGAGTTCTTCCGTCTCGATCTCGTCTCGACACCTTACTCGCGACGGTCTTCATATTCTGTGTCATGGAATATTTCGTCTCATAATCATACATGCATTCCTTAAATATATATATACAGTATATATATATATATATATATATATATATATATATATATATATATATATATATATATATATATATATATATATATATATATATATATATTATATACAAATTCTATGACAATGAAACATTTTCTGTTAAAACAGAATTCCAACTAATAAAGGTTTCCCATAAAAACATCAGAGGGTAGATTTTAAAGCGTTATCTTTCGGAAACTGTTTCCCTCGACTGTCAGTTGCGGGAAACAGTTGTTTCCGAAATATAACGCTCTAAAATCTACCCTCTTTGTTGCTTTTATTGGCAACCTTGAATAAATAAATACACACACACATATATATATATATATATATATATATATATATATATATATATATATATATATATATATGTACATACATACATACATGTATATGTGTGTGTGTGTGTGTGTGTGTGTGTGTGTGTGTGTGTGTGTGTGTGTGAGAGAGAGAGAGAGAGAGAGAGAGAGAGAGAGAGAGAGAGAGAGAGAGAGAGAGAAATGTGAAGCAGCTATAATTTATCATTTTATATGTATATATATATATATATATATATATATATATATATACAATATATATGTATATGTTTGTGTGTGTGTGTGTGTGTGTGTGTCCACTTTGATTTGTGTGTTTCCTTCTGTAATCGAATCTATATACTCCAGGTAAGTTAAACCCATTCTTTCAATCTCTCCACTTTTATGGACTAAGAATCGCTGACTTGTCAAGAGAGACAACAGCCCTCACGGAACTTCAGTTCGCTTCGACCTCGCCCGATTTTCAAATCCAGGTTTTTTTTTTTATTGGAGAGCGAGTGAGTTAACCACTAGACCACGAGCATGTATCATCAACCGCGTATAGCTATGCACATTCTTTTACTAGTATTTTCACTGAATGCAGAGCACAGGAATATTCCCAATTAAATTAAATTTTTATCGTACCCAGGTTATGGCGCTCCGTACACTTAATCTTAGAAGTCTATCACTCAAAAGATTTCATGATTCCCTCCCACAAAATTACAGTAATAGAGAGAGAGAGAGAGAGAGAGAGAGAGAGAGAGAGAGAGAGAGAGAGAGAGAGAGAGAGAGAGAGAGAGAGAGTCTGTCAAGTATCAAACCTGCTAGCTGAAACACCAAGACATCTTTTACGCCAAGAACAAGAACGTTCACTTCATGACAAGGAAAAATATTACCCAAAATGAGAGAATTTATGCAAAAGACTTCGAATGAATGCATTTTCCTTAGCGGAAGCTTTGCGTTATTTAAACGGCAATGAATAATATCTATCTATTAGAATAATGTTTAGTAAATCATGGTATTTAACAACAGTGTCTCTTCAACATTACTTACGAATCTTACTCCGAGTCATTTGATTTTAATTCTTCAGAAAGTGATTTATTTATATTTCCCAGATAAACGCAATTTTTACCAAACGACTACACCCACTTTCCAGAAACGACATATTTTATGTTAAATTTTGCTCAGGCACAGAGCTCTACTCATTTTCAACAGCAACAGGATTCTGAATATTTGCTCCATATTTAAAAACATCAAAACAAGTTACGAGGATTCATTCATTACTCCAACAGGATTTTTTAAACTTTTCGTATTCAAGGGGAAACTGCAACTACACACAATTTACACGCCAGGAAATACAGCGGATATTCCACTACTTATCTCCCACGCCCACGAGTGCTGAAGTGTCTTGTAAAGCTGACTTGTATCTCTCCCAAGATTAGTCATCTATTTTTATTTTAGGTTTCGTAGGAAATCCAGAGGGGGAGAGAGAGAGAGAGAGAGAGAGAGAGAGAGAGAGAGAGAGAGAGAGAGAGAGAGAGAGAGAAAGTTTCTGCATTCTGCATATAAAAAGAAAGAATGGGAGTGTGTCTTCATTGTGTGTGTATATCAACTATGTATAAATAACAGAGAGGGCTATAAAAAAAAAGTGTAGTGTGAGGTTTAACATGTATGCGTTTATGACAGACAGACAGAGTGTGTGTGTGTGAGAGAGAGAGAGAGAGAGAGAGAGAGAGAGAGAGAGAGAGAGAGAGAGAGAGAGAGTATGTATTCTGCATAAAAAGAAGGAATGAGAGTGTCTTGATTGTGTGTGTATATCAACTATGTATAAATAACAGATAGGGCTATAAAAAAAAGTGTAGTGTCAGGTTTAACATGTATGCCTTTATGACAGTCAGACAGACAGTGTGTGTGTGTTAGAGAGAGAGAGAGAGAGAGAGAGAGAGAGAGAGAGAGAGAGAGAGAGAGAGAGAGAGAGACCCAGTAATTGTTTTCAGACTTTGCCTCTGATGGTAGGAAGCCCCTTAATCACAGAGCGTGACTCGAGTGTCGGCAGAACTCTGGTGTTTCAAACAAACCCCAAATTTCCAGGGAGGACCAGTGACAGTGTTTGAGTGTCGAGTATCGTTCCAATGTCAATATCATTTGAGAGATCCTATTTCGTCGCTCTTTTGACTTGCTCTTCTCCTTTTCCTTATTTATTCTTCCTTCTCTCTTAGACCTTCACCTTCTTTACCAAAGTGATTTTTTAATCACAATCAAGCATTCTATGTTTTTTTTGTTGTGCGAATTGTAATTTTTTCAGACTTGAAAAATATGAAAAATTTCAAATGAAGTCCCAACAGGGAATTATAACATTAAACCTACAAAAGAATCAAGTTCAATAGTTTCCATTTTCCACAGAATCAAAATAAATTTTCAAATATCTCTAAGTCATTCAGTTTCTCATTGGGGTTTTATGAGATGGGTTCGTTACCTTCTTGAGATTTTAAAATTCTATATCGCTTCCTTTAGATTACATGAGAAGGGTCGAACACCACCTACAAATTGCAAGAGACGGGTCCTTTTGGTGCGAGGGTTCTAACACTTCCTTTGGGTTTCTTGAAATGGGCCTAATACGTTCTCTGGATTTCACGAAATAGGTCAAGCACTTCCTTTGCATTTCATGATACGGGTCTAACACTTCCTTTCCATTTCCTTCGCATGAGATGGATCAAACTCTTCCGTCAGATTTCTTGCGACATGTCACTTCCTTCGGATTTCATGTGACAGGATAAACACTTCCTTTAGATTTCATGAGAAGGGTCTTAACACTTTTTTTTTACGGTAAGACTGGTCAAGCACTTCTTTCAGATTTCATGAGATGAATCAAGTGCCTCTTTTAGATTTCATGAGATGGATCAAATACCTCCTTTAGCTTTCATGAGATGGATCAAATGCCTCTTTTAGATTTCATGAGATGGCTCAACTACTTCTTTCAGCTTCCATGAGATGGATCAAATACTTCCTTTAAATTTCATGAGATGGATCAAATAACTGTTAGATTTCATGAGATGGATCACGTACCCCCTTTAGATTTCATGAGGTGGATGAAATACCTCCTTTAGATTTAACGAGACGGTCATACACATCATGCAGATTAAGATGATTCAAACTCTCCCAGTGGACGTTGAGAGATGGTCTAAACCTGTCTTCTGTTTGCAAGAGACGGATCCATCAGTTACTTGAGCTTTTCAAGGAATTATGAAGAATTAAATAAGTATATTAATTTCATTGTAATTTTAATAGATGATTTATTCACGTCCTTGGTATTTTAACAGATGTATTCGAATGCTACTTCATTTTTAAGGAAAGGTTTAACCCATACTTCATAATTACTGATAGATAGGTCTACCCCTCCCCCAGGTTTTAAGAGTGAATCGCTTACTCGTGGGATATGAAGCAGGCCTTTCATTTCGAGGCTTCAAGAAAAGGGTCTTCCTCTCACTTTGTATTTAGAAGACCGGCAAACTTCCTTCTTATCCCAAGAGACGTGTCCATCACTTCCTTCACGCGTTATGCGATAGAGGAAAGGTGCAAATCTATATCACTTCCTCTGAGACTTTGCCACCCTTCCTCCTTTCTTCCTCTCTTTTATTGTTTTCTCTTAGACTTCCTTTCCCTCATACCTCTACTTTTTCTCGCACTTGGTTTCAATCCTATGATTAGGATTTTTAATTGACGGTCTCATTACGCACGATGACACAAAAGATAATTGAAAACTATACCTTTCTTGACAGAAGGAATGACTTCGAGTTTGGAGATACAGATGTTACTCTGTGGAACTAGTAATAATTCATTGCAAGCACAGAGGAATATTATGATGAAGCAAAATTAAGTAATCAAACTCGAATTCGTCTGTCAGTTTGTCAAGGATATTAATTTATTAATGATACAACTGTATCAAAAGCTTCTTTCTCGTCGTGGAAAACAAATCTCCGCATTTTTCTTCAGTGCCGAAGGTTATGTAAGAGAACCTAAAAGCTTTTTCTATACCGGAAAAAAGACAAACATGGGAGATGTTTTTTCTCAAGTATGCCAATAAGAAGGCTTTGAAGCTGTAATACATACGGATCCAGATACGACGGCCATTTGTGCCATTTAACAAAGACAGACATAAAAGAGATCAAGTCTTCGAAAAATACATTATCTCGTTTCAAAACTCGTCTCCAACAGTTGCCAAGCCAAGTGCTCTCCCTCCACAAAGAAAATATCCAGAGTAAATAAGCAATTTAACCCAAGGTAAACGCACGCGCAGCCTCTGGCAAACAAATATCTGGATTTTGTGACAGCGCGCTCGCGATATTGTAGTATGTGACTTAGGAAGGGAAGAGGCGGACATCTTCATTAGAGATCAGATTAAATGGGACGTCTGAGATTTCTTTACTCGACGAGCTTTTCATTCGTCATTATTAGCATTAGTGATTGGGGGCAACAGCTGCCCCGACCACACAGTCAGGGTGAAGATGAAAAAGGACCAAAGAGATCATCACCAAATGACCTCATAAGAACAGATAGCTTTTTTCAAGGCAAAAGCCGATGAAAAGCCAGCCCCTTGCTTTTTTGAAGCCCAGATTATAAGAGTCTGGGAAACGAAGCTTGAAGGCAGAGGAAAAATAACGGTTTGAACGGTGCTAACATTATCCGTCAACATCGTGCCTTGAAAATATCGATTACAAGCAAACTAACACAATGTAAACCAAGAAACATTTTGCAAGTAAGGAACTACTAACTGATCTGTGTGTCTACGATTTATTTATAAAACACATTACTGGAAATGAACGCAAACCAAGAGTAGCGGCAGGTTAATAACTCCGCAAATGTCGATTTTGAGGCTCATAATGGTCCAAGGGCAAAGGTCACAAAATCGCTTTATCACTGACCTTCAACTCTATCGATAGTCCCATTGGGGTACGGACTTATTCAAGCTGTTATCTGTCACTAAAACACACTACATTTTAACCTTCCGTTTGTTTCAATCATTTTGCTCAGCAAAGTGTTGGCGTGAAACGTATGCACATACCACAAAGCCATTGAGTATACGTTATATCACGCAGGGTTTCTGTTTCCCTTTTAATAAAAATTAAACTCGATCGTTTTTTTATTACATTTACTGATGCTGTCCCTCCTGATGTAGTTGTAGTTCCATTTCATCTCCATTTGTTATTGCCCACCGTTTTATACACATTAGCAAACCCTGTGCAGATTACGACCTTGACTGTTAAGACCACTTTTACGGTATCGAACAGTTTACTGCAAACACAATCTACTCATTCTCTCTACTTGTCTGAACCAACTCAACACACCGTCTTCCATTAGTAACGCCTCACCCTGCTGTTGTGTTTGTGTATCAGAGGGCACATCAATGCCAGGTGAAGACCTCAATAAGCCGTACTGTTTCTTACGCATGATACGACTGTCATACAATTTGACGGAGCACTGATCTCTCTCTCTCTCTCTCTCTCTCTCTCTCTCTCTCTCTCTCTCTCTCTCTAGTTGCCACCCACTACTGTCCACTAACAACCAGGTACATAATTCACTGCCAAAGTTAAAAATGTCTCCCATATCGTCCTTTTCCTCGCTAGACGACAGAGAGAGAGAGAGAGAGAGAGAGAGAGAGAGAGAGAGAGGTTGGGGTGGGGGTGGGGTTGCAGAACCCAGATTTCCTTCATGGGGTGAGCGGCGTCCCATTCATCAAATTTGCAAGTTGCAAAAATCCGACGTCTTTTAACCGAAGAGGAAGATCATTCGTTTAATGGCCAGGAAATATATCACCTAAATGACAGAATTTATCTATATTCTCCTGAAAAACGCATTTCCCCGCGGCGCGTTTTATGACCTCTAAACGACAGTGTCCGCAACAAGAGATGTGCTCATTGGAATGATAATGAAGTTAGGCACCACATTTATTTTTGGTAGTCCCTTCCACTTAGGTAAAACGAACGCTATTAAACACTTCGTTTTTTAATAGGCATGCTTTATCCTTCTTACAAACATCACTTTATCTGCTTCTCTCCCCAAAGTATCTTTTTTATTTGTTTTCCATCAGGTTTAGTATTTGTTATAAGATCAGCATATTCCTTATTCATTTACTGAGGTATGAAAAACCATTAAAATGTATCTGCGTAATAAAATTTGTCGAAACAAAAAATATTATTAAATGAGCTAAAGGGACGTACGTGAAACAAAAGAATAGTTAAGGAAGTGAAAAGATGGTGAAAGAGCAAGTGACAGAAGGTTGGCTGCATTAACACGAGTTTTATGCGCGTGCGCTCATCAGTCAGTCGCACGCAGTCAGTTCTGCGATGGAAATTAAAGTATGACATATTTCCAGACATCTCACACCTATGGATAAAAAAAAGGGCAAAATGTTGCTTAATTTATATTCTGAATTTTATATACCATTTTAGTATGTATGTAAGGAAGCCTGAGTAAATGTATTTATTGTATGCATGTGTTTCAGTATGAGAAGATGTGCCTATGTGCAGTTTTTAATTTCATTTTATTTCATTCATCATTGTACCGAATGATCTATTGGATCCTAGCGCTTGGCCTCATGAGGCCTGGACCTAGTATGTTAATCTAATCCTTCGGGCCAGCCCTATGAGAGCTGAAAGTCAGCTCAGAGGTCTGGTTAAACTACTTTAATAATAATAACTCAGGCTAAGAAAGGCATGCTGTTCCTTTAAGGAAACGGGTTCATACCCTTCCTTTCCACGCTCCAGATCGAACACGGGTGTTCTAGGTCATGAGACGAAAGTGCTGCAGCTGTAGATGGTGGAACATAGCATACATACAGAGAGAGAGAGAGAGAGAGAGAGAGAGAGAGAGAGAGCACGACAAAGTTCTAATTATTGTTTTCTAACCTGCCTCTTGATGCATGTAAGCATCTTAATCAGGAGGCGTGACCTGATTGCCGACACAACTTCTGGCAATGTTTCAGACGAAGGGCTGGTGGCGGAGTTTGCGAGTTGATGCTTGCTCTAATATCGGTAAAATGGAACTACTCCTTCTTCTCTCTCTTCAGATTTGGTTCGTCTTCTGATCTCCGCGCGGGATCACATTCACTGTGATTTTTCGTCAGACTTATTTCAATTCCAATCTTTTTATAATCCAATGTCGCTCACTAACACGTAGGCAGCCCCTTGGGAGAAAATTTTGCATTTACGAAATGTTGGTCACTGAACTATTCCGATTTTATTTTCATTTATTTATCTGTTTTATACATAATCTCTATCTTCTAAGCCGCTCTACATGTTCGAACCATCGCAGCAAACCGATACAGTTGTTTGGTAATTGATGTCTCCAGAAATTTTGAGTTTGGGAAATATGGTTTTTTCGTGAAAAAGACATATCCAAAATACTAAGCCCATGCTTTCAGAGTTTATTTTGTTTTGCCGTGTAAACACGTCGTACTGATAAACGATTTTGCATTTCACGAGTTATAACAGCCTTTTCTCCAACGGAAAAATGATACGCATTAACAACTTCAATATCATACATCAAAGGCGATGGCTCAAAAAAGAAACAAACAAACTGTAACTACATTCTAAATATCACGTTAACTCGATTCAAACAAGCGCAAACCCCAACGAACGTTTCACAAACATTATAAGCAGAGTCAACAAACATTAGAACCCTAAGTCAGCAAACACAAAGAACCCCGAGCAAACGAGTATCTGGATTTTGCGACACGTCCCGCCCTTAATATTGTAGAAGAAGTGAGGGGGAGGAGGGAGGAGGGAGGAAGGGAGGAGGGAGGAAGGGGAGAGGGATACTGAGGGCAGAGGAGCTTGGAGTCTTATTCATCAGAGATCAAATTGTATGGGAGGTGGCGACGGGAGGTCTGGAGTTTCTTTGCTAGACATCCTCTTTCATTAACCATTATTAGTTTTCGAGATTGGCGGCAACACTGGCTGGCCACCCCACCAGAAGGCGATGGACCACAAAGATACACTTGTAATAACACCAATAAAAGCATCATCGTAAATGTAAAACAAAGACAATGAAAACTTCGGTAATGAGGAGAATGGCTATTGCTTATGCCAATATCATAAGAATATTCAATATTTTTACTGAAATAACTTTAATATATTATATATATATATATATATATATATATATATATATATATATATATATATATATATATATATATATATATATATATATATATATATTTACAGTATATAACAGTAGAATATTACACAAAATCATCAAAATCATTCCAATCAATGTACTATGGTTTCAGGCATGTTGGCGAAATGTGTGTTTGGCCACTCACAAAATTCACTTCGAATATGGAAAATGACGATAGCCTACCCTTTTTGCACTGCCTAATGCGCAGATCTAGTAATGGGTTTAAATACAGTGTGTACAGAAAACCACCTGCCAATATTTCCGACCGTGTATATTTTCATTCTAGCCAAAGCAATAAAGCAGAGATATCAATCTTCACATCTTTTTCTGTAAGCATTTCATATATATAACACTGAATACACTGATGACGAAGTTAAGTATATCTTAGATTAACCAGACCACTGAGCTAATTAACAGCTCTCCTAGGGCTGGCCCGAAGGATTAGATTTATTTTACTGGCTAAGAACCAACTGGTTACCTAGCAACGGGACCTACAGCTTATTGTGGAATCCGAACGTATTATGACGAGAAATAAATTTCTATCACCAGAAATAAATTCTTCTAGTTCTTCATTGGCCGGTCGAACGCTGGGCCAACAGCGTGCTAGTCGAGAGCTCTACCCACCCCTCCAATGAAGAACTACACTGAAATACATGTAATTAGAAAGAGAGAAGAAAAAAAATCCTGATTCTGTATTAGAAAATACATTAAGAGCACCAAAATAACTTGTTATTGTAATAAAAATTTTTATAACATAAAAAACCTGCTTGTAATGATATTTAGTATTACTTTCAACGCTATTCCCATCACCTTAATAAGTTAATTTACCATTTAAGATCAGTTATACAATGAAAAAAGAACTTACGAGGAATCTTTCCGACAGTACTTAAGGGTGTGTACATCAAATCCCATATAAGTCATGTAACATTTTTAAACAGGTCAAGCTGGAAAGTCATTGGAAAAGAGAACAGAACAGCATAAACAATGCATAAGATATGCAAAGGAGAACAGAGCCATTTCCCTTCACGTTGGTACAAACAATCATGCGATCAATGGGTAAGTATAAATATTTTATCTAAATAACAACTCTAAAAAGTATTACAGAATCCAATTGTATAAAACAAAGCTTTTGTCAGAATATGAATAATAGCCAAGAAACATGTAAACTCGATCCGTCTATTTCAAAGAATTATGTAAAATGTATGGGTTTTGAAGTAGGAAGTTTACCATTAACTACGGCAAAGACGTGACACTACCCACACAGATAAACAAAATGTATTTTTAAATGGGGTTCTGACCTCTTATGTATGCTTGTTGGCTGCTCTTCCCCTTTGTTTCTCTGTTTATCAGTTATGTACATTTTATCAAACCGTCCGTCTGTTCTTGGTGCTTCCAATCTTGCATGTGTATACATACATACATATATGTATATAAATGTATATATATATATATATATATATATATATATATATATATATATATATATTTATTATAAATTCCTACCACTATGTATCACCTCCCACAGAAGATGTCTCAGAAAACTAAAGACAAAATTGGACAGGATTTAGAAAGTTTCATTTTCCCCTGCAGTATACCTGCAATATCTGCATATACATATATTATATATATATATATATATATATATATATATATATATGTATGTAAATGCAGATATTGCAGGTATACTGCAGGGGAAAATGAAACTTTCTAAATCCTGTCCAATTTTGTCTTTAGTTTTCTGAGACATCTATGGGAGGTGATACATAGTGGTAGGAATTTATAATTAAAAAAAATATATATATATATATATATATATATATATATATATATATATATATATATATATGTATATATATTATATATACATATTATATATATACATTATGCATTTATGTATATAAATATATCTAATAAAAGGAGCCCATAAAAACACCAAAAGAGTAGAAAGTTTTAGCTATATTTCAGAGGAAACTGTCTGTCTCCCTCAACAGGTAGGTAATGAATGAAATAAGCGTTACAGAGCAGTAGTATTTACACTGCTCTGTAACTCTTATTTCATTCATTATGTGCCCGTTGAGGGAGACAGACGGTGTCTCCGAAATATAGCTATGACTTTCTACCATTTTGGTGTTTTTATGGGCTCTCTATTAAATAGATTTCTCTTTTAACAGAAATTATTTTACAGTCATAAATAAATATATATATATATATATATATATATATATATATATATATATATATATATATATATATATATATATATATATATATATGACTATTTATCACATATGATTCATATACAATTTCAGAAAAGCTACAAACGTCTTTAATTCTGGTATTTTATGCTGATTATATTTTATATGTTACAGAAGCGGAATTTTTAGTTGATAAAAGTTTATCAACTAAAAATTGTCTTTGATAACATATATATGAAAAAAATATTATTTCCGAGGTAGCTTGACGTTTTTAAAGGACGTTTTAGCTTTTCTGATTATATATATATATATATATATATATATATATATATATATATATATATATATATATATAATATATATAACAACATGTTTTATTTAGACACAAATAACGTTATTATGATTTTATATATTTTGCTTGATTCTGGTATTTTATGCTGATTTGGCATGAACTACGTATTACCAAGCGTTATTTCAAAATGCATTGTCTTTGATGTTACTTTAAAAAAGATTTCACTTGACGTTTTTCGTTAACTGACTTGATTTACCTATTTCTCTTAACTTGGTAAGTTATGGTGTTGATATAATGGTTACAATATCGTAATAACTATAGTTTTGTTCAAATGATAAATTCTTGCATAATACGCACAAACACAAACACGCATATATATATATATATATATATATATATATATATATATATATATATATATATATATATATATATATATATATATATATATATACGTATATATATATATATGTAATATATGTATATATACACATATTTGCATATATGTATATATATATATATATATATATATATATATATATATATATATATATATATATATATATATATATATATATATATACAGTATATATATATATATATATAAATATGTTTGTTCATATTATGCAAGAATTTATCATTTGAACAAAACTAGTTATTACAATACTGTAACCATTTATCAACACCATAACTTACTAAGTTAAGAGAAATAGGTACATCAAGTGAGTTAAATGAAAAACGTCAACTGAAATCTTTGTGAAAGTATCATCAAAGACAATGCATTTTTGAATAACGCCTGGTAATGCGTAATTCATGCCAAAATCAGCATAAAATACCAGAATCACGCAAAAAATATAAAATCATAATAACGTTATTTGCGTCCACAATAAAACATGTCTGCCAACCTGCCACCCTCAGAGATGGCCTTAAAGCAATATAGAGCCGCACAATCGTCCGACCAAACTCCCAGTTTCCCCTTAACCTCAATTTTGGGTCCTTTTTTATAACTTCTTTGGAAGGAATGGACCTGAAGTTATTTGCCATTCTGGAGTCTCGCTGTTTTACTTTTCTTGGAGATGTATTTCATTCTCTTGTTCCTTCACGTCTACGATAATCCAGGAAATTATGGATTTGAGCGGTGTTTTCAGTGTTTGAAGGTTCTTCATGAAAAACTGTTAAGCATAGAAATGTTTACTTAAAATTTAAGTATGCGTGCACCTGCAAATAAGCGGTTTTTTTATGTAATTTCCATACCTTTACTTATCTGCAATGGTGTATCTCACTATACTGTATTCTAATAATAGTAAGTACTATACTCCTCCATTAATAATGAAATCCATTGTCATCACCATCTTTGTGTGATTAGAAACTCCTTTTAATCCCTCTTCGTCGCCTCTACTCTCCCGCTCACACTACCTGCACAAACCATCTCAACATTTAGACATGCCTTTGATGGCATTTATTTAGTTTCCATTTATTGTGAATGATCAGAGGTCATTTGAAACTACCACACATTTACCGCATTTTCATCCCTCTTCGTCGCAACCAAATGCTTTATTCTATAGCTACGGCTAACAATACTGGATCAAGAAATCGGACAAGTTGATTGCTAAGTTCCCAGAGCACGATTATGAAACCTTCAGGACCATTGGGTGCAGCTATAGCTTAGCCCAAATAAAATGGAACAGGAGGGAAGGAAGGAAGGAAGGAAGGAAGGAAGGAAGATGAGGGGTGAATTTAACCAAGTAGGAAGCGAAAGACTCCCTATTTTAAGAAAAAAGAAAGGTTAAACGAAACCGGGAAACCATGCGCAGGAGGGCTCGTAGGTGTCAGTCAAAAGAAAAGCACGATAATAGCCAGTCTCCACAGATCAAATGAGTGGACAGGTGACCTGAATCCCCAGTGAAAGTAGCCAAAAAGCATGTTATTGTCTTTGCTTATCTCTTGAAAATGGTGCACCATAAAAACAATTCAGGTATAATTCTCATAATATTTCGCTTATCTTAAGAAAAATTACCGTCAACAAAGGTCCTTTCAGTTGGCAATCTTTTCATTCCAAGAGGCATGAAAATAAGGATTCATTAATGATATTAGATCAATAAATTTGAGCTCTAGCGCCGAGTGACCTTCAAATGGAGCATGATCTATTTGTGAACGGTAGTGCCCCACGCATTGGCAAATTCCTATATGACCTTTAATTTCTTGGGTATAAACTTGGCCTTGACTTTGCTCTGGATGTCTGCTTTACTAGTGGAGTATGAAAGCCAAATATGCAGTTTCTATCTCGTGTAGTTTAAACGTTATGAGCAAAGTATAAGCCTTAATCTTAACGACAGGACACACGGGCTTATAGAGGGACAACATGACAAACAAGAGAGACAGACAGACAGGCAGAAAGGCAGACACACAGACACACAGACAGGCAGATAGACAAACAAGTCAGTTACTAAATGTTCCAATATAAGTCAGCAAGGTTATTATAATGAAGTTTCGCTAAGATTATTGATTTAAAAAAATCGTAGTTGCTCAAGCGTTGCAGGGAAAAGAAGTAAACACGTACATACACTGAGAGAGAGAGAGAGAGAGAGAGAGAGAGAGAGAGAGAGAGAGAGAGAGAGAGAGAGAGAGAGAGAGAGAGAGAGAGAGAGTGGCAAATCTCCAACAATTGTTCCGGACTTTGCTTCGAAGCTAGTAACCTCCTAAATCACCGGCGGGCGACCCGAGCGTCGACAGAACTCTGCGATGTTGCAAACAAACTCAAAACTTCCACGAACGACAAGTGACAGATTTTGAGTCTCGAGTTTCGTTGAAATGTCAATTCTATTCAACTGCTTTCCATTATTTCTTTCTCTTAATTCTCTCTTCTATTCCCGATGGATTTCTTTATTGCATTTTCTATTCGTTTCCTTTTATACTGCAGGAATGCTGAATTCCTGAATGCACTCTTGCCCCCAAATCAATCATTGATTTCGAAATGCACATTTCAACGTGCATGAATGTGTTAAATTCCATGGAAACTGAGCAGAACATTTTTCATTTTCACGTCTAGCATATACTTTCAGTACGCAATCTAAAATTCCTACATGACCACCTACGTAAAGCCAACCTCAATTGCAATCAAACAAACTGAAAATAAAAGTGGAATGAAACCCGAAGTTATCTAAAAAAAAAAAAAAATAAAGATGATCACGCTTAAATTTCTCAAATAAAACAAACAAAATAAAGGACCGATTCTCCGGCTTTTTAACATTATCTGCTGACATACAGTCCAGTGAGATTAATGTGAACCAAAGATAAATGAGGCATGTGGGTCAAAACACCAATACGAATGTCCCTATATGTTGGAGCCGGGTCAGTCAGGATGATTCGAGGTCGGATTTACTCGGCAGTGATAATTAACTTAAGACTGACAAGACAAGAAGGCAGATCAATAACACTGATGAATTGATTCAATCGATAAGGTAAAGAAGAGTTGACAAGTTCCATCAAGTGATTCCAAGAGGTTTTTAGTTTCATAAACACGAAGGGACACTTTATAGATGTATATATAAATGTAAATATATATACATATGTATTTATAATATATATAACATATATATATATATATAATATACATATATCATATATATACATATATATAATATATATACATATATATACATACATACATATACATACATAAATTGTATATATATATATATATATACACATATATATGTAATATCTGTATAATGTATATACAGTATATATTATATATATATCCATTATACATACATATATATATATATATATTATATATATATATATATATAATATATATATATATATATATATATATAGAGAGAGAGATTAGAGAGAGAGAGAGAGAGAGAGAGAGAGAGAGAGAGAGATAGATGGGTTATGAATCGTTAAGTACCTAGACCCAAGTATGAACAAGGCGAAACTACATGCGCAAATCTATGCAAAACTCAAAAGATTTTTTATATGATGACGGTCGCATAACAACCTAAAAGCAAGGTTTCATTAGGCGATGACATGTCAATTCTTAACCACAGATAATCACAAGCTGAAAATTTAAAAGATGAGATAGCTTTTCACCCCTGTTTGACGGAGATATGACCGACCAAGAACACATTGCGCCATTCGAAACGAACTCCCCGATAACAAACAAACAATGTAACCCTATGTAAGCAATCTCCAGCAAACAAATATCTCGATTTTATGACAAAGCACGCTCACAGCACCGAAGCGGGAGGGGACTGTGTTAAAGGAAGGGTCTCTTTATTGGAGATCAAACGACACGGGGCGTCCGATTTGAAACGGCCTGAGGATTTTAGAGGGAAACATTTTAGATTTACTGGTACCAGTAACAACTTCAGTAAGTCCTAGCGGGATGGATGGCTTACCAATGGTTTATCTGCCTAAAAGAAAATGTAAATGGGAAACCAAAAAACACACATATATATATATATATATATATATATATATATATATATATATATATATATATATATATATATATATATATATATATTTGAAAAACGGTTATTTTCTGTGGTGAAGAGATCGAAAACGGGCACAGTTGTCACTGCTAAGATCATTTGCCCCAAACAATTATAAGGGTTTTCCGGGGTCGTTATCTAGGACTAATATTTCTTGGGGTCATTATCTTTATGATATTTATAGTTTTTTGTTTATGTTTTTAAGGTAATCCCCAACGGGGTTGTACTAAACACCCCACAAAGGTGGATACATACCGGGTTAAAACCCATGGGGGTCACTATCTAGGAAAGATCCAGTGACTGCAAGCCTACTTCCAAAACTGAAGAAATCAAATAATTTAGAAGCAGCAGAAACTGTGGTCTCCCAAACTTGAAATCAGTGGAAGGAAGAACGGTTCAGGGAAAGTGTCTCTTACCTTGAAGACTCCCACATAATGTCTGCGAAAATTACTTAATTTTAAATTAAGACAGTACCCACTAGAACGAATCATTCTCACACGATGTCTGTTGGGTAACTACTGCATTCCTCACAGTGATTAAGAAAGTGACTGTTTCCAAACAGTGTTCATGAGAAGGACTCCATTTCCAAAAAATGGCCACTGGAATGAAATGATTCTCACGCAGTTCAGTAAGGATGATTTCTGTATCACCCAAGTGGCTATTTCCAAATAATGTTCATGAAAATAACTTGATATCCAAAAAATTTCCACCAAAATTATTGTTCCCCTACAGTGTGGGAGGGACCATTCTGTTCCCACACAAAGTCCGTGAAACTGACTTTATTTCCAAACAATATTCGCGAGAATGTCTAGACCATGGTCTGAACTTCCACACACTGTCCGATACTATGATTATTCTCAAACAATGTCCGGGGGAGAGATGTCGTAAGAATGACTCAATATCCAAACACTGTCTTCAACAATGACTAATCCCTCACAATGACCATCACAAAAACCTGACTTCCACACATCAGCAAGAATCCCTTTAAACTCAGTCACAACGCCCAGAAAATCACTCAATTTCCACTACACTGTGCCCCAGAATTACTCGAATTATTTCCACAACGTCTGTTAGAATTATCATTACTACAGAAAATTCAGGAAAATGTCTGCTTAACTGATTACTCCGAACTGGTAATTCCTGACAGTGACTGCAAGGATGGTGCGATTCCAAATCAACATCAGCAAGATTACTTTCATTTCATCAATATCCACGTAAATTATTAGCACCACAAAGCCCAAAAGAATAATTTGATTTGTATATGTGTCTGTGAACATGATGACGTTTTCTAAAAAATAACCAAAAAATGACTAAACTTCCACAAAACATCAGCTAAATTTTGGTGCTAAAATAACTTCATTACCGCATATTACCTTCTAGGATGGCTATTCCTACACTGTGTCTGCCAAAATTGCTATTCCCAAACACTTTCCGCAAGAATGGCTCGCCTTCCACCCCATTATCCTCAAGATTAACTTCTTTCGCCACAGTGTCAGTAAGAATAATTATATTACTGATCAATAGTATGCAAGAATGACTATTCCTGCTCAGCGTCCACCTAAATAATTCAATTTCTCCTCAGCATCTGCCTGAATAACCCTACTACTCAATTTTAATCTAAATGACTCGGTTTCTCCCCAGTGTCTGCCTGAATAACTCTTCTACTCAATTTCCACCTAAATGACTCGTTTCTGTTCAACGTCCTACATGACACGATTTCTGCTTAGCATCCCCTAAATGATTATTTCTGATCAGCATCCAATTAAAAGACTTTTTACTCATCATCCACCCAAATGAAATTACTAGATTCCTGCTCAACATCCATTTAAACCACCAATTTTTCCTCAACACCCACCTATATGACTCGGTTTCTGAACAGTGTCCACCATCCACCTAAACAACACGCTTTCAGCTTGGCATCCACCAAACTACTCTATTTCTGCTCGACGTCCATCTACATGACTCTTTCTGCTCAGCAGCCACAAAAATCATTCAATTTCTGCTGAAAATCCAACTAAATGACTTGCTTTCTGCTAAACATTCAAATATGTGACTCACTTTCTGCTCAACATCCAACTAAATAACTCGCCTTCTGCACAGCATCCACCAAAATAACTCGCTTTCTACACAACATCCAACTAAATGACTTGCATTCTGATCAACATCCAATTAAATAATTCGCTTTGTGCTCACCATCCAACTAAATAACTCCCTTTCTACACAACACCCAACTAAATGACTCGCCATCCAGCTAAATGATTTGCTTTCTACTCAACATCCAACTAAATAACTCGTTTCCTGCTCAACATCCAACTAAATGAGTCGCTTCCTGCTCAACATCCAACTAAATGACTTGATTTCTGCTCAGCATCCACCTAAACGACTCTCTTTCTGCTCAGAATACAACTAAATGACTCAATTTCTCCACAGCATTCAACTAAATTACTTAATTTCTGCATGGCACAAACCTACATAATTCAGTTCCTGCTGAACATCCAATTAATGAATCGCATTCTGCACAATATCCAACTAAATGACTCAATTTCTCCTCAGCTTCCAACTAAATGACTTACTTTCTGCTCAACATACAGCTAAATGACTTGCCTTCTGCTCAACTTTCAACTAGAGTAAATGACTCACTTTCTGCTCAACATCCAGCTAAATGACTCGCTTTTGGCTCAACACCCAGCTAAATAACTCGCTTTCTGCTCAACATCCAACTAAATTACTCGCTTTCTGCTCAACATCCAACTAAATGACTCGCTTCCTGCTCATCATCCAACTAAATGACTCGCTTCCTGCTCATCATCCAACTAAATGACTCAACACTGCTCATCATCCAGCTAAATGACTCGCTTACTGCTCATCATCCAGCTAAATGACTCGCTTTCTGTTCAACATCCAAGTAAATTACTCGCTTTCTGTTCAACATCCAAGTAAATGACTCGCTTTCTGCTCAAAATCCAACTAAATGACTCACTTTCTGCTCAACATCCAACTAAATGACTCGCTTTCTGCTCAACATCCAAGTAAATGACTCGCTTCCTCCTCAACATCCAACTAAATGACTCGCTTCCTGCTCAACATCCAACTAAATGATTCGCTTTCTGTTCAACATCCAACTAAATGACTCGCTTTCTGCTTAACATCCAACTAAATGACTCGCTTTCTGCTCAACATCCAACTAAATGACTCGCGTTCTGCTCAACATCCAACTAAATGACTCGCGTTCTGCTCAACATCCAACTAAATGACTCGCTTTCTGCCCAACATCCAACTAAATGACTCGCTTTCTGCTCAACATCCAATTAAATGACTCGCTTTCTGCTCATCATACAACTAAATGACTCGCATTCTGCTCAACATCCAACTAAATGACTCGCTTTCTGCTCATCATCAAATTAAGTGACTCGCTTTCTGCTCAACATCCAACTATATGACTCGCTTTCTACTCAACATCCAACTAAATGACTTGCTTTCTGCTCAACATCCAACTAAATGACTCGCTTTCTGCTCCACATCCAACTAAATGACTCGCTTTCTGCTCCACATCCAACTAAATGACTCACTTTCTGCTCAACATCCAACTAAATGAGTCGCTTTCTACTCAAAATCCAACTAAATGACTCACTTTCTGCTCAACATCCAACTAAATGATTCGCTTTCTGCTCAACACCCAACTAAATTATTCGCTTTCTGCTCAACATCCAACTAAATTACTCACTTTCTACTTAACATCAAACTAAATGACTCGCTTTCTGCTCAACACCCAAATCAATGATTCGCTTTCTACTCAACATCTAACTAAATGACTCGCTTCCTGCTCTACATCCAACTGAATGATTCGTTTTCTATTCAATATCCAACTAAATGACTCGCTTTCTGCTCAATATCCAACTAAGTGACTCGCTTAATGCTCAACATCCGACTAAATAACTCACTTTCTGCTCAACATCCAACTAAGTGATTCGCTTTCTGCTCAACATCCAACTAAATTACTCACTTTATCATCAATATCCAATTAAATTACTCGCTTTCTGCATATCATCCACCAAAATGATTTGCTTTCTGCTCATCATCAAACTAAATTACTCACTTTCTGCTCAACTCCAACTAAATGACTTGCTTTCTGTTCAACATGAAACTAAATGACTCGCTTCCTACTCAGCATCCACCTAAATGATTCGCTTTTTGCATAACAGCCAACTAAATGACTTACTTTCTACTCAGCATTCAACTAAATTACATAATTTCTGAATGGCATCCACCTAAATTTTTCAATTCCTGCTGAACATCCAATTAATGAATCGCATTCTGCACAATATCCAACTAAATGACTTGCTTTCTGCTCAACATCCAACTAAATGACTTGCTTTCTGCTCAACATCCAACTAAATGACTCGCTTTCTGCTCAACATCCAAATAAATGACTCGCTTTCTGCTCAACATCCAACTAAATGACTCACTTTCTGCTCAACATCCAAAAAAATGACTCACTTTCTGCTCAACATCCAACTAAATGACTCGCTTACTGCTCATCATCCAACTAAATGACTCGCTTACTGCTCATCATCCAACTAAATGGCTCGCTTACTGTTCATCAGCCAAGTAAATGACTCACTTTATGCTCAACATCCAATTAAATGACTCACTTTCTGCTCAACATCTAACTAAATTACTCGCTTTCTTTTCAACATCCAACTAAATGACTCGCTTTCTGCTCAAAATCCAACTAAATGACTCGCTTTCTGCTCAACATCCAACTAAATGACTCGCTTTCTGCTCAACATCCAACTAAATGACTCGCTTTCTGCTCAACACCCAACTAAATTACTCACTTTCTGCTCAACATCCAACTAAATGACTCGCTTTCTGCTCAACATCCAGCTAAATGACTCACTTTCTGATAACATCCAACTAAATGACTCGCTTTCTGCATAGCATCTGCCAAAATGATTTGCTTTCTGCTCATCATCAAACTAAATTACTCGTTTTCTGCTCAACATCCAACTAAATGACTCACTTTCTACTCAACATCCAACTAAATGACTCACTTTCTACTCAACATCCAACTAAATGACTCACTTTCTGCTCAACATCCAACTAAATAACTAGCTTTCTGCTCAACATCCAACTAAATGACACGCTTTCTGCTCAACATCCAACTACATTGCTCGATTTCTGCTCAACATCCAACTAGATGACTCACTTACTGCTCATCATCTAACTATATGACTCGCTTTCTGCTCAACATCCAATTAAATGACTCGCTTTCTGCTCAACATCCAACTAAATGATTCACTTTCTGCTCACCATGCAAATAAATGACTCGCTTTCTACTCAACATTCAACTAAGTGACTCACTTTCTAATCAACATCGAACTAGATGGGTCGCTTTCTGCTCAACATCAACCAAATGACTCACTTTCTGCTCAACATCCAACTAAATGACTCGCTTTCTGCTCAACACACAACTAAATGACTCACTTTCTGCTCAACATCAAACTAAATGACTCTCTTTCTGCTTAACATTAAACTAAATGAATCACTTTCTCCACAACACCCAACTGAATGATTCGTTTTCTGCTCAATGTCTAACTAAATGACTGGCTTTCTGTTCTACATCCAACAAAATGATTCGCTTTCTGCTCAACACCCAACTAAATAATTCACTTTCTGCTCAACATCCAACTAAATTACTCACTTTCTGCTTAACATCCAACTAAATGACTAGTTTCCAGCATACCATCCACCAAAGTGATTCGCTTTCTGCTCATAATCAAACTAAATTACTTGCTTTCTGCTCAACTCCAACTAAATAACTTGCTTTCTGTTCAACATACAACTAAATTACACGTTTTCTACTCAACATCCAACTAAATGACTCGCTTTGTACTCAACATCCAACTAAATAACTTGCTTTTTGCTCAACATCCAACTAAATGACTCGCTTTCTGCTCAACATCCAACTAAATGACTTGCTTTCTGCTCAACATCCAACTAAATGACTCGCTTTCTGCTCAACATCCAACTAAATGGCTCGCTTTCTGCTTAAAATTCAAATAAATTACTTGCTTTCTACTTTCTGCTTAACATCTAACTAAATGACTTGCTTTCTGCTCAACATCCAACTAAATGACTCGGTTTCAGCTCAATAAACAACTAAATGACTCGCTTTCTGCTCAATAAACAACTAAATTACTAGCTTTCTGCTCAACATGCAACTAAATGAGTCGCTTTCTGCTCAACATCCAATTAATGACTCGCTTCCTCCTCAATATGCAACTAAATGATTCGCTTTCTACTTAACATCCAACTAAATGACTCACTTTCTGCTTAACATCCACCAAAATGATTTGCTTTCTGCTCATCATCAAACTAAATTACTAGCTTTCTGCTCAACTCCAAATAAGTGACTTGCTTTCTGATGAACATCCAACTAAATGACTGTCTTTCTACTCAACATCCAACTAAATAACTCGCTTTCTGCTCAACATCCAACTAAATGACTCGCTTTCTACTCAACATCCAACTAAAGGACTCGCTTTCTGCACAACATCCAAATAATGATCCGCTTTCTGCTCAACATTCAACTAAGTAACACAATTTCTGCTCAACATCCAACTAAGTGGGTCGCTTTCTGCTCAACATCAACCAAATGACTCGCTTTCTGCTCAACATCCAACTAAATGATTCGCTTTCTGCTCAACACCCAACTAAATGATTTGCTTTCTGCTCAACACCCAACTAAATGATTTGCTTTCTGCTCAACATCCAACTAAATGACTCTTTCTGCTTAACATCCAACTAAATGAATCGCTTTCTGCACAACACCCAACTAAATGATTCGTTTTCTGCTCAACATCTAACTAAATGACAGACTTTCTGCTCTACATCAAACTAAATGACTCGCTTTCTGCTCAATATCCAAATAAATTACTCGCTTTCTGCTCAACATCTGACTAAATAACTCACTTTCTGCTCAACATCCAACTAAGTGATTCGCTTTCTGCTTAACATCCAACTAAATGGTTCACTTTCTGATCAAAATCCAACTAAATGACTCGCTTTCAGCTTAAAATCCAAATAAATTACTCGCTTTCTATTTTCTGCTTAACATCTAACTAAATGACTCGCTTTCTGCTCAACATCCAACTAAATGACTCGGTTTCTGCTCAATAAACAACTAAATGACTCGCTTTCTGCTCAATAAACAACTAAATTACTAGCTTTCTGCTCAACATGCAACTTAAATTAGTTCCTTTCTACTCAACATCCAATTAATGACTCGCTTCCTCCTCAATATGCAACTAAATGATTCGCTTTCTGCTCAACATCCAACTAAATGACTCACTTTCTACTTAACATCCAACTAAATGACTCACTTTCTGCTTAACATCCAACTAAATGACTCACTTTTCTGCTCAACATCCAACTAAATTACTTGCTTTCTGCTCAATCTCAACTAAATAACAAGTTTTCTGCTCAACTCCAACTAAATGACTCTCTTTCTGCTCAACATCCACCTAAATGACTCGCTTTCTGCTCAACATCCAACTAAATGACTCGCTTTCTGTTCAACATCCAACTAAATGACTCACTTTCTGATCAGCATGGAACTAAATTACATGATTTCTGCATGGCATCCGCCTAAAATTTTTCAATTCCTGCTGAACATCCAATTAATGAATCGCATTCTGCACAATATCCGACTAAATGACTCGCTTTCTGCTCAACATCCAACTAAATAACTCACTTCCTGCTCAATATCCGACTAAATGACTCGCTTTCTGCTCAACATCCAACTAAATAACTCGCTTTCTGCTCAACCTCCAACTAAATAACTCGCTTTCTGCTCAACATCCAACTAAATAACTCGTTTTCTGCTCAACATCCAACTAAATGACTCGCTTTCTGCTCAACATCCAACTAAATGACTCGCTTTCTGCTCAACATCTAACTAAATGACTCGCTTTCTGCTCAACATCCAACTAAATGACTCGATTTCTTCTCAACATCCAACTAAATGAATCGCTTACTGCTCATCATCCAACTAAATGACTCGCTTACTACTCATCATCCAACTAAATGACTCGCTTTCTGCTCAACATCTAACTAAATGACTCACTTTCTGCTCAACATCCAACTAAATGACTCGCTGTCTGCTCAACATCCAACTAAATGACTCGCTGTCTGCTCAACATCCAACTAAATGACTCACTTTCCGCTCAACATACAACTAAATGATTTCCTTTCTACTCGACATCCAACAAAATTACTCACTTTCTGCTTAACATCCAACTAAATGACTCGCTTTCTGCATAGCATCCACCAAAATGATTTCCTTTCAGCTCATCATCAAACTAAATTACTAACTTTCAGCTCAACTCCAATTAATGACTTGCTTTCTGCTGAACATCCAACTAAATGGCTCTCTTTCTACTCAACACCCAACTATATGACTCGCTTTCTGTTCAACATCCAACTAAATGACTCGCTTCTACTCAACATCCAACTAAATGACTCACTATCTACTCAACATCCAACTAAAAGCCTTGCTTTCTGCTCAACATCCAACTAAATAACTAACTTTCTACTCAACATCCAACTAAATGACTCGCTCTCTGCTCAACATCCACCTAAATAACTCACTTTCTGCTCAACATCCAACTAAATGACTCGCTTTCTGCTCAACATCCAACTACATTGCTCGCTTTCTGCTCAACATCCAACTAAATGAACCAATTTCTTCTCAACATCCAACTAAATGAATCGCTTACTGGTCATCATCCAACTAAATGACTCGCTTACTGCTCATCACCCAACTAAATGACTCGCATACTGTTCATCATCCAAGTAAATGACTCACTTTCTGCTCAACATCCAAGTAAATGACTTGCTTTCTGCTCAACATCCAATTAAATGACTCGCTTTCTGCTCAACATCCAACTAAATGATTTCCTTTCTACTCGACATCCAACAAAATTACTCACTTTCTGCTTAACATCCAACTAAATGACTCGCTTTCTGCATAGCATCCACCAAAATGATTTCCTTTCAGCTCATCATCAAACTAAATTACTAACTTTCAGCTCAACTCCAATTAATGACTTGCTTTCTGCTGAACATCCAACTATATGGCTCTCTTTCTACTCAACACCCAACTATATGAATCGCTTTCTGCTCGATATCCAACTAAATGACTTGTTTTCTGCTCAACATCCAACTAAAAGACTCAATTTCTTCTCAGCATCCAACTAAATGAATCGCTTAATGCTCATCATCCAACTAAATGACTCGCTTATTGCTCATCATCCAACTAAATGACTCGCTTACTGTTCATCATCCAAGTAAATGACTCACTTTCTGCTCAACATCCAATTAAATGACTCGCTTTCTGCTCAACATCCAACTAAATGACTTGCTTTCTGCTCAACATCCAACTAAATGACTTGCTTTCTGCTCAACATCCAACTAAATGACTCGCTTTCTACTCAACATCCAACTAAATGACTCGCTTTCTGCTCAACATCCAACTAAATGATATGCTTTCTGCTCAACATCCAACTAAATAACTCATTTTCTGCTTAACATCCAACCAAATAACTTCCTTTCTGCATACCTTCCACCAAAATGATTGGCTTTCTGCACATCATCAAACTAAATTAATAGCTTTTTGCTCAACTCCAACTAAATGACTTGCTTTCTGCTGGAAATCCAACTAAATGACTCTCTTTCTACTCAACATCCAACTATATGACTCGCTTTCTGTTCAACATCCAACTAAATGACTCGCTTTCTACTCAAAATCCAACAAAATGACTCGCTTTCTACTCGACATCCAACAAAATGACTTGCTTTCTGCTCAACATCCAACTACATTGCTCGCTTTCTGATCACTATCCAAATAAATGACTTGCTTTTGCATCCTCAAAACATCAACATTAATTGACTCGCTTTCTCAAATCAACTAAATCCAACTTAATATAAATGACTCTTTTCTGCACACACACTAAAATGATTCTATCATCAAACTAATTACTGCTTTCTGCCCACCTCCAACTAAATGACTTTCTTTCTCGTTCAACTTTCTGACTCAACATCCAACTAAAAGACTCAACTTTCTTAAAGTGCTCAGCATCTAAATAAACGCTTTCTGCATCCAAATAAATGACTCGGTTTTCTGCTCAACATTTAACTAAATGACTCGCTTTCTGCTCAACATCCAACTAAATGATTCGCTTTCTGCTCAATGTCTAACTAATTGACTCACTTTCTGCTCAACCTCCAACTAAATGACTCGCTTTCTGCTCAACATCCAACTAAAGATTCGCTTTCTGCTCACCATCCAACTAAAAGACTCACTTTCTCAACATTATGACTAAATGACTCGCTTTAACATCAAAATCCAATTCGCTTTCTCTCTCATCCAACATCCAAAACTAAAACCAACTAAATGATTCTTTCTACTCAACATCCAACTAAATGATTCACTTTCTGCTCAACATCTCCAACTAAATGACTCACTTTCCATCAACTAAATGATTCCAACTAAAACTGCTCAATATCCAACTAAATGACTCGCTTTCTGCTCAACATCCATTATGACTCTTTTCTGCTCATCAACTAAATGACTCGCTTTCTGCTCAACAAACTAAATGACTTGCTTTCTGCTCAACATCCAACTAAAGCTTTCAACTAATGATTCATTCAACTTCACTTTCTGCTCAACTTTCTGCTCCAACTAAATGACTCGCTTTCTGCTCAACATCCAAATAAATGACTCTCTTTCTGCTCAACATCCAACTAAATGACTCACTTTCTGCTCACACCATCCAACTAAATGATTCTTTCTTTCTGCATCAACTAAATGGCTCGCTTTCTGTAACATCAACTAAAATGCTTTCTGCTCAACTTTATCATCAAAACTCAAATAACTAAATGACTTTCATCCAACTATTGACTATTCAATATCCAACTAAATTATTCGCTTTCTGCTCAACACTCAACTAAATGACTTTCTGCTCAACATCCAACTAAATGATTAACATCTAACAACTAAATGACTCCTTTCTGCTAAACATCCAAATAAATGACTCGCTTTCTGCTCAATAAACAACTAATGACTCGCTTTCTGCTCAATAAACATCTAAATTACTCGCTTTCTGCTCAACACGCAATTAAATGATTCGCTTTCTGCTCAACATCCAACTAAATGATTCGCTTTCTGCTCAACATCCAACTAAATTACTCACTTTCTGCTTAACATACAACTAAATGAATCGCTTTCTGGATAGCATCCACCAAAATAACTGGCTTTCTGCTCATCATCCAACTAAATAACTTGCTTTCTGCTCAACATCAAACTAAATGACTCGCTTTCTGCTCAACATCCTACTAAATGACTCACTTTCTGCTCAACATACAACTAAATGACTCGCTTTCTGCTCAACATATAACTAAATAACTCTCTTTCTGCTCAACATACAACTAAATACCTCGCTTTCTGCTCAACACCCAAATAGATGACTCTCTTTCTGCTCAACATTAAACTAAATGTTTTCTGATTAACATAAAACTAAAAATGGATAGCATCCACAAAATCTGGGCTTTCTGATCAAAATCCAACTAAATGACTCTCCTTCTGCTTATCATCCAAATAAATGACTCTTTCTGCTCAGCATCTAAATAAACGTCTCACTTTCTCCTCAACATCTAACTATATGAATCTCTTTCTTTCCAAAATCCAAATAAATTACTCGCTTTCTGCTCAACATCCAAATAAATGACTAGCTTTCTACTCAACATCCAACTAAATGATTAGCTTTTTGGTCAACACCCAACTAAATGACTCGCTTTCTGTTCAACATCCAACTAAATGACTCTCTTTACGCTTAACATCCAACTTAATGACTCGTTTTTGCTCAACACCCAATGAAATAATTCACTTTCTGCTCAATATCTAACTAAATAACTCACTTTCTGCTCAACCCCCAACTAAATGACTCGCTTTCTGCTCAACATCCAACTAAATGATTCGCTTTCTGCTCAACATCCAAATAAATGACTCACTATCTGCTTAAAATCCAATGAAAAGACTCGCTCTTTGCATAGCATCCACCAAAATGATTCACTTTATGCTTATCATCAAACTAAATAATTTTCTTTCTACTCAACATTCTACTAAATTATTCGCTTTCTGCTCACCACCCAACTAAATGACTCACTTTCTGCTTAACATCCAATTAAATTACTCGTTTTCTGCATAGCACCCACAAAACACCCACAAAAATCATTCGCTTTCTACTTATCATCAAACTAAATTACTCTCTTTCTGGGCACCTCCAACTAAATGATACGCTTTCTGGTCAACATCCAACTAATCTCACTTTCTACACAAATTCCAACTAAATAACTCTCCTTCTGCTTATCATCCAACTAAATGACTCGCTTTCTGCTCAGCATCTAAATAAACGTCTCACTTTCTCCTCAACATCTAACTATATGACTCGCTTTCTGCTCAACATCCAAATAAATGACTCGCTTTCTGTTCAACATCCAAATAAATAAGTAGCTTTCTGCTCATCATCCAAATAAATGACTCGATTTCTGCTCAGCATCCAACTAAATGACTCAGTTTCTGCTCAACACCCAACTAAATGACTCGATTTCTGCTCAAAATCTAGCTAAATGACTTGCTTTCTCCTCAACATCCAACTCAATGACTAGCTTTCTGCTCAATATCCAACTAAATGACTCGCTTTCTGCTCAACATCTAACTGAATGATTCGCCTATCTGCTCAACATCCAACTAAATTATTCGCTTTCTGCTCAAAATCCAACTAAATGACTCACTTTCTGCTTAACATCCAACTAAATGACTCACTTTCTGCTTAACATCCAACTAAATGACTCGCTTTTGGGAAAGCATCCACCAAAACAACTAGATTTCTGCTCATCATCCAACTAAATGAATCGCTTTCCGCTCAACATCCAACTAAATGATTAGCTTTCTTCTCAACATCTAACTGACTGACTCACCTTCTGCTTAACATCCAACTAAATGACTCGCTTTCTGCATAGCATTCACCAAAATTATTCGCTTTCTGCTCATCATCAAACTAAATTACTCACTTTCTTCTCAACTTCAACTAAATAACTTGCTTTCTGCTGAACATCCAACTAAATGACTCTCTTTCTGCTCAACACCCAACTAAATGACTCGCTTTCGGCTCAACATCCGACTAAATAACTAACTTTCTACTCAACATCCAACTAAGTGATTTGCTTATTGCTTAACATCCAACTAAATGCCTCACTTTCTGATCAACATCCAACTAAATGAATCGCTTTCTGTATATCATCCACCAAAATTATTTGCTTTCTGCTCATCATCAAACTAAATTACTCACTTTCTGCTCAACTCCAACTAAATGACTTGCATTCTGCTAAACATCCAACTAAATGACTCTTTCTGCTCAAGACTAAACTAAATTACATAATTTCTGCATGGAATCCACCTAAATTTTTGAATTCCACTGATCATCCAATGAATGAATCGCATTGTGCAACATATCCGACTAAATGACTCGCTTTCTGCTCAACATCCAACAAAATGACTCGCTTTCAGCTCAACATCCAACTAAATGACTCGCTTTCTGCTCAACATCCAACTAAATGAATCGCTTTCTGCTCAACATCCAACTAAATGAATCGCTTTCTGCTCAACTACCAACTAAATGACTCAATTTCTTATCAACATCCAACTAAATGAATCGCTTACTGCTCATCATCCAACTAAATGACTCACTCACTGCTCATCATCCAACTAAATGACTCGCTTACTGCTCATCATCCAACTAAATGACTCGCTTACTGTTCATCATCCAAGTAAATTACTTACTTTCTGCTCAACATCCAATTAAATGACTCGCTTTGTGCTCAACATCCAACTAAATAATTCGCTTTCTGCTCAACATCCAACTACATGACTCGCTTTCTACTCAACATCCAACTAAATTACTCGATTTCTGCTCAACATCCAACTAAATGTTTCGCTTTCTTCTCAACATCCAACTAAATCACTCGCTATCTGCTCAACATCCAACTAAATTACTTGCTTTCTGCTCAACATTCAACTAAATGACTCACTTTCTGCTCAACATCCGACTAAATGACTCGCTGTCTGCTCAACATCCGACTAAATGACTCGCTTTCTACTCAACATCCAACTAAATGATTTGCTTTCTAATCAACTTCTAACTAAATGATTCACTTTCTGCTTAACATCAAACTAAATGACTCGCTTTCTGCATAGCATCCACCAAAATGATTTGCTTCCTGCTCATCATCAAACTAAATTACTAGCTTTCTGCTCAACTCCAACTAAATGACTTGCTTTCTGATGAACATCCAACTAAATGGCTCTCTTTCTACTCAACACCCAACTATATGACTCGCTTTCTGTTCAACATCCAACTAAATGACTCGCTTTCTACTCAACATCCAACTAAATGACTCACTTGCTACTCAATATTCAACTAAATGACTCGCTTTCAGCTCAAATCGAACTAAATAACTCGCTTTCTGCTCAACATCCAAATAAATGACTCGCTTTCTGCTCAACATCCAACTACATTGCTCGCTTTCTGCTCAACATCCAACTAAATGACTCAATTTCTTCTCAACATCCAACTAAATGAATCGCTTACTGCTCATCATCCAACTAAATGACTCGCTTACTGCTCATCATCAAACTAAATGACTCGCTTACTGTTCATCATCCAAGTAAATGACTCGCTGTTCTGCTCAACATCCAATTAAATGACTTGCTTTCTGCTCAACATCCAACTAAATAACTCGCTTTCTGCTCAATATCCAACTAAATGACTTGCTTCCTGCTCAAAACCAACTAAATGACTCGCTTTCTGCTCAACATCCGACTAAATGACTCGCTTTCTGCTCAACATCCAACTAAATGATATGCATTCTGCTCAACATCCAACTAAATGACTCACTTTCTGCTTAACTTCCAACCAAATAACTCGCATTCTGCACAGCATCCACCAAAATGATTTGCTTTCTGAACATCATCAAACTAAATTACTAGCTTTCTGCTCAACTCCAACTAAATGACTTGCTTTCTGCTGAACATCCAACTAAATAGACTCTCTTTCTACTCAACACCCATCTATATGACTCGGTTTCTGTTCAACATCCAACTAAATGACTTGCTTTCTACTCAAAATCCAACAAAATGACTCGCTTTCTACTCGACATCCAACTAAATGACTCACTTTCTGCTCAACATCCAATTAGATGACTCACTTACTGCTCATTATCTAACTATATGACTCGCTTTCTGCTCAACATACAACTAAATAACTCGCTTTCTGCTCAACATCCAACTAAATGACTCGCTTTCTGCTCAACATCCAACTAAATGACTCGCTTTCTGCTCACCATCCAAATAAATGACTCGCTTTCTACTCAACATTCAACTAATTGACTCGCTTTCTAATCAACGTCCAACTAAATGGATTGCTTTCTGCTCAACATCAACCAAATGACTCTCTTTTGCTTAACATCCAACTAAATGACTCGCTTTCTGCTCTACACCCAACTAAATGACTCGCTTCCTGATCAGCATCTAAATAAACAGCTTGCTTTCTGCTCAACATCTTACTAAATACTCGCTTTCTGCTCAACATCCAACTAAATGACACGCTTTCTGCTCAACATCCAGCTAAAGGATTCGCTTTCTGCTCAACACCCAACTAAATGACTCTCTTTCTGCTTAACATCCAACTAAATGACTTCGCTTTCTGCTCAACACCCAACTAAATTATTCGCTTTCTGCTCAATAACTAACTAAATGACTCACTTTCTGCTCAACCTCCAACTAAATGACTCGCTTTCTGCTCAACATCCAACTAAATGATTCGCTTTCTGCTCAACATCCAACTAAATGATTCGCTTTCTGCTCACCATCCAACTAAAAGACTCACTATCTGCTTAACATCCGACTAAATGACTCGCTTTTTGCATAGCATCCACCAAAATGATTCGCTTTTGCTTATTATCAAACTAAATAATGTGCTTTCTACTCAACAGCCAACTAAATTATTCGCTTTCTGCTCAACACCCAACTAAATGACTCGCTTTCTGCTTAACATCCAAATAAATGACTCACTTTCTGCATAGCACACACTAAAATGATTCACTTTATGCTCATCATCAAACTAAATTACTCGCTTTCTTCCAACCTCCAACTAAATGACTCGCTTTCTGCCCACCTCCAACTAAATGACTCGCTTTCTGCTCAACATCCAACTAAATGACCAGCTTTCTGCTCAACATCCAACTAAATGACTCGCTTTCTGCTCAACTTCCAACTAAATGACTCCTTTCTGCTCAACATCCAACTAAATGACTCGCTTTCTAATTAAAGTCAAACTAAATGACTCGCTTTCTGCTCAACATCCAACTAAATGACTTGCTTTCTGCTCAACATCCAACAAAATGACTCGCTTTCTGCTCAACATCCAACTAAATGGCTCGCTTTCTACTCAACATCTAACTAAATGACTCTCTTTCTGCTCAACATCTAACTAAATGACTCGCTTTCTGCTCAATATCCAACTAAATGACTCGCTTTCTGCTCAAAATCAACTAAACGACTCGCTTACTGCTCAACACCCATGAAATTATTTGCTTTCTGACCAACACCCAACTAAGTGATTCGCTTTCTGATTAACATCCAACTAAATGACTCTCTTTCTGCTTAACATCCAACTAAATGACTTCCTTTCTGCTCAACACCCAACTAAATGATTCGCTTTCTGCTCAGTATCTAACTAAATGACTTGCTCTATACTCTACATCCAACTAAATGACTAAATGATTCGCTTTCTGCTGAATATCCAATTAAATGAATCGCTTTCTGCTCAACATCCAACTAAATGATTCACTTTCTGCTCAAAATCCAAGTAATTGATTCACTTTCTGCTCATCATCCAACTAAATGACTCACTATCTGCTTAATATCCAACTAAATAACTCGCTTTCTGCTTAGCATCCACCAAAATGATTCATTTTATGCTTATCATCAAACTAAATGACTCGCTTTCTCCTCAATATCCAACAAAATAGTTCGGTTTCTAATCAATACCCAAATAAATGACTCACTTTCTGCTTAACATCAAACTAAATGACTCGCTTTCTGCATAGCATCCACCAAAATAATTCGCGTTCTGGTCATCATCAAACTAAATTACTCGCTTTCTGCTCAACTCCAACTAAATAACTCGATTTCTGTTCAAAATCCAACTAAATGACTCGCTTTCTACTCAACATCCAATTAAATGACTCGCTTTCTACTCAACATCCAATTAAATGACTCACTTTCTACTCAATATCCAACTAAATCACTCACTTTCGGCTAAATGTCCAACTAAATAACTCGCTTTCTGCTTAGCATCCAACTAAATGACTCACTTTATGCTCAGCATCCAACTAAATGACTCACTTTATGCTCAGCATCCAACTAAATGACTCGCTTTCTGCTCAACATCTAGCTAAATGACTCGCTTTCTCCTCAACATCCAGCTAAATGACTCGTTTTCTCCTCGTTATACAACTAAAAGACCCGTTTTCTGCTCAACATCTAAATAAATGATTCGCTTTCTGCTCAACATATAACTAAATGATCCGCTATCTGCTCAACATCCAACTAAATGACTCACTTTCTCCTTAACATCCAACTAAATGACTCGCTTTCTGGATAGCATTCACCAAAATAACTAGCTATCTGCTCAACATGCAATTAAATGACTCCCTTTCTGCTCAACACCCAACAAAATAATTCACGTTCTGCTCATCATCAAATTAAATTACTCGCTTTCTGCTCAACTCCAACTAAATGACTTGCTTTCTACTCAACATCCAACTAAATGACTCACTTTCTACTCAACATCCAACTAAATGACTCACTTTCGGCTTAACATACAATTAAATGACTTGCTTTAGAGATAGCATCCACCAAAACAACTAGATTTCTGCTCATCATCCAACTAAATGACTCGCTTTCTACTCAACATCCAACTAAATGATTAGCTTTCTGCTCGCCAGTCAAACTAAATGACTCAGTTTCTGCTTAACATCCAACTAAATAACTCACTTTCTGCATAACATCCACCAAAATGATTCGCTTTCTGCTCACCATCAAACTAAATTACTCACTATATTCTTAACTCCAACTAAATGACTTGCTTTCTGCTGAACATCCAACTATATGACTCTTTTTCTGCTCAGCATCAAACTAAATGACTCTCTTTCTGCTCCTCAACATCCAACTAAATAACTCCCTTTCTGGTCAATATTCAACTAAATGACTCGCTTTCTGCTCAACATCCAACGAAATGATCTGCTTTCTGGTCAACATCTAACTAAATGACTCACTTTTTGCTTAACATCCAACTAAATGACTCGCTTTCTGGATAGCATCCACCAAAATAACTAGCTTTCTGCTCATCATCCAACTAAATGACTTGCTTTCTGCTCAACATCCAACTAATCTTAACACCAAATAAATGACTCGCTTTCTGCTCAATATCAACTAAATGACTCTTTCTGCTCAACATCCAACTAAATGACTCGCTTTCTACTCAACATCCAAACTAAATGACTCGCTTTCTGCTCAACATCCAACTAAATGACTCGCTTTCTGCTCAACATCCAACTAAATGACTCCTTTTTCTCAACTCAACATCAACATCCAACTAAATGACTCGCTTTCTGCTCAACATCCAACTAAATGACTCTTTCTGCTCAACATCCAACTAAATGACTCCTTTCTGCTCAACATCCAACTAAATGACTCACTTTCTGCTCAACATCCAACTAAATGACTCGCTTTCTGCTCAACATCCAACTAAATGACTTCGCTTTCTGCTCAACATCCAACTAAATGACTCGCTTTCTGCTCAACATCCAACTAAATGACTCTGCTTTCTGCTCCAACATCCAACTAAATGACTCGCTTTCTGCTCAACATCCAACTAAATGACTCGCTTTCTGCTCAACATCAACTAAATGACCCAACACTGCTCAACATCCAACTAAAACTTTCTGCTCAACATTCAACTAAATGATTCGCTTTCTGATTAACATCCAACTAAATGACTCGTTTCTGCTCAACATCCAACTAAATGACTCCTTTCTGCTCAACATCCAACTAAATGATTCACTTTCTGCTCAAAATCCAACTAAATGATTCACTTTCTGCTCAACATCCAACTAAATGACTCACTTTCTGCTTAACATCCAACTAAATGACTCGCTTTCTGCTAGCATCCACCAAAATGATTCATTTCATCCAACTAAATGACTCACTTTCTGCTCAATATCCAACAAAATAGTTCAACTTTCTGCTCAACATCCAACTAAATGACTCACTTTCTGCTCAACATCCAACTAAATGACTCGCTTCTCTGCTCAACATCCACCAAAAATAATTCGCTTTCTGCTCATCATCCAACTAAATGACTCACTTTCTGCTCAACATCCAACTAAATGACACTTTCGCTCAACATCCAACTAAATGATTTTCTACTCGATATTCTAACTAAATGACTCACTTTCTGCTCAACATCAACTAAATGACTCCTTTCAACTCAATGATTCCTGCTCAACATCCAACTAAATGACTCACTTTCTGCTCAACATCCAACTAAATGACTCGCTTTCTGCTCAACATCCAACTAAATGACTCTTTCTGCTCAACATCCAACTAAATGACTCACTTTCTGCTCAACATCCAACTAAATGACTCGCTTTCTGCTCAACATCCAACTAAATGACTCGCTTTCTGCTCAACATCAACTAAATGACTCATTTTCTCCTCAACATCAACTAAATGACTCGCTTTCTCCTCAACATCCAACTAAATGACTCGTTTTCTGCTCAACATCTCCTCGCTTTCTGCTCAACATCCAACTAAATGACTCACTTTCTGCTCAACATCCAACTAAATGACTCGCTTTCTGCTCAACATCCAACTAAATGACTCGCTTTCTGCTCAACATCCAACTAAATGACTCAACTTTCTGCTCAACATCCAACTAAATGACTCGCTTTCTGCTCAACAATCTAAATCAACATGCAATTTAAATGACTCCCTTTCTGCTCAACATCAAATGCTTTCTGCTCAACATCCAACTAAATGACTCGCTTTCTGCTCAACATCCAACTAAATGACTCACTTTCTGCTCAACATCCACCAAATAATTCTCTTTCTGCTCAACATCCAACTAAATCCAACTAAATGACTTGCTTTAGAGATCAACATCCATCAAACAAATGACTTCTTTCTGCTCAACATCCAACTAAATGACTCGCTTTCTGCTCAACATCCAACTAAATGACTCGCTTTCTGCTCAACATCCAACTAAATGACTCACTTTCTGCTCAACATCCAACTAAATGACTCACTTTCTGCTCAACATCCAACTAAATACTCATCTCAACATCCAAATTAAATGATTTAGCTTTCTGCTCAACATCCAACTAAATGACTTGCTTTCTGCTCAAACATCCAACTAAATGACGCTTTCTGCTCAACATCCAACTAAATGACTCTCTTTCTTTCAACATCCAACTAAATGACTAAGCTTTCTGCTCAACATCCAACTAAATGACTCGCTTTCTGCTCAACATCCAACTAAATGACTCACTTTTGCTCAACATCCAACTAAATGATCTGCTTTCTGCTTTCAACATCCAACTAAATGATTTGCTTTCTGCTCAACATCCAACTAAATGACTCACTTTCTGCTCAACATCCAACTAAATGACTCACTTTCTGCTCAACATCCAACTAAATGACTTCTTTCTGCTCAACATCCAACTAAATGAACGCTTTCTGCTCAACATCCAACTAAATGACTCGCTTTCTGCTCAACATCCAACTAAATGACTCGCTTTCTGCTCAACATCCAACTAAATGACTCGCTTTCTGCTCAACATCCAACTAAATGACTCAGCTTTCTGCTCAACATCCAACTAAATGACTTGCTTTCTCAACTCAACATCCAACTAAATGACTCACTTTCTGCTCAACATCCAACTAAATGACCCGCTTTCTGCTCAACATCCAACTAAATGACTCACTTTCTGCTCAACATCCAACTAAATGACTCCCTTTCTGCTCAACATCCAACTAAATGACTCGCTTTCTGCTCAACATCCAACTAAATGACTCGCTTTCTGCTCAACATCCAACTAAATGACTCTTTCTGCTCAACATCCAACTAAATGACTCGCTTTCTGCTCAACATCCAACTAAATGACTTGCTTTCTGCTCAACATCCAACTAAATGACTCTTTCTGCTTTCTGCTCAACATCCAACTAAATGACTTCTTTCTGCTCAACATCCAACTAAATGACTCGCTTTCTGCTCAACATCCAACTAAATGATTCGCTTTCTGCTCAACATCCAACTAAATGACTCTCTTTCTGCTCAACATCCAACTAAATGACTCACTTTCTCTCAATATTCAACTAAATGACTCGCTTTCTGCTCAACATCCAACTAAATGACTCTTTCTGCTCAACATCCAACTAAATGACTTCGCTTTCTGCTCAACATCCAACTAAATGACTCGCTTTCTGCTCAACATCCAACTAAATGACTTGCTTTCTGCTCAACATCCAACTAAATGACTTGCTTTCTGCTCAACATCCAACTAAATGACTCGCTTTCTGCTCAACATCCAACTAAATGACTTCGCTTTTCTGCTCAACATCCAACTAAATGATTCGCTTTCTGCTCAACATCAAACTAAATGACTCGCTTTCTGCTCAACATCAACTAAATGACTCACTTTCTGCTCAACATCCAACTAAATGACTCGCTTTCTGCTCAACATCCAACTAAATGACTCTTTCTGCTCAACATCCAACTAAATGACTCTTTCTGCTCAACATCAACTAAATGATCAGCTTTCTCAACATCAACCAACTAAATGACTCACTTTCTACTCAACATCCAACTAAATGAATCACTTTCTGCTCAACAAAATCCAACTAAATGACTCGCTTTCTTCTCAACATCCAACTAAATGACTCCTTTCTGCTCAACATCCAACTAAATGACTCGCTTTCTCTGCATCAACAAGTGACCAAATCCAACTAAATGACTCGCTTTCTGCTCAACATCCAACTAAATGACTCGCTTTCTGCTCAACATCCAACTAAATGACTCATTTTCTGCTCAACATCCTTTCTGCTTTCAACATCCAACTAAATGACTTGCTTTCTGCTCAACATCCAACTAAATGACTCGCTTTCTGCTCAACATCCAACTAAATGACTCGCTTTCTGCTCAACATCCAACTAAATGACTCACTTTCTGCTCAACATCCAACTAAATGACTCGCTTTCTGCTCAACATCCAACTAAATGACTCGCTTTCTTCTTAACATTAACTGCTTTCTGCTCAACACCCAACTAAATGACTCGCTTTCTGTTCAACATCCAAATAAATGACTCGCTTTCTACTCAACATCCAACTAAATGACTCACTTTCTACTCAACATCCAACTAAATGACTCGCTTTCTGCTCAACATCCAACTAAATGATTACTTTCTCCAACATAAAATGACTCTCTTTCTGCTCAACATCCAACTAAATGACTCACTTTCTGCTCAACATCCAACTAAATGATCTCTTTCTGCTCAACATCCAACTAAATGACTCGCTTTCTGCTCAACATCCAACTAAATGACTCTAGCTTTCTGCTCAACATCCAACTAAATGACTCGCTTTCTGCTCAACATCCAACTAAATGACTCACTTTTGCTCAACTCAACTAAATGACTTTTCTCAAAATCTCAAAATTGACTTTCTCTCAACATCTAACTAAATGATTCGCTTTCTGCTCAACATCCAACTAAATGACTCACTTTCTGCTCAACATCCAACTAAATGACTCACTTTCTGCTCAACATCCAACTAAATGACTCGCTTTCTGCTCAACATCCAACTAAATGACTCGCTTTCTGCTCAACATCCAACTAAATGATTCGCTTTCTGCTCAACATCCAACTAAATGACTCACAATTAATGAAATTTCTGCTCAACATCCAACTAAATGACTCGCTTTCTGCTCAACATCCAACTAAATGATTCGCTTTCTGCTCAACATCCAATTAAATGACTCTCGCTTTCTCAACATCCAACTAAATGACTTGCTTTCTGCTCAACATCCAACTAAATGACTCGCTTTCTGCTCAACATCCAACTAAATGACTCCTTTCTGCTCAACATCCAACTAAATGACTCACTTTCTGCTCAACATCCAACTAAATGACTCGCTTTCTGCTCAACATCCAACTAAATGATTCGCTTTCTGCTCAACATCAAACTAACATCCAACTAAATGACTCGCTTTCTGCTCAACATCCAACTAAATGACTCCTTTCTGCTCAACACATCCAACTAAATGACTCGCTTTCTGCTCAACATCCAACTAAATGACTCCTTTCTGCTCAAAATCAACTAAATGACTCGCTTTCTGCTCAACATCCAACAAAATGACTTGCTTTCTGCTCAACATCCAACTAAATGACTCGCTTTCTGCTCAACATCAACTAAATATTTCCTTTCTGCTCAACATCCAACTAAATGACTCGCTTTCTGCTCAACATCCAACTAAATGACTCGCTTTCTGCTCAACATCCAACTAAATGACTCGCTTTCTGCTCAACATCCAACTAAATGACTCGCTTTCTGCTCAACATCCAACTAAATGACTAGCTTTCTGCTCAACATCCAACTAAATGACTCGCTTTCTGCTCAACATTCAACTAAATGACTCGCTTTCTGCTTAACATCCAACTAAATGACTCTTTCTGCTCAACATCAAACTAAATGACTCGCTTTCTGCTCAACATCCAACTAAAATGACTTTCTGCTCAACATCCAACTAAATGACTTCTTTCTGCTCAACATCCAACTAAATGACTCGCTTTCTGCTCAACATCCAACTAAATGACTCGCTTTCTGCTCAACATCCAACCTGCTCAACATCCAACTAAATGACTCGCTTTCTGCTCAACATCCAACTAAATGACTCGTTTTCTGCTCAACATCCAACTAAATGACTGCTTTCTGCTCAACATCCAACTAAATGACTCGCTTTCTGCTCAACATCCAACTAAATGACTCACTTTCTCCTCAACATCCAACTAAATGACTCGCTTTCTGCTGCCAACTAAATGACAGCTATCTCCAAATAAATGACTCAACATCCAACTAAATGACTCGCTTTCTGCTCAACATCCAACTAAATCAACATCCAACTAAATGACTCGCTTTCTGCTCAACATCCAACTAAATGACTCACTTTTCTCAACATCCAACTAAATGACTCACTTTCTGCTCAACATCCAACTAAATAACTCACTTTCTGGCTCAACATCCAACTAAATGACTCGCTTTCTGCTCAACATCCAACTAAATTATTCGCTTTCTACTCAACATCCAACTAAATGACTTGCTTTCTGCTCAACATCCAACTAAATGACTCGCTTTCTGCTCAACATCCAACTAAATGACTGACTTTCTGCTCAACATCCAACTAAATGACTTCACTTTTCTGACTCAAATGACTTTCTGCTCAACATCCAACTAAATGACTCACTTTCTGCTCAACATCCAACTAAATGACTCTCTTTCTGCTCAACATCCAACTAAATGACTGCTTTCTGCTCAACATCCAACTAAATGACTCTCTTTCTGCTCAACATCCAACTAACTTTGCTCAACATCCAACTAAATGACTCGCTTCTGCTCAACATCAACTAAATGACTCGCTTTCTGCTCAACATCCAACTAAATGACTCGCTTTTGCTCAACATCAACCTAAATAAATTTTCACTCAACATCCACTTCAACATCCAACTAAATGACTCACTTTCTGTTCAACATCAACTAAATGACTCACTTTCTGCTCAACATCCAACTAAATGACTTTGCTTTGCTCAACATCCAACTAAATGACTCACTTTCTGCTCAACATCCAACTAAATGAATCGCTTTCTGCTAACATCCAACTAAATAACTCGCTTTCTGCTCAACATCCAACTAAATGACTCACTTTCTGCTCAACTAAATCTTTCAACTCAACATAAATGACTCGCTTTCTGCTCAACATCCAACTAAATGACTTGCTTTCTGCTCAACATCCAACTAAATGACTCGCTTTCTGCTCAACATCCAACTAAATGACTCGCTTTCTGCTCAACATCCAACTAAATGACTCGCTTTCTGCTCAACATCCAACTAAATGACTCCTTTCTGCTCAACATCCAACTAAATGACTCACTTTCTGCTCAACATCCAACTAAATGACTCGCTTTCTGCATAGCATCAACATCAATCTAACTAAATGACTCGCTTTCTGCTCAACATCCAACTAAATGACTCGCTTTCTGCTCAACATCCAACTAAATGACTCGCTTTCTGCTCAACATCCAACTAAATGACTCACTTTCTGCTCTCAAAACTAAATGACTCTTTCTGCTCAACATCCAACTAAATGACTTGCTCAACATCCACCAAAATGATTCGCTTTCTGCTCAACATCCAACTAAATGACTCGCTTTCTGCTTCAACATCCAACTAAATGACTCCTTTCTGCTCAACATCCAACTAAATGACTCTGCTTTCTGCTCAACATCCAACTAAAATGACTTTCTGCTCAACATCCAACTAAATGACTCACTTTCTGCTCAACATCCAACTAAATGACTCGCTTTCTGCTCAACATCCAACTAAATGATTCGCTTTCTGCTCATCATCCAACTAAATGACTCGCTTTCTGCTCAACATCCAACTAAATGACTCACTTTCTGCTCAACATCCAACTAAAAATGACTCTAGCTTTCTGCTCAACATCCAACTAAATGACTCGCTTTCTGCTCAACATCCAACTAAATGACTCTGCTTTCTGCTCAAATCATCCAACTAAATGATTACCTTTCTGCTCAACATCAACTAAATGGATAACATCCAACTAAATGACTCGCTTTCTGCTCAACATCCAACTAAATGACTCGCTTTGACTCAACATCCAACTAAATGACTCGCTTTCTGCTCAATATCCAACTAAATGACTCGCTTTCTGATCAACATCCAAACTAAATGACTGCTCAACATCCAACTAAATCTCACTTTCTGCTCAACATCCAACTAAATAACTCGCTTTCTGCTCAACATCCAACTAAATGACTAGCTTTCTTATCATCAACTAAATGATTCGCTTTCTGGATAACATCAAAATGCTTTCTGCTCAACATCCAACTAAATGACTCGCTTTCTGCTCAACATCCAACTAAATGACTCTTTCTTTCTGCTCAACATCCAACTAAATGACTCGCTTTCTGCTCAACATCCAACTAAATGACTCTCTTTCTGCTCAACATCCAACTAAATGACTCACTTTCTGCTCAACATCCAACTAAATGACTTTCTCTTATCAACATCCAACTAAATGACTCTCTTTCTGCTCAACATCCAACTAAATGACTCGCTTTCTGCTCAACATCCAACTAAATGACTCGCTTTCTGCTCAACATCCAACTAAATGACTAAACTTTCTGCTCAACATCCAACTAAATGACTCGCTTTCTACTCAACATCCAACTAAATGACTCGCTTTCTGCTCAACATCCAACTAAATGACTCTCTTTCTGCTCAACATCCAACTAAATGACTCGCTTTCTGCTCAACATCAACTAAATGACTCGCTTTCTGCTCAACATCCAACTAAATGACTAGCTTTCTCTTCAACATCCAACTAAATGACTCGCTTTCTGCTCAACATTCAACTAAATGGCTCGCTTTCTGCTCAACATTCTACTAAATGGCTCGCTTTCTGCTCAACATCCAACTAAATGGCTCGCTTTCTGCTCAACATCTAACTAAATGACTCTCTTTCTACTCAACATCCAACTAAATGACTCTCTTCTGCTCAACACTAACTAAATGACTCGCTTTCTGCTCAACATCCAACTAAATGATTCGCTTTTCTGCTCAACATCAACTAAATGACTCCGCTTTCTGCTCAACATCCAACTAAATGACTCGCTTTCTGATCAACATCCAACTAAATGACTTTGCTTTCTGCTCAACATCCAACTAAATGACTCGCTTTCTGCTCAACATCCAACTAAATGACTTCGCTTTCTGCTCAACATCCAACTAAATGACTCGCTTTCTGCTCAACATCCAACTAAATGACTCGATTTTCTGCTCAACATCAACTAAATGCTGCTTTCTGCTAACATCCAACTAAATGACTTCTTTCTGCTCAACATCCAACTAAATGACTCACTTTCTGCTCAACATCCAACTAAATGACTCGCTTTCTGCTCAACATCCAACTAAATGACTCCTTTCTTTCAACATCCATACACCTCGCAACTAAATGACTCTCTTTCTGCTCAACATCCAACTAAATAACTCACTTCTGCTCAACATCCAACTAAATGACTCGCTTTCTGCTCAACATCCAACTAAATGACTTCGCTTTCTGCTCAACATCCAACTAAATGATCGCTTTCTGCTCAACATCCAACTAAATGACTCACTTTCCAACCCAACTAAATGACTTTCTGCTCAACATCCAACTAAATGACTCGCTTTCTGCTCAACATCCAACTAAATGACTCACTTTCTGCTCAAAATCAACAGTAATTTCACTTTCTGCTCAACATCCAACTAAATGATTTCTTTCTGCTCAACATCCAACTAAATGACTCGCTTTCTGCTCAACATCCAACTAAATGACTCGCTTTCTGCTCAACATCCAACTAAATGACTTGCTTTCTGCTCAACATCCCTAAATGACTCGCTTTCTGCTCAACATCCAACTAAATGACTCGCTTTCTGCTCAACATCCAACTAAATGACTCACTTTCTGCTCAATACATCCAACTAAATGACTCGCTTTCTGCTCAACATCCAACTAAATGACTCACTTTCTGCTCAACATCCAACTAAATGACTCGCTTTCTGCTCAACATCCAACTAAATGACTCGCTTTCTGCTCAACATCCAACTAAATGATTGCTTTCTGCTCAATGACTCGTTTCTGCTCAACATCCAACTAAATGACTCGCTTTCTGCTCAACATCCAACTAAATGATTCGCTTTCTGCTCAACATCCAACTAAATGACTCGCTTTCTGCTCAAATCCAACTAAATGACTCGCTTTCTGCTCAACATCCAACTAAATGACTCGCTTTCTACTCAACATCCAACTAAATGACTCGCTTTCTGCTCAACATCAACTAAATGACTCACTTTCTGCTCAACATCCAACTAAATGACTCGCTTTCTGCTCAACATCCAACTAAATGACTCGCTTTCTGCTCATCCAACAGCCAACTCAACTAAATGACTCACTTTCTGCTCAACATCCAACAAATGACTCGCTTTCTGCTCAACATCAACATTTCCGCTTTCTGCTCAACATCCAACTAAATGACTCTTTCTGCTCAACATCCTCGCTTTCTGCTCAACATCAAACTAAATGACTCGCTTTCTGCTCAACATCCAACTAAATGACTCGCTTTCTGCTCAACATCCAACTAAATGACTCATTTCAACTCAACATCCAACTAAATGACTCGCTTTCTGCTCAAATCCAACTAAATGACTCTCTTTCTGCTCAACATCCAACTAAATGACTCGTTTTCTGCTCAACATCCAACTAAATGACTCTCTTTCTGCTCAACATCCAACTAAATGATTCGCTTTCTGCTCAACATCCAACTAAATGACTCGCTTTCTGCTCAACATCCAACTAAATGACTCGATTTCTGCTCAACTTCCAACTAAATGACATCGCTTTCTGCTCAACATCCAACTAAATGACTCGCTTTCTGCTCAACATCCAACTAAATGACTCGCTTTCTGCTCAACATCCAACTAAATGACTCGCTTTCTGCTCAACATCCAACTAAATGACTCACTTTCTGCTCAACATCCAACTAAATGACTCGCTTTCTGCTCAACATCCAACTAAATGACTCGCTTTCTGCTCAACATCCAACTAAATGACTCTTTTCTGCTCAACATCCAACTAAATGACTCGCTTTCTGCTCAACATCCAACTAAATGATTCGCTTTCTGCTCAACATCCAACTAAATGACTCGCTTTCTGCTCAACATCCAACTAAATGACTTTCTTTCTCTGCATCAACATTTGCTTTCTGCTCAACATCCAACTAAATGACTCACTTTCTGCTCAACATCCAACTAAATGACTCGCTTTCTGCTCAACATCCAACTAAATGACTCGCTTTCTGCTCAACATCCAACTAAATGACTCGCTTTTGCTTTGCATCAACTAAATCCAACTAAATCCAACTAAATGACACTTTCTGCTCAACATCCAACTAAATGACTCGCTTTCTGCTCAACATCCAACTAAATGACTCGCTTTCTGCTCAACATCCAACTAAATGACTCGCTTTCTGCTCAACATCCAACTAAATGACTCGCTTTCTGCTCAACATCCAACTAAATGACTCGCTTTAAATCAACATCCAACTAAATGATTCGCTTTCTGCTCAACATCAACTAAATGATTTGCTTTCTGCTCAACATCCAACTAAATGACTCGCTTTCTGCTCAACATCCAACTAAATGACTCGCTTTCTGCTCAACATCCAACTAAATGACTCGCTTTCTGCTCAACATCCAACTAAATGACTCACTTTCTGCTCAACATCCAACTAAATGACTCGCTTTCTGCTCAACATCCAACTAAATGACTTGCTTTCTGCTCAACATCCAACTAAATGACTCGCTTTCTGCTCAACATCCAACTGCTCAACATCCAACTAAATGACTCGCTTTCTGCTCAACATCCAACTAAATGACTCGCTTTCTGCTCAACATCCAACTAAATGACTCGCTTTCTGCTCAACATCAACTAAATGACTCGCTTTCTGCTCAACATCCAACTAAATGACTCGCTTTCTGCTCAACATCCAACTAAATGACTCGCTTTCTGCTCAACATCCAACTAAATGACTCGCTTTCTGCTCAACATCCAACTAAATCACTTTCTGCTCAACATCCAACTAAATGATTCGCTTTCTGCTCAACATCCAACTAAATGACTCGCTTTCTGCTCAACATCCAACTAAACTCAACACATCCAACTAAATGACTCGTTTCTGCTCAACATCCAACTAAATGACTCACTTTCTGCTCAACATCCAACAAAATGACTTCTTTCTGCTCAACATCCAACTAAATGACTCACTTTCTGCTCAACATCCAACTAAATGACTCGCTTTCTGCTCAACATCCAACTAAATGACTCTTTTCTGCTCAACATCCAACTAAATCTCGCTTTCTGCTCAACATCCAACTAAATGACTCACTTTCTGCTCAACATCCAACTAAATGATTCGCTTTCTGCTCATCATTTGAAATGACTAAAGCTTTTGCTCAACATCCAACTAAATGACTGCTTTCTGCTTCAACACTTCATCCTAAACACCCAACTAAATGACTCTCTTTCTGCTCAACATCCAACTAAATGACTCGCTTTCTGCTCAACATCCAACTAAATGACTCGCTTTCTGCTCAACATCCAACTAAATGACTCGCTTTCTGCTCAACATCCAACTAAATGACTTCTTTCTGCTCAACATCCAACTAAATGACTCGCTTTCTGCTCAACATCCAACTAAATGACTCGCTTTCTGCTCAACATCCAACTAAATGACTCGCTTTCTGCTCAACATCCAACTAAATGACTCGCTTTCTGCTCAACATCCAACTAAATGACTCGCTTTCTGCTCAACATCCAACTAAAAATGACTCCGCTTTCTGCTCAACATCCAACTAAATGACTCACTTTTCTGCTCAACATCCAACTAAATGATTCGCTTTCTGCTCAACATCCAACTAAATGACTCGCTTTCTGCTCAACATCCAACTAAATGACTCGCTTTCTGCTCAACATCCAACTAAATGATTCAACATCTAACTAAATGACTCATTTCTGCTCAACATCCAACTAAATGACTCGCTTTTGCTGCATCCAACTAAATGATCATCAACTAAATGACTCGCTTTCTGCTCAACATCCAACTAAATGACTCGCTTTCTGCTCAACATCCAACTAAATGACTCGCTTTCTGCTCAACATCCAAATAAATGACTTTCTTGCTCAAATGACTTCTGACTTAACTTTCTGCTCAACATCCAACTAAATGATTCGCTTTCTGCTCAACATCCAACTAAATGACTCACTTTCTGCTCAACATCCAACTAAATGACTCGCTTTCTGCTCAACATCCACTAAATGATTCACTTTCTGCTCAACATCCAACTAAATGACTCACTTTCTGCTCAACATCCAACTAAATGACTTGAATTTTCTCAACATCCAACTAAATGACTCGATTCACTCCTCAACATCCAACTAAATGACTCAACTTTCTGCTCAACATCCAACTAAATGACTCGCTTTCTGCTCAACATCCAACTAAATGACTCGCTTTCTGCTCAAACATCTGCTCATCACTAAATGACTCGCTTTCTGCTCAACATCCAACTAAATGATTCGCTTTCTGCTCAACATCCAACTAAATGACTCGCTTTCTGCTCAACATCCAACTAAATGACTTGCTTTCTGCTCAACATCCAACTAAATGACTCGCTTTCTGCTCAACATCCAACTAAATGACTCGCTTTCTGCTCAACATCCATCTAAATGACTCGCTTTCTGCTAATCATCCAACTGAATGACTCGCTCTCTGCTCAACACCCAACCAAATGATTCGCTTTCTGCTCAACATCTAACTAAATGACTCATGTTCTGCTCAACATCAACCAAAAACTCCCTTTCTGCTCAACATCCAACTGACTCGCTTTCTGCTCAACATCCAACTAAATGACTCGCTTTCTGCTCAACATCCAACTAAATGACTCGCTTTCTGCTCAACATCCAACTAAATGACTCGCTTTCTGCTCAATCCAACTAAATGACTCGCTTTCTCTCAACATCCAACTAAATGACTCGCTTTCTGCTCAACATCCAACTAAATGACTAACTTTCTGCTCAACATCCAACTAAATGATTGAATTTCTGCTCAACATCCAACTAAATGACTCGCTTTCTGCTCAACATCCAACTAAATGACTCGCTTTCTGCTCCACTCTTTCTTCTCAACATCAAACTGGATACTTTCTACATCAACATCACTAAATGACTCGCTTTCTGCTCAACATCCAACTAAATGATTCAAACTTTCTGCTCAACATCCAACTAAATGACTCGTTTTCTGCTCAATATCAATTAAATGACTCGCTTTCTGCTCAACATCCAACTAAATGACTCGCTTTCTGCTCAACATCCAACTAAATGACTCACTTTCTGCTCAACATCCAACTAAATGACTCACTTTCTGCTCAACATCCAACTAAATGACTCGCTTTCTACTCAACATCCAACTAAATGCTTCTGCTCAACATCCAACTAAATGACTCATTTTCTGCTCAACATCCAACTAAATGATTCGCTTTCTGCTCAACATCCAACTAAAATGACTGCTTTTTGCTTCCAACTAAATGACTTTCTTTCAACATCAACTAAATGACTCTTTTCTGCTCAACATCCAACTAAATGACTCGCTTTCTGCTCAACATCCAACTAAATGACTCGCTTTCTGCTCAACATCCAACTAAATGACTCGCTTTCTGCTCAACATCCAACTAAATGACTGCTTTCTGCTCAACATCCAACTAAATAACTCTTTCTGCTCAACATCCAACTAAATGACTCGCTTTCTGCTCAACATCCAACTAAATGACTCGCTTTCTGCTCAACATCCAACTAAATGACTCACTTTCTGCTCAACATCCAACTAAATGACTCGCTTTCTGCTCAACATCCAACTAAATGACTCACTTTAGTGCTCAACATCCAACTAAACTCGCTTTCTGCTCAACATCAACTAAATGACTTTCTGCTCAACATCCAACTAAATGACTGCTGCTCAACATCCAACTAAATGACTCGCTTTCTGCTCAACATCAACTAAATGATTCACTTTCTGCTCAACATCCAACTAAATGACTCGCTTTCTGCTCAACATCCAACTAAATGCTCAACTCAACAACAAAATGACTAAATTGAACTTTCTGCTCAGCATCCAACAAAATGACTCGCTTTCTGCTCATCATCTAACTAAATGATTCGCTTTCGCTTCCAACTAAATGACTCGCTTTCTGCTCAACATCCAACTAAATGACTCACTTTCTGCTCAACATCCAAATAAATGACTCGCTTTCTGCTCAACATCCAACTAAATGACTCACTGCTCAACATGCTAAAACTCAACATCCAACTAAATGACTCGCTTTCTGCTCAAAATCAACTAAATGACTCACTTTCTGCTCAACATCCAACTAAATGATTCGCTTTCTGCTCAACATCCAACTAAATACTCTTTCTGCTCAACATCAACTAAATGACTCACTTTCTGCTCAACATCCAACTAAATGACTCGCTTTCTGCTCAACATCCAACTAAATGATTCGCTTTCTGCTCAACATCCAACTAAATGACTTGCTTTCTGCTCAACATCCAACTAAATGACTCACTTTCTGCTCAACATCAACTAAATGACTCGCTTATCCATCCAACTAATCCAAATCGCTTTCTGCTCAACATCCAACTAAATGACTCGCTTTCTTTCAACATCAACTAAATGAACTTTCTGCTCAACATCCAACTAAATGACTCGCTTTCTGCTCAACATTCAACTAAATGACTCGCTCAACATCCAACTAAATGACTCTCTTTCTGCTCAACATCCAACTAAATGACTCGCTTTCTGCTCAACATCCAACTAAATGACTCTTTCTCAACTCAACTAAATCTCAACTCAACATCCAATAAATGCTTTCTGCTCAACATCCAACTAAATGACTCGCTTTCTGCCTAACATCCAACTAAATGACTCGCTTTCTGCTCAACATCCAACTAAATGACTCGCTTTCTGCTCAACATCCAACTAAATGATTCGCTTTCTGCTCAACATCCAACTAAATGACTCGCTTTCTGCTCAACATCCAACAAATGAAAACTGACTCGCTTTCTGTTCAACATCCAACTAAATTATTACTTTCTGCTTAACACATCAACATCCAACTAAATGACTCACTTTCTGCTCAACATCCAACTAAATCGCTTTCTGCTCAACCCCAACTAAATGACTCACTTTCTGCTCAACATCCAACTAAACTTTCTGCTCAACATCCAAATAAATGACTCACTATTTTGCTCAAATCCAACTAAATGACTCACTTTCTGCTCAACATCCAACTAAATGACTCGCTTTCTGCTCAACATCCAACTAAATGACTCACTTTCTGCTCAACATCCAACTAAATGACTCGCTTAACATCCAATTAAATTACTCTTTCTGCTCAACATCCAACTAAATGACTCGCTTTCTGCTCAACATCCAACTAAATGACTCGCTTTCTGCTCAACATCCAACCATCAATAAATGACTCGCTTTCTGCTCAACATCCAACTAAATAACTCTCCTTTCTGCTCAACTCAAAATGACTTGCTTTCTACCAACATCCAAATAAATGACTCACTTTCTGCTCAACATCCAACTAAATGACTCACTTTCTGCTCAACATCCAACTAAATGAATCCTCAACATCTAAATGAGTTCTGCTCATCATCCAACTAAATGACTCGCTTTCTGCTCAACATCCAACTCAACATCCAACTAAATGACTCACTTTCTGCTCAACATCCAACTAAATGACTCGCTTTCTGCTCAAAATCCAACTAAATGACTCGCTTTCTGCTCAACATCCAACTAAATGATTAGCTTTCTGCTCAACATCCAACTAAATGACTCGCTTTCTGCTCAACATCCAAAAATGACTCTTTCTGCTCAACATCCAACTAAATGACTCGCTTTCTGCTCAACATCCAACTAAATGACTCGCTTTCTGCTCAACATCCAACTAAATGAAATACTCAACATCCAACTAAATGACTCGCTTTCTGCTCAATAATCAAATATCCATCTGCTCAACAAACAACTAAATTAGATTTCTGCTCATCATCCAACTAAATGACTCGCTTTCTGCTCAACATCCAACTAAATGACTCGCTTTTTGCTGCTCAACATCCAACTAAATGACTCGCTTTCTGCTCAACATCCAACTAAATGATTCGCTTTCTGCTCAACATCCAACTAAATGACTCACTTTCTGTTCAAAATTCAACTAAATAACTTGCTTTCTGCTCAACATCCAACTAAATGACTTCTTTCTGCCAACAGCCAACTAAATGACTCACGGTTTCAGCTCAACATCCAACTAAATGACTCGCTTTCTGCTCAATATCCAACTAAATGACTCACTTTCTTTCTAAATGCTGCTAACATCCAAATAAATGATCTGCTCAATCATCAACTAAATTTCACTTTGCATAACATCAACTAAATAACTCGCTTTCTGCATCATTTCTTCATCAAACTAAATGACTAACTTTCTGCTCAACATCCAACTAAATGACTTGCTTTCTGCTCAACATCTAAAACTAAATCCAACTAAATCAGCTTTCTGCTCAACATCCAACTAAATGACTCACTTTCTGCTCAACATCCAACTAAATGACTTGCTTTCTGCTCAACATCCAACTAAATGACTCACTTTCTGCTCAACATCCAACTAAATGACTGACTTTCTGCTCAACATCCAACTAAATGACTCGCTTTCTGCTCAACATCCAACTAAATGACTCGCTTTCTGCTCAACATCCCTAAAACTCTCGCTTCTGCTAAATGACTAAATGACTTTCTGCTCAACATCCAACTAAATGACTCGCTTTCTGCTCAACATCCAACTAAATGACTCGCTTTCTGCTCAACATCCAACTAAATGACTCGCTTTCTGCTCAACATCCAACTAAATGATGCTCAACATCTAAATAATTCACTTTTCTGCTCAACATCCAACTAAATGACTCTTTTCTGCTCAACATCCAACTAAATTACTCGCTTTCTTTCTGCTCAATCTTCAAACTAAATAAATGACTGCTCAACATCCAACTGCTTTCTGCTCAACATCCAACTAAATGACTCGCTTTCTGCTCAACATCCAACTAAATGAATCTTGCTTTCTGCTCAACATCCAACTAAATGACTCGCTTTCTGCTCAACATCTAACTAAATGAATTGCTTTCTGTTCAACATCCAACTAAATGACTCGCTTTCTGCTTAACATCCAACTAAATGATTCACTTTCTGCTCAACATCCAACTAAATGACTCGCTTTCTGCTCAACATCCAACTAAATGATTCGCTTTCTGCTCAACATCCAACTAAATCCAACTCACTTTCTGCTCAACATCCAACTAAATGACTCGCTTTCTGCTCAACATCCAACTAAATGACTCGCTTTCTGCTCAACATCCAACTAAATGACTCGCTTTCTGCTCAACATCCAACTAAATGACTCGCTTTCTGCTCAACATCCAAACTCAAATCCAACTAAATGACTCGCTTTCTGCTCAACATCCAACTAAATGACTCGCTTTCTGCTCAACATCCAACTAAATGGCTCGCTTTCTGCTCAACATCTAACTAAATGACTCGCTTTCTGCTCAACATCCAACTAAATGACTCGCTTTCTGCTCAACATCCAACTAAATGACTCGATTTCTGCTCAACATCCAACTAAATGACTCGATTTTTCTGCTCAACATCCAACTAAATGACTCGCTTTCTGCTCAACATCCAACTAAATGACTCACTTTCTTTCAACTGCTCAACATCCAACTAAATGACTCGCTTTCTGCTCAACATCCAACTAAATGACTCGCTTTCTGCTCAACATCCGCTTTAAATGACTCCAACTAAATGACTCACTTTCTGCTCAACATCCAACTAAATGACTCGCTTTCTGCTCAGCTCATTCGCTTTCTGCTCATCCAACTAAATGACTTGCATTCTGCTCAACATCCAACTAAATGACTCGCTTTCTGCTCAACATCCAACTAAATGACTCGCTTTCTCAACATCAACTAAATGCCTTGCTTTCTGCTCAACATCCAACTAAATGACTCGCTTTCTGCTCAACATCCAACTAAATGACTCGCTTTCTGCTCAACATCCAACTAAATGATTCACTTTCTGCTCAACATCCACTAAATGACTCGCTTTCTGTCAACATCCAACTAAATGACTCGCTTTCTGCTCAACATCCAACTAAATGACTCGCTTTCTGCTCAACATCCAACTAAATGACTTTCTTTCTGCTCAACACCCAACTAAATGACTCGCTTTCTGTTTTCTGCTCAACATCCAACTAAATGACTTGCTTTCTGCTCAACATCCAACTAAAATGACCCTTTCTGCTCAACATCCAACTAAATGACTCGCTTTCTGCTCAACATCCAACTAAATGACATCCAACCAAATGATTCACTTTCTGCTCAACATCCAACTAAATGACTCGCTTTCTGCTCAACATCCAACTAAATGACTCGCTTTCTGCTCAACATCCAACTAAATGACTCGCTTTTCTGCTCAACATCTCAACACCAAATGACTTTCTTTCAATCCAACTAAATGACTCGCTTTCTGCTCTACACCCAACTAAATGACTCGCTTTCTACTCAACATCCAACTAAATGACTCGCTTTCTGCTCAACATCCAACTAAATGACTCGCTTTCTGCTCAACATCCAACTAAATGACTCGCTTTCTGCTCAACATCCAACTAAATGACTTGCTTTCTGCTCAACATCCAACTAAATGACTCGCTTTCTGCTCAACATCCAACTAAATGACTCGCTTTCTGCTCAACATCCAACTAAATGATATGCTTTCTGCTCAACATCCAACTAAATGACTCGCTTTCTGCTCAACATCCAACTAAATGACTCGCTTTGCTCAACATCCAACTAAATGACTCGCTTTCTGCTCAACATCCAACTAAATGACTCGCTTTCTGCTCAACATCCAACTAAATGACTCGCTTTCTGCTCAACATCCAACTAAATGACTCGCTTCTGCTCAACATCCAACTAAATGACTCGCTTTCTGCTCAACATCCAACTAAATGACTCACTTTCTGCTCAACATCCAACTAAATGACTCGCTTTCTGCTTAACATCCAACTAAATGATTCGCTTTCTGCTCAACATCCAACTAAATGACTCGCTTTTGCTCAACATCCAACTAAATGATCGTTTTTTCTTCAACATCCAACTAAATGACTCGCTTTCTGCTCAACATCCAACTCAAATGAATAAATGATTCGCTTTCTGCTCAACATCCAACTAAATGACTCGCTTTCTGCTCAACATCCAAATAAATGACTCGCTTTCTGCTCAACATCCAACTAAATGATTCGCTTTCTGCTCAACATCCAACTAAATGACTCGCTTTCTGCTCAACATCCAACTAAATGACTCGCTTTCTGCTCAACATCCAACTAAATGACTCGCTTTCAACATCCAACTAAATGACTCTCTTTCTGCTCAACATCCAACAAAATGACTCGCTTTCTGTTCAACATCCAACTAAATGACTCGCTTTCTGCTCAACATCCAACTAAATGAGTTCTTTCTGCTCAACATCCAACTAAATGACTTTCTTTCAACATCCAACTAAATGACTCGCTTTCTGCTCAACATCCAACTAAATGACTCGCTTTCTGCTCAACATCCAACTAAATGATTCTTTCTGCTCAACATCCAAACTAAATGACTTGCTTTCTGCTCAACATCCAACTAAATGACTCGCTTTCTGCTCAACATCCAACTAAATGACTCACTTTCTGCTCAACATCAACTAAATGACCGCTTTATGCTAACTAAATTACTCGCTTTTCTGCTCAACATCCAACTAAATGACTCACTTTCTGCTCAACACCCAACTAAATGACTCGCTTTCTGCTCAACATCCAACAACATCCAACTAAATCATTCACTAAATGACTCGCTTTCTGATCAACATCCAACTAAATGACTCGCTTTCTGCTCAACATCCAACTAAATGACTCGCTTTCTGCTCAACATCCAACTAAATGATTGCTCTACTTTCTGCTCAACATATCTAACAAAATGACTTCCAACTAAATGACTGCTCATCCAACTAAATAAATAAATGACTCGCTTTCTGCTCAACATCCAACTAAATGATTCGCTTTCTGCTCAACATCCAACTAAATGACTCACTTTCTGCTCAAAATCCAACTAAATGACTCGCTTTCTGCTCAACATCTAACTAAATGACTCACTTTCTGCTCAACATCCAACTAAATGACTCGCTTTCTGCTCAACATCCAACTAAATGATTCGCTTTCTGCTCAACATCCAACTAAATGACTTGCTTTCTGCTCAACATCCAACTAAATGACTCGTTTTTTCTGCTCAACATCCAACTAAATGACTTTTCTGCTCAACATCCAACTAAATGACTCTCTTTCGCTTTCTAATCAACATCCAACTAAATGACTTGCTTTCTGCTCAACATCCAACTAAATGACTCGCTTTCTGCTCAACATCCAACTAAATGACTCGCTTTCTGCTCAACATCCAACTAAATGATCCACTTTCTGCTCAACATAATTCCAATTCAAAAAATCTGCTCATCATCCAACTAAATGACTCGCTTTCTGCTCAACATCCAACTAAATGACTCACTTTCTGCTCAACATCAACTAAATGACTTGCTTTTGCTCAACATCCAACTAAATGACTCGCTTTCTGCTCAACATCCAACTAAATGACTCGCTTTCTGCTCAACATCCAACTAAATGACTCACTTTCTGCTCAACATCCAACTAAATGATTCGCTTTCTGCTCAACATCCAACTAAATGACTCGCTTTCTGCTCAACATCCAACTAAATGACTCGCTTTCTGCTCAACATCCAACTAAATGATTCGCTTTCTGCTCAACATCCAACTAAATGACTCGCTTTCTGCTCAACATCCAACTAAATAACTCGCTTTCTGCTCAACAGCCAACTAAATGACTCACTTTCTGCTCAACATCCAACTAAATGACTGAATTTCTTCTCAACATCCAACTAAATGACTCGCTTTCTGCTCAACATCCAACTAAATGACTCACTTTGCTCAACATCCAACTAAATTACTCACTTTCTGCTCAACATCCAACTAAATGACTCGCTTTCTGCTCAACATCCAACTAAATGACTCGCTTTCTGCTCAACATCCAACTAAATGACTCGCTTTTTGCTCAACATCCAACTAAATGACTCGCTTTCTGCTCAACATCCAACTAAATGACTCACTTTCTGCTCAACATCCAACTAAATGACTCGCTTTTCTGCTCAACATCCAACTAAATGACTCGCTTTTCTGCTCAAACATCCAACTAAAATGACTCAACATCCACATCTAAATGATTCTTTCTGCTCAACATCCAACTAAATGATTGACTTTCTGCTCAACATCCAACTAAATGACTCACTTTCTGCTCAACATCCAACTAAATGACTCGCTTCTGCTCAACATCCAACTAAATGACTTGCTCTTTCTGCTCAACATCCAACTAAATGACTCGCTTTCTGCTCAACATCCAACTAAATGACTCGCTTTCTGCTCAACATCCAACTAAATGACTCACTTTCTGCTCAACATCCAACTAAATGACTCGCTTTCTGCTCAACATCCAACTAAAATGACTTTCTGCTCAACATCCAACTAAATGACTCGCTTTCTGCTTCAACATCCAACTAAATGACTCGCTTTCTGCTCAACATCCAACAAAATAAATGACTCGCTTTCTGCTCAACATCCAACTAAAATGATTCGACTTCTACTCAACATCCAACTAAATGACTCGCTTTCTGCTCAACATCCAATAAATGACTTCGCTTTCTGCTTCAACATCCAACTAAATGACTCAATTTCTGCTCAACATCCAACTAAATGACTCGCTTTCTGCTCAACATCCAACTAAATGACTCGCTTTCTACTCAACATCCAACTAAATGACTCGCTTTCTGCTCAACATCCAACTAAATGACTCGCTTTCTGCTCAACATCCAACTAAATGACTCGCTTTCTGCTCAACATCCAACTAAATGACTCACTTTCTGCTCAACATCCAACTAAATGACTGCTTTCTGCTCAACATCCAACTAAATGACTCGCTTTCTGCTCAACATCCAACTAAATGACTCGCTTTCTGCTCAACATCCAACAAATAAATGACATCGACTTTCTGCTCAACATCAACTAAATGACTCTTTCTAATCAACATCCAACTAAATGACTCGCTTTCTGCTCAACATCCAACTAAATGACTCGCTTTCTGCTCAACATCCAACTAAATGACTCGCTTTCTGCTCAACATCCAACTAAATGACTTACTTTCTCAACTCAACTAAATTAACTGACTTTCTGCTCAACATTAAATCTGCTTTCTGCTCAACATCCAACTAAATGACTCGCTTTCTGCTCAACATCCAACTAAATGACTCGCTTTCTGCTCAACATCCAACTAAATGACTCACTTTCTGCTCAACATCCAACTAAATGACTCACTTTCTGCTCAACATCAACTAAATGACTTCGTTTTCTAGTTCAACATCCAACTAAATGACTCACTTTCTGCTCAACATCCAACTAAATGACTCGCTTTCTGCTCAACATCCAACTAAATGATTCGCTTTCTGCTCAACATCAACTAAATGACTCGTTTCTGCTTCAACATCCAACTAAATGACTCACTTTCTGCATCAACATCCAACTAAATGACTCGCTTTCTGCTCAACATCCAACTAAATGACTCAACTTTCTTCTCAACATCCAACTAAATGACTTGCTTTTCTGCTCAACATCCAACTAAATGACTCACTTTCTGCTCAACATCCAACTAAATGACTCACTTTCTGCTCAACATCCAACTAAATGACTCTCTTTCTGCTCAACATCCAACTAAATGACTCGCTTTCTGCTCAACATCCAACTAAATGACTCGCTTTCTGCTCAACATCTAATGAACCAACTAAATGACTGACTCGCTTTCTGCTCAACATCCAACTTTCTTTCTGCTCAACATCCAACTAAATGATTCGCTTTCTGCTCAACATCCAACTAAATGACTCGCTTTCTGCTCAACATCAACTAAATGACTCGCTTTCTGCCAACATCAACTAAATGACTCGCTTTCTGCTCAACATCCAACTAAATGACTTTCTGCTCAACTTTCTGCTCAACATCCAACTAAATGACTCGCTTTCTGCTCAACATCCAACTAAATGACTTGCTTTCTGCTCAACATCCAACTAAAACTAACTTTCTGCTCAACATCCAACTAAATGACTCGCTTTCTGCTCAACATCCAACTAAATGACTTGCTTTCTGCTCAACATCCAACTAAATGACTCGCTTTCTGCTCAACATCCAACTAAATGACTCTTTCTGCTCAACATCCAACTAAATGACTCGCTTTCTGCTTCAACATCCAACTAAATGACTGCTTTCTGCTCAACATCCAACTAAATGACTCGCTTTCTGCTCAACATCCAACTAAATGACTCGCTTTCTGCTCAACATCCAACTAAATGACTCGCTTTCTGCTCAACATCCAACTAAATGACTTCGCTTTCTGCTCAACATCCAACTAAATGATTCGCTTTCTGCTCAACATCCAACTAAATGACTCACTTTCTGCTCAACATCCAACTAAATGACTCGCTTTCTGCTCAACATCCAACTAAATAAATGATTTTGCTATCCAACTAACATCAACCATCCATCAAATCCAACTAAATGATTCGCTTTCTGCTCAACATCCAACTAAATGACTCACTTTCTGCTCAACATCCAACTAAATGACTCGCTTTCTGCTCAACATCCAACTAAATGACTCACTTTCTGCTCAACATCCAACTAAATGACTCTTTCTGCTCAACATCCAACTAAATGACTAGCTTTCTGCTCAACATCCAACTAAATGACTCGCTTTCTGCTCAACATCCAACTAAATGACTCGCTTTCTGCTCTGCATCCAACAAAAATGATCCTTTCTGCTTAACATAAATAAACTCGCTTTCTGCTCAACATCCAACTAAATGACTCGCTTTCTGCTCAACATCCAACTAAATGACTCGCTTTCTGCTCAACATCCAACTAAATGACTTGCTTTCTGCTCAACATCCAACTAAATGATTGCTCAACATCCAACTAAATGACTGCTTATCAACATCCAACTAAATGACTCGCTTTCTGCTCAACATCCAACTAAATGACTCACTTTCTGCTCAACATCCAACTAAATGACTCGCTTTCTGCTCAACATCCAACTAAATGACTCATCCTATCTGCTCAACATCCAACTAAATGACTCGCTTTCTGCTCAACATCCAACTAAATGACTTGCTTTCTGCTCAACATCATCAAACATCCAACTAAATGACTGCTTTCTGCTCAACATCCAACTAAATGACTCGCTTTCTGCTCAACATCCAACTAAATGACATCTAACTTCGCTTTCTGCTCAACATCCAACTAAATGATTCGCTTTCTGCTCATCATCCAACTAAATGACTCACTTTCTGCTCAACATCCAACTAAATGACTCGCTTTCTGCTCAACATCCAACTAAATGACTCACTTTCTGCTCAACAACATCCAACTAAATGACTCGCTTTCTGCTCAACATCCACCAAAATAATTCGATTTCTGCTCATCATCCAACTAAATGACTCGCTTTTTGCTCAACATCCAACTAAATGACTCACTTTCTGCTCAACATCCAACTAAATGACTCACGTTTTCTGCTCAACATCCAACTAAATGACTCGCTTTCTGCTCAACATCCAACTAAATGACTCACTTTCTGCTCAACATCCAACTAAATGACTTGCTTTCTGCTCAACATCCAACTAAATGACTCACTTTTCTGCTCAACATCCAACTAAATGACTCACTTTCTGCTCAACATCCAACTAAATGATTCGCTTTCTGCTCAACATCCAACTAAATGAACTTTCTGCTCAACATCCAACTAAATGACTCGCTTTCTCAACATCCAACTAAATGACTCACTTTCTGCTCAACATCCAACTAAATGACTCGCTTTCTCTCAACATCCAACTAAATGACTCGCTTTCTGCTCATCATCAACTAAATGACTCGCTTTCTGCTCAACATCCAACTAAATGACATCACTTTCTGCTCAACATCCAACTAAATGACTCGCTTTCTGCTCAACATCCAACTAAATGACTCACTTTCTGCTCAACATCCAACTAAATGACTCGCTTTCTGCTCAACATCCAACTAAATGACTCGCTTTCTGCTCAACATCCAACTAAATGACTCGCTTTCTGCTCAACATCCAACTAAATGACTCGCTTTCTGCTCAACATCCAACTAAATGACTCACTTTCTGCTCAACATCCAACAAAATCTGCTCAAATCAACTAAATGACTCGCTTTCTGCTCAACATCCAACTAAATGACTCGCTTTCTGCTCAACATCCAACTAAATGACTCACTTTCTGCTCAACATCCAACTAAATGACTTGCTTTCTGCTCAACATCCAACTAAATGACTCGCTTTCTGCTCAACATCCAACTAAATGACTCAACTTTCTGCTTCAACATCCAACTAAATGACTCCTTCTCAACTTTCTGCTCAACATCCAACTAAATGACTCAGCTTTCTGCTCAACATCCAACTAAATGACTCCTTTCTGCTCAACATCCAACTAAATGATTCGCTTTCTGCTCAACATCCAACTAAATGACTCGCTTTCTGCTCAACATCCAACTAAATGACTCGCTTTCTGCTCAACATCCAAATAAATGACTCGATTTCTTCTTAACATCCAACTAAATGAATTGCTTACTGCTCATCATCCAAATAAATGGCTCGCTTTCTGCTCAACATCCAACTAAATGACTCAATTTCTTCTCATCATCCAACTAAATGACTCGCTTTCTGCTCATCATCCAACTAGATGACTCACTTTCTGCTCAACATCCAACAAAATGACTAACTTTCTGCTCAACATCCAACTAAAGGACTCGCTTTCTGCTCAACATCTAACTAAATGACTCGCTTTCTGCTCAACATTCAATTAAATGACTCGCTTTCTGCTCAACATCCAACTAAAAATCAACATCCAAATAAATTACTCGCTTTCTGCTCAACATCCAACTAAATGACTCGCTTTCTGCTCAACATCCAACTAAATGACTCGCTTTCTGCTCAACATCCAACTAAATGACTCGCTTTCTGCTCAACATCCAACTAAAAACTGACTAGCTGCTCAACATCCAACTAAATGACTGGCTTTCTGCTCAACATCCAACTAAATGACTTTCTGCTCAACATCCAACTAAATGACTCACTTTCTGCTCAACATCCAACTAAATGACTCGCTTTCTGCTCAACATCAACTTTCTGCTCAACATCCAACTAAATGACTCGCTTTCTGCTCAACATCCAACTAAATGACCGCATTCTCTCAACATCCAACTAAATGACTCGCTTTCTGCTTAACATACAACTAAATGACTCCCTTTCTGCTCAACATCCAACTAAAGGACTCGCTTTCTGCTCAACATCCAACTAAATAATTCGCTTTCTGCTCAACATCCAACTAAATGACTCGCTTTCTGCTCAACATCCAACTAAATGACTCGCTTTCTGCTCAACATCCAACTAAATGACTCGCTTTCTGCTCAACATCCAACTAAATGACTCGCTTTCTGCTCAACATCCAACTAAATGACTCAACTTTCTGCTCAACATCCAACTAAATGACTGCTTTCTGCTCAACATCCAACTAAATGACTCGCTTTCTGCTCAACATCCAACTAAATGACTCTTTCTGCTCAACATCCAACTAAATGACTCGCTTTCTGCTCAACATCCAACTAAATGACTCGCTTTCTGCTCAACATCCAACTAAATGACTCGCTTTCTGCTCAACATCCAACTAAATGTCTCGCTTTCTGCTCAACATCCAACTAAATGATTCGCTTTCTGCTCAACATCCAACTAAATAACTCGCTTTCTGCTCAACATCCAACTAAATGATTCGCTTTTATGCTCATCATCAAACTAAATGACTCACTTTCTGCTCAACATCCAACTAAATGACTCACTTTCTGCTCAACATCCAAATAAATGACTCACTTTCTGCTTAACATCCAACTAAATGACTCGCTTTCTGCATCCAACTAAGCATCCAACAAAATGACTCGCTTTCTGCTCATCATCCAACTAAATGACTCGCTTTCTGCTCAACATCCAACTAAATGACTCGCTTTCTGCTCAACATCCAACTAAATGACTCGCTTTCTGCTCAACATCCAACTAAATGACTCGCTTTCTGCTCAACATCCAACTAAATGACTCGCTTTCTGCTCAACATCCAAACTAAATGACTCGCTTTCTGCTCAACATCCAACTAAATGACTCGCTTTCTGCTCAACATCCAACTAAATGACTCGCTTTCTGCTCAACATCCAACTAAATGACTAAATGCTTTCTGCTCAACATCCAACTAAATGACTCGCTTTTCTCCAACTAAATGACTTGCTTTCTGCTCAACATCCAACTAAATGACTCGCTTTCTGCTCATTATCCAACATCCTTTCTGCTCAACATCCAACTAAATGACTTTTTCTGCTCAACATCCAACTAAATGCTTTCTGCTCAACATCCAACTGCTCTGCTCAACATCCAACTAAATGACTCGCTTTCTGCTCAACATCCAACTAAATGACTCGCTTTCTGCTCAGCATCCAACTAAATGACTCGCTTTCTGCTCAACATCCAACTAAATGACTCACTTTCTGCTCAACATCCAACTAAATAATTCGCTTTCTGCTCAACACCTTTCTGCTCAACCAACTAAATGATGCTACATCTAACTAAATGACTCATGTTCTGCTCAACATCCAACTAAATGATCTGCTTTCTGCTCAACATCCAACTAAATGAGTCAATTTCTGGATAGCATCCACCAAAAGAACTAGCTTTCAGCTCATCATCCAACTAAATGACTTCCTTCCTGCTCAACATCCAACTAAGTGACCCGCTTTCTGCTCAATATCCAATTAAATTACTCGCTTTCTGATAAACATACTAAATTATTTGCTGTCTGCTCAACATCCAACTAAATGGTTCGCTTTCTGCTCAACATCCAACTAAAAAACTTTCTGCTCAACATCCAACTAAATGACTCGCTTTCTGTTCAACATTAAACTAAATGACTTCTTTCTTATCATCCAAATCCAACTAAAATGCTCAACTCAAACAAAATGCTTTCTGCTCAACATCCAACTTTAAACTAAATGACTCGCTTTCTGCTCAACATCCAACTAAATGACTCGCTTTCTGCTCAACATCCACCAAAATGACTAGCTTTCTGCTCAACATCCAACTAAATGACTGCTTTCTGCTCAACATCCAACTAAATGACTTGCTTTCTGCTCAACATCCAACTAAATGATTTCGCTTTCTGCTCAACATCCAACTAAATGACTCGCTTTCTGCTCAACATCCAACTAAATGACTCCGTTTTTCTGCTCAACATCCAACTAAATGACTCGCTTTCTGCTCAACATCCAACTAAATGACTCGCTTTCTGCTCAACATCCAACTAAATGAGCTAAATGACTGCTCAACATCCAACTAAATGACTCCTTTCTGCTCAACATCCAACTAAATGACTCGCTTTCTGCTCAACATCCAACTAAATGACTCTTTCTGCTCAACATCAAACTCAATGCTCAAATCCAACTAAATGACTTTCTGCTCAACATCCAACTAAATGACTTTCTGCTCAACATCCAACTAAATGACTCGCTTTCTGCTCAACATCCAACTAAATGACTCGCTTTCTGCTCAACATCCAACTAAATAATCAATTTCTGCTCAACATCCAACTAAATGATTCGCTTTCTGCTCAACATCAACTAAATGACTCACTTCTGCTCAACACCAACTAAATGACTAGCTTTCTGCTCAACATCAACCAACTAAATGACTCCGCTTTCTGCTCAACATCCAACTAAATGACTTGCTTTCTGCATCAACATCCAACTAAATGACTCGCTTTCTGCTCAACATCCAACTAAATGACTCACTTTCTGCTCAACATCCAACTAAATGACTCGCTTTCTGCTCAACATCCAACTAAATGATTCGCTTTTTCTGCTCAACATCCAACTAAATGACTCACTTTCTGCTCAACATCCAACTAAATGACTCGCTTTCTGCTCAATCATCCAACTAAATGACTCGCTTTCTGCTCAACATCCAACTAAATGACTCGCTTTCTGCTCAACATCCAACTAAATGACTCACTTTCTGCTCAACATCCAACTAAATGACTGCTTTCTGCTCAACATCCAACTAAATGACTCGCTTTCTGCTCAACATCCAACTAAATGACTCCTTTCTGCTCAACATCCAACTAAATGACTCGCTTTCTGCTCAACATCCAACTAAATGACTCTGCTCGCTTAAATGACTCAAAATCCAACTAAATGACTCGCTTTCTGCTCAACATCCAACTAAATGACTCGCTTTCTGCTCAACATCCAACTAAATGACTCGCTTTCTGCTCAACATCCAACTAAATGACTCGCTTTCTGCTCAACATCCAACTAAATGAGCTTTCTGCTCAACATCCAACTAAATGACTCGCTTTCTGCTCAACATCCAACTAAATGACTAAGCTTTCTGCTCAACATAACTAAATGATTGGATAGCTCAAAAAAACTGCTCAACATCATCCAACTAAATGACTCCGCTTTTCTGCTCAACATCCAACTAAATGACTCGCTTTCTGCTCAACATCCAACTAAATGACTCGCTTTCTGCTCAACATCCAACTAAATGACTCGCTTTCTGCTCAACATCAACTAAATGACTCGCTTTCTGCTCAACATCCAACTAAATGACTCGCTTTCTGCTCAACATCCAACACTTTCTGCTCAACATCCAACTAAATGATTCGCTTTCTGCTCAACATCCAACTAAATGACTCGCTTTCTGCTCAACATCCAACTCTCTGCTCAACATCCAACATGCTCAACATCCAACTAAATGACTCGCTTTCTGCTCAACATCCAACTAAATGACTCGCTTTCTGCTCAACATCCAACTAAATGACTCTGCTTTCTGCTCAACATCCAACTAAATGATTCTGCTTTCTGCTCAATATCTAACTAAATGACTCGCTTTCTGCTCAACATCCAACTAAATGACTCGCTTTCTGCTCAACATCCAACTAAAAATCACTTTCTGCTCAACATCCAACAACTAACTCAACTCCAATGACTAACTTTCTGCTCAACATCCAACTAAATGATTGAATCGCTTTCTGCTCAACATCCAACTAAATGACTTGCTTTCTGCTCAACATCCAACTAAATGACTCGCTTTCTGCATCAACATCCAACTAAATGACTCGCTTTCTGCTCAACATCCAACTAAATGACTCGCTTTCTGCTCAACATCCAACTAAATGAATCTTCAACATCCAACTAAATTCTTTCTGCTCAACATCAACTAAATGACTCGCTTTCTTTGCTCAACATCCAACTAAATGACTCGGTTTTCTGCTCAACATCCAACTAAATGACTCACTTTCTGCTCAACATCCAACTAAATGACTCTCTTTTTTCTGCTCAACATCCAACTAAATGAATGACTTTCTGCTCAACATCCAACTAAATGACTCGCTTTCTGCTCAACATCCAACAAAATGACTAGCTTTCTGCATCCATCCAACTAAATGACTCGCTTTCTGCTCAAATCCATAAATGATTCGCTTTCTGCTCAACATCCAACTAAATGACTCGCTTTCTGCTCAACATCCAACTAAATGACTCGCTTTCTGCTCAACATCCAACTAAATGACTTCGCTTTCTGCTCAACATCCAACTAAATGATTCGCTTTCTGCTCAACATCCAACTAAATGACTCGCTTTCTGCTCAACATCCAACTAAATGACTTTGCTTTCTGCTCAGCATCCAACAAAATGATTCGCTTTCTGCTCAACATCCAACTAAATGACTCGCTTTCTGCTCAACATCCAACTAAATGACTCGCTTTCTGGATAGCTCAACATCTAAATCCAACTAAAATCAACATCCAACTAAATGACTCGCTTTCTGCTCAACATCCAACTAAATGACTCTTTCTGCTCAGCATCCAACTAAATGACTTGCTTTCTGCTCTGCAACATCCAACTAAATGACTCGCTTTCTGGTCAATATCCAACTAAATGACTCGCTTTCTGCTCAACATCAAACTAAATGATCTGCTTTCTGGTCAATATCAAACTAAATTACTCACTTTCTGCTCAACATCCAACTAAAACTTTCTGCTCAACATCCAACTAAATGACTCGCTTTCTGCTCAACATCCAACTAAATGACTCGCTTTCTGGATAACATCCAACTAAATGACTAGCTTTCTGCTCAACATCCAACTAAATGACTTCGCTTTCTGCTCAACATCCAACTAAATGACTCGCTTTCTGCTCAACATCCAACAAAATGACTTTTTCTGCTCAACATCCAACTAAATGACTCGCTTTCTGCTCAACATCCAACTAAATGATTCGCTTTCTGCTCAACATCCAACTAAATGACTCACTTTCTGCTCAACATCCAACTAAATGACTCGCTTTCATCAACATCCAACAAAATGACTCAGCTTTCTGCTCAATCATCCAACTAAATGACTTCCTTCCTGCTCAACATCCAACTAAGTGACCCGCTTTCTGCTCAACATCCAATTAAATGACTCGCTTTCTGCTCAACATCCAACTAAATGACTCGCTTTCTGCTCAACATCCAACTAAATGACTCACTTTCTGCTCAAATCCAACTAAATGACTTGCTTTCTGCTCAACATCCAACTAAATGACTCACTTTCTGCTCAACATCCAACCGCTGCTCAACATCATCAACTAAATGACTGCTCTCAACATCCAACTAAATGACTCGCTTTCTGCTCAACATCCAACTAAATGACTCGCTTTCTGCTCAACATCCAACTAAATGACTCGCTTTCTGCTCAACATCCAACTAAATGACTCGCTTTCTGCTCAACATCCAACTAAATGACACATCAACATCCAACTAAATGACTCGCTTTCTGCTCAACATCCAACTAAATGACTCGCTTTCTGCTCAACATCCAACTAAATGACTCGCTTTCTGCTCAACATCCAACTAAATGACTCGCTTTCTGCTCAACATCCAACTAAATGACTCGCTTTCTGCTCAACATCCAACTAAATGACTCGCTTTCTGCTCAACATCCAACTAAATCCTGCTCAACATCCAAAAATGACTTTCTGCTCAACATCTAAATGACTCGCTTTCTCAACATCCAACTACTCCTTTCTGCTCAACATCCAACTAAATGACTCGCTTTCTGCTCAACATCCAACTAAATGACTTTCGCTTTCTGCTCAACATCCAACTAAATGACTCGCTTTCTGCTCAACATCCAACTAAATGACTCGCTTTCTGCTCAACATCCAACTAAATAAATCTGTTCAACATCCAACTAAATGACTTCGCTTTCTGCTCAACATCCAACTAAATGACTCGCTTTCTGCTCAACATCCAACTAAATGACTCGCTTTCTGCTCAACATCCAACTAAATGACTTCGCTTTCTGCTCAACATCCAACTAAATGACTCTCGCTTTCTGCTCAACATCCAACTAAATGACTCGCTTTCTGCTCAACATCAACTAAATGACTCGCTTTCTGCTCAACATCCAACTAAATGACTTCTTTCTGTCTCAACATCCAACTAAATGACTCGCTTTCTGGATCAACATCCAACTAAATGACTCGCTTTCTGCTCAACATCCAACTAAATGACTTCTTTCTGCTCAACATCCAACTAAATGACTTCCTTTCTGCTCAACATCCAACTAAATGATTCGCTTTCAACATCTCAATATCTTTCTGCTCAACATCCAACTAAAATGACTCCTTTCTGCTCAACATCCAACTAAATGATCCTTTATTCTCAACATCCAACAAAATGACTCGCTTTCTGCTCAACATCCAACTAAATGACTCGCTTTCTGCTCAACATCCAACTAAATGACTCACTTTCTGCTCAACATCCAACTAAATGATTCGCTTTCTTTCACTCACATCCAACTAAAATGACATCCAACTAAATGACTGCTTAACATCCAACTAAATGACTCGCTTTCTGCTCAACATCCAACTAAATGACTCCGCATCCACATCCAAAAATGATTCGTTTTATGCTCAACATCCAACTAAATGACTTTCGCATTTCTGCTCAACATCCAACTAAAAATAGTTTGCTCAACATCCAACTAAATGATTCCTTTCTGCTCAACATCCAACTAAATGACTCGCTTTCTGCTCAACATCAAACTAAATGACTCGCTTTTGCTCAACATCCAACTAAACATCAACATCCAACTAAAATCAACATCCAACTAAATGACCCGCTTTCTGCTCATCATCCAACTAAATGACTCGCTTTTTGCTCAACATCCAACTAAATGACTCACTTTCTGCTCAACATCAACTAAATGACTCGCTTTCTGCTCAACATCCAACTAAATGACTCGCTTTGACTTCCTTTCTGCTCAACATCCAACTAAATGACCTTTCTGATTTCAAACTAAATGACTCGCTTTCATTACATCCAACTAAATGACTCGCTTTCTGCTCAACATCCAACTAAATGACTGCTTTCTGCTCAACATCCAACTAAATGATTCGCTTTCTGCTCAACATCCAACTAAATGACTCGCTTTCTGCTCAACATCCAACTAAATGATTGCTTTCTGCTCAACATCCAACTAAATGACTCGCTTTCTGCTCAACATCCAACTAAATGACTCACTTTCTGCTCAACATCCAACTAAAATCGTTTTCTGCTCAACATCCAACTAAATGACCCTCTTTCTGCTCAGCATCCAACTAAATGACTCGCTTTCTGCTCAACACCCAACTAAATGACTTGCTTTCTGCTCAAAATCAACAACTCAAAATAAATGACTCGCTTTCTTCAACATCCAACTAAATGACTCCTTTCTGCTCAACATCCAACTAAATCTCTTTTTGCTCAACATCAACTAAATGACTTCCTTTCTGCTCAACATCCAACTAAATGATTCGCTTTCTGCTCAATATCAACTAAATGACCTGCTCTATACTCTCAACATCCAACTAAATGATTCACTTTCTTTCCAACATCGCTTTCTGCTCAACATCCAACTAAAACTTTCTGCTCAAAAAAACTAATTGATTCGCTTTTCACTCAATCATCCAACTAAATGACTCACTTTCTGCTCAACATCCAACTAAATAACTCGCTTTCTGCTTTCAACATCATTAAAACTAAATGACTCGCTTTCTCCTCAGTAGCCAACAAAATAGTTTGCTTTCTACTCAACACCCAAATAAATGACTCACTATCTGCTTAACATCAAAATAAATGACTCGCTTTCTACATACCATCCACCAAAATAATTCGATTTCTGCTCATCATCCAACTAAATGACTCGCTTTTTGCTCAACATCCAACTAAATGACTCACTTTCTGCTCAACATCAACTAAATGACTCGTTTCTGCTCAACATCCAACTAAATGACTCGCTTTATGCACAACATCTAACTAAATGACCTCTTCCTGCTTTACATCCAACTAAATGACTCGTTTCTGCTCAACACCAACTAAATGATTCGCTTTCTGCTCAATATCTAACTAAATGGCTCGCTTTCTGCTCTACATCCAACTAAATGATTCGCTTTCCAATCAATATCCAACTAAATAACTCGCTTTCTGCTCAACATCCAACTAAATGACTCGCTTTCTGCTCAACATCCAACTAAATGATTTGAATTTCTACTCAACATCCAACTAAATGACTCACTTTCTGCTCAACATCCAAATAAATGACTCGCTTTCTGCATAGCATCCACTAAATTCTGCTCATCTTCAAACTAAATTACTTCTTTTTGCTCAACATCCCAACTAAATGACACGCTTTCTCTTCAACATCAACATCCAACTAAATGAACTGACTTTCTACTCAACAACCAACTAAATGATTCCCTTTCTGCTCAACATCCAACTAAATGACTCGCTTTCTGCTCAACATCCAATTAAATGACTTGCCTTCTGCTCAACATCCAACTAAAAGGCTGGCTTTCTGCTCAACATCCAAATGAATGACTCGATTTTTGCTCAACATCCAACTAAATGAATTGCTTTTTGCTCAACATCCAACTAAATGACTCACTTTCTGCTAAACATTAACTAAATGACTCTCTTTCTGCTCAACATCCAACTAAATGACGAACAACATCCAAACTAAATGACTCTTTTCTGCTCAACATCCAACTAAATGACTCTTTCGGCTCAACATCCAACTAAATGACTCGCTTTCTGCTCAACATCCAACTAAATGATTTGATTTCTGCTCAACATCCAAATAAATGACTCGCTTTCTGCTCAACATCCAAATAAATGACTCACTTTCTGCTCAACATCCAACTAAATGAATCGCTTTCTGCTCAACATTTCTGCTCAACATCCAACTAAATGACGAACTTTCTGCTCAACATCCAACTAAATGACTCACTTTCTGCTCAACATCTAACTAAATGACTCGCTTTCTGCTCAACATCCAACTAAATGACTCACTTTCTGCTCAAAATCAACTCAATGACACGCTTTCTGCTCAACATCCAACTAAATGATTCGCTTTCTGCTCCACACCCAATTGAATGATTCGCTTTCTGCTCAGTATCTAACTAAATGACTCGCTTTCTGCTGTACGTCCAACTAAATTATTTGCTTTCTGCTCAATATCCATCTAAATGACTCGCTTTCTGCTCAACATCCAACTAAATGACTCACTTTCTACTCAACATCAAGTAAATGACTAGCTTTCTGTTCTACATCCAACTAAATAATTCGCTTTCTGCTCAACATCCAACTAAATGACTCGCTTTCTGCTCAACATCAACTGAATGAATGACTCATTTTCTGCTCAACATCCAACTAAATGACTCGCTTTCTGCTCAACACCCAACAAAATGATTCGCTTTCTGCTGAATATCTAACTAAATGACTCGCTTTCTGCTCGACAACCAACAAAATGATTTGCTTTCTGTTCAACATCCAACTAAATGACTCGCTTTCTACTCAACATCCAACTAAATGGCTCGCATTCTGCTCAACACCCAACTAAACGATTTGCTTTCTGATCAACATCTAACTAAATGACTCGCTTTCTCCTCAACATCCAACTAAATAACTCACTTTCTGCTCAATATTCAACTAAATGACTCGCTTTCTGCTCAATATCCAACTAAATGATTTGCTTTCAGCTCAACATCCAACTAAATGATTCGCTTTCTGCTCAACATCCAACTGAATGACTTACTTTCTACTTAATATCCAACTAAATGACTCGCTTTCTGGAGAGCATCCACCAAAATATCTAGCTTTCTGCTCATCACCCAAGTAAATGACTCGCTTTCTGCTCAACATCCAACTAAATGACTCGCTTTCTGCTCAACATCAAACTAAATGTCTCACTTTCTGCTCAACATCCAACTAAATGACTCGCTCTCTGCTCAACTTCCAACTAAATGACTCGCTCTCTGCTCAACATCAAACTACATGACTCGCTTTCTGCTCAACATCCAACTAAATGACTCGCTTTCTGCTCAACATCCAACTAAATGATTCGCTGTCTGCTCAACATCCAACTCAATGGTTCGCTTTCTGCTCAACATCCAACTAAATTACTCAATTTTTGCTTAACATACAACTAAATGACTCGCTTTCTGGATAGCATCCATCAAAATCACTAGCTTTCTGCTCATCAACCAACTAAATGACTCGCTTTTTAGTCAACATCCAACTAAATGACTCGCTTTCTGATCAACATAATATTAAATGACTTGCTTTCTGCTCAACATCCAACTAAATGGCTCGCTTTCTGCTCAAAATACAACTAAATGAATCGCTTTCTGCTCAAAAACAAAACTAAATGACTCGCTTTCTGCTCAAAAACAAAACTAAGTGACTCGCTTTCTGTTCAACATTAAACAAAATGACTCACTTTCTGATCAAAATCCAACAAAATGACTCGCTTACTGCTCACCATCCAACTAAATGACTCGCTTTCTGCTCAACATCCAACTAAATGACTCGCTTTCTGCTCAACATCCAACTAAATGACTCGCTTTCTGCTAAGCATCCAACTAGATGAATCGCTTTCTGCTCACCATCCAACTAAATGACTCGCTTTCTGCTCATCATCCAACTAAATGACTCGTTTTCTGCTCAACATTCAACTAAATGACTCGCTTTCGGATCAACATCCAACTAAATGGCTCGCGTTCTGCTGAACATCTAACTATATGACTCTCTTTCTGCTCAACATCCAACTAAATGACTCGATTTCTGCTCAATATCCAACTAAATGACTCGCTTTCTGCTCAACATCAACTAAACGACTTGCTTGCTGCTCAACACCCAACAAAATGATTCGCTTTCTGCCCAAAACCCAATTAAGTGACTCGCTTTCTGCTCAACATCCAAATAAATGACTCTCTTTCTGTTTAATATCCAACTAAATCACTCACTTTCTGCTCAACACCCAACTAAATGATTTGCTTTCTGCTCAATACCTAACTAAATGACTCACTTTCTGCTCTACATCCAACTAAATGATTCGCTTTCAGCTGAATATCAAACTAAATGACTTGCTTCCTGTTCAACATCCAACTAAATGACTCGCTTTCTGCTCAACATCCAAGTAAATGATTTGCTTTCTGCTCAACATCCAACTAAATGACTCACTATCTGTTTAACATCCTACTAAATGACTCGCTTTCTGCATAGCATCCACCAAAATAATGCGCGTTCTGCTCATCATCAAATTAAATTACTCACTTTCTGCTCAACTCCAACTAAATGACTTGCTTTCTACTCAACACCCAACTAAATGACTCACTTTCTACTCAACATCCAACTAAATGACTCACTTTCGGCTTAACACACATTAAATGACTTGCTTTAGAGATAGCATCCACCAAAACAACTAGATTTCTGCTCATCATCCAACTAAATGACACGCTTTCTATTCAACATCCAACTAGATGATTAGCTTTCTGCTCACCATCAAACTAAATACTCAGTTTCTGCTTAACATCCAACTAAATAACTCACTTTCTGCATAGCATCCACCAAAATGATTCACTTTCTGCTCACCATCAAACTAAATTACTCACTATATTATCAACTCCAACTAAATGATTTGCTTTCTGCTGAACATCCAACTATATGACTCTTTTTCTCTTCAGCATCCAACTAAATAACTCTCTTTCTGCTCCTCAACATCCAACTAAATGACTCCCTTTCTGGTCAATATTCAACTAAATGACTTGCTTTCGGCTCAACATCCAACTAAATGATCTGCTTTCTGGTCAACATCAAACTAAATGACTCACTTTCTGCTTAACATCCAACTAAATGACTCGCTTTCTGGATAGCATCCACCAAAATAACTAGCTTTCTGCTCATCATCCAACTAAATGACTTGCTTTCTGCTCAACATCCAACTAAGTGACTCGCTTTCTGCTCAATATCAAACTAAATGACTCGCTTTCTGCTCAACATCCAACTAAACGATTCGCTTTCTACTCAACATCCAACTAAATGATCCGTTTTCTGCTCAACATCCAACTAAATGACTCGCTTTCTGCTCAACATCCAACTAAATGACTCGCTTTTTGCTCAACATCCAACTAAATGACTCGCTTTCTGCTAAACATCCAACTAAATAACCAGCTTTCTGCTCAACATTAAACTAAATGACTCGCTTTCTGCTCAATTGCCAACAAAATGACTCCCTTTCTGCTCAACTACCAACTAAATGACTCCCTTTCTGCTCAACATCCAACTAAATGACTCGCTTTCTGCTTAAAATCAAACTAAATGACTCGCTTTCTGCTCAACATCCAACTAAATGACTCGCTTTCTCCTAAACATTAACTAAATGACTCGCTTTCTGCTCAACATCCAACTAAATGGCTCGCTTTCTGCTCAACATCTAACTGAATGACTCTCTTTCTGCTCAACATCCAACAAAATGACTCGCTTTCTACTCAATATCCAACTAAATGACTAGCTTTCTGCTCAAAATCAACTAATGATTCGCTTACTGCTCAACACCCACGAAATGATTCGCTTTCTGACCAACACCCAACTAAGTGACTCGCTTTCTGATCAACATCCAACTAAATGACTCTCTTTCTGCTCAACACCCAACTAATTGATTCGCTTTCTCCTCAATATCTAACTAAATGACTTGCTCTATACTCTACATTCAACTAAATGACTAAATGATTCGCTTTCTGCTGAATATCCAATTAAATGAATCGCTTTCTGCTCAACATCCAACTAAATGACTCGTTTTCTGCTCAACATCCAACTAAATGACTTGCTTTCTGCTCAACATCCAACTAAATGACTCGCTTTTTGCTCAACATCCAACTAAATGACTCACTTTCCGCTCAACATCAACTAAATGACTCGTTTCTGCTTAACATCCAACTAAATGACTCGCTTTATGCTCAACATCCAACTTAATGACTCTCTTCCTGCTTTACATCCAACTAAATGACTCTTTTTCTGCTCAACACCAACTAAATGATTCGCTTTCTGCTCAATATCTAACTAAATGGCTCGCTTTCTGCTCTACATCCAACTAAATGACTCGCTTTCTAATCAATATCCAACTAAATAACTCGCTTTCTGCTCAACATCCAACTAAATGACTCACTTTCTGCTCAACATCCAACCAAATGATTGAATTTCTACTCAGCATCCAACTAAATAACTCACTTTCTGCTTAACAACCAAATAAATGACTCGCTTTCTGCATAGCATCCACTAAAATTATTCGCTTTCTGCTCATCTTCAAACTAAATTACTCGCTTTTTGCTCAACTCCAACTAAATGACACGCTTTCTCCTCAACATCGAACTAAATGACTCACTTTCTGCTCAACACCCAACTAAATGACTCGCTTTCTGCTCAACATCCAATTAAATAATTCCCTTTCTGCTCAACATCCAACTAAATGACTCGCTTTCTGCTCAACATCCAACTAAATGACTCGCTTTCTGCTGAACATCCAACTAATTGACTCGCTTTCTGCTCAACATCCAACTAAATGACTCGCCTTCTGCTCAACATCCAACTAAATGGCTCACTTTCTGCTCAACATCCAACTGAATGACTCGCTTTCTGCTCAACATCCAACTAAATGAATCACTTTCTGCTCAACATCCAACTAAATGACTCGCTTTCTGCTAAACATTAACTAAATCACTCGCTTTCTGCTCAACATCAAACTGAATGACTCGTTTTCTACTCAACATCTAACTAAATGACTCTCTTTCTGCTCAACACCCAACTAAATAATTCGCTTTCGGCTCAATATCTAACTAAATGACTCGCATTCTGCTCTACATCCAACTAAATGATTTGATTTCTGCTCAACATCCAATTAAATGACTCGCTTTCTGCTCAACATCCAAATAAATGACACAATTTCTTATCAACATCCAACTAAATGAATCGCTTACTGCTCATCATCCAACTAAATGACTCGATTTCTGCTCATCATCCAAATAAATGACTCGCTTTCTGCACAACATCCAACTAAATGGCTAACTTTTTGCTCAACATCCAACTAAATGACTAACTTTCTGCTCAACATCCAACTAAAGGACTCGTTTTCTGCCCAACATCTAACTAAATGACTCGTTTTCTGCTCAACATTCAATTAAATGACTCACTTTCTGCTCAATATCCAACTAAATGAATCCCTTTCTGCTCAACATCCAACTAAATGACTCACTATCTGCTCAAAATCAACTCAATGACACGCTTTCTGCTCAACATCCAACTAAATGATTCGCTTTCTGCTCAACATCCAACTAAATGATTCGCTTTCTGCTCAGTATCTAACTAAATGACTCGCTTTCTGCTGTACATCCAACTAAATGATTCGCTTTCTGCTCAATATCCATCTAAATGACTCGCTTTCTGCTCAACATCCAACTAAATGACTCGCTTTCTGCTCAACATCAACTAAATGACTCACTTTCTGCTAAGCATCCAACTAGATGACTCGCTTTCTGCTCAACATCCAACGAAATGACTAACTTTCTGCTCAATATTCAACTAAATGACTCACTTTCTGCTCAATATCCAACTAAATGATTCGCTTTCTGCTCAACATCCAACTAAATGACTCACTTTCTACTTAATATCCAACTAATTGGCTCACTTTCTAGAGAGCATCCACCAAAATAACTAGCTTTATGCTCATCACCCAAGTAAATGACTCGCTTTCTACTCAACTTCCAACTAAATGACTCGCTTTCTGCTCAACATCCAACTAAATGTCTCACTTTCTGCTCAACATCCAACTAAATGACTCGCTCTCTGCTCAACATCCAACTAAATGACTCGCTCTCTGCTCAACATCCAACTAAATGACTCGCTCTCTGCTCAACATCCAACTAAATGACTCGCTTTCTGCTTAACATCCAACTAAATTACTTGCTTTCTGCTCAGCAGCCAACTAAATGACTAACTTTTTGCTCAACATCCAACTAAATGACTAACTTTCTGCTCAACATCAACTAAATGACTCGCTTTCTGCTCAACATCTAACTAAATGACTCTCTTTCTGCTTAACATCCAAATAAATGACTTGCTTTCTGCTCAACACCCTAACTAAATGATTCACTTTTTGTTCAACATCCAACTAAATGACTCGCTTTCTGCTCTACTTCCAACTAAATGATTCGTTTTCTGCTCTACATCCAAATAAATGATTCACTTTCTGCTCAATATCCAACTAAATGACTCGCTTTCTGCTCAATTTACAACTAAATTACTTGCTTTCTGCTCAGCATTCAACTAAATGATTCGCTTTCTGCTTAACACCCAAATAAATGACTCACTTTCTGCTTAACATTCAAATACATGACTCTCTTTCTGTATAGCATCCACCAAAATGATTCGCTTTCTGCTCATCATCAAACTAAATGACTCACTTTCTGTTCAACATCCAACTAAATGACTCGCTTTCTGTTCAACATCCAACTAAATGACTCGCTTTCTGTTCAACATCCAACTAAATGACTCGCTTTCTGTTCAACATCCAACTAAATGACTCGCTTTCTGTTCAACATCCAACTAAATGACTCGCTTTCTGTTCAACATCCAACTAAATGACTCGCTTTCTGTTCAACATCCAACTAAATGACTCGCTTTCTGTTCAACATCCAACTAAATGACTCGCTTTCTCTTCAACATCCAACTAAATGACTCGCTTTCTGTTCAACATCCAACTAAATGACTTTCTGTTCAACATCCAACTAAATGACTCGCTTTCTGTTCAACATCCAACTAAATGACTCGCTTTCTGTTCAACATCCAACTAAATGACTCACTTTCTACTCAACATCCAATAAATGACTCACTTTCTACTCAACATCCAATAAATGACTCACTTTCTACTCAACATCCAATAAATGACTCACTTTCTACTCAACATCCAATAAATGACTCACTTTCTATTCAACATCCAATAAATGACTCACTTTCTACTCAACATCCAACTAAATGACTCACTTTCTGCTCAGCATCCAACTAAATGACTCGCTTTCTGCTCAACACCCAACTAAATGATTCGCTTTCTGCTCAACATCTAACTAAATGACTCGCTTTCTGCTCAACATCCAACTAAATTTCTCGCTTTCTGCTTAACACCCAACTAAATGCTCGCTTTATGCTCAACACCCAACTAAATGACTCACTGTCTGCTCAACATTTAACTGAATGACCCGCTTTCTACTCAACATTCAACTGAATGACTCACTTTCTGCTCAACATCCAAATAAATGACTCGCTTTCTGCTAAGCGTCGGACAAAATCAATTAATTTCTGCTCAACATCCACCTTAATGACAATTTCTGCCCAACATTTACCTAATCAGTGTACACCATCCTCCTAAGTCATCCACTTTTTGCTCAGCATCCACCAAAATGACTCGACTTCTGCTCAGCATCCACCAAAATGAATCGACTTCTGCTCAGCATCCACCGAAATGAATCGACTTCTGCTCAGCATCCACCAAAATGAATCGACTTCTGCTCAGCATCCACCAAAATGAATCGACTTCTGCTCAGCATCCACCAAAATGAATCGACTTCTGCTCAGCATCCACCAAAATGAATCGACTTCTGCTCAGCATCCACCAAAATGAATCGACTTCTGCTCAGCATCCACCAAATGAATCGACTTCTGCTCAGCATCCACCAAAATGAATCGACTTCTTCTCAGCATCCACCAAAATGAATCGACTTCTGCTCAGCATCCACCAAAATGAATCGACTTCTGCTCAGCATCCACCAAAATGAATCGACTTCTGCTCAGCATCCACCAAAATGAATCGACTTCTGCTCAGCATCCACCAAAATGACTCGACTTCTGCTCAGCATCCACCAAAATGACTCGACTTCTGCTCAGCATCCACCAAAATGAATCGACTTCTGCTCAGCATCCACCAAAATGAATCGACTTCTGCTCAGCATCCACCAAAATGACTCGACTTCTGCTCAGCATCCACCAAAATGACTCGACTTCTGCTCAGCATCCACCAAAATGACTCGACTTCTGCTCAGCATCCACCAAAATGACTCGACTTCTGCTCAGCATCCACCAAAATGAATCGACTTCTGCTCAGCATCCACCAAAATGAATCGACTTCTGCTCAGCATCCACCAAAATGAATCGACTTCTGCTCAGCATCCACCAAAATGAATCGACTTCTGCTCAGCATCCACCAAAATGAATCGACTTCTGCTCAGCATCCACCAAAATGAATCGACTTCTGCTCAGCATCCACCAAAATGAATCGACTTCTGCTCAGCATCCACCAAAATGAATCGACTTCTGCTCAGCATCCACAAAATGACTCGACTTCTGCTCAGCATCCACCAAAATGAATCGACTTCTGCTCAGCATCCACCAAAATGAATCGACTTCTGCTCAGCATCCACCAAAATGAATCGACTTCTGCTCAGCATCCACCAAAATGAATCGACTTCTGCTCAGCATCCACCAAAATGAATCGACTTCTGCTCAGCATCCACCAAAATGAATCGACTTCTGCCCAGCATCCACCAAAATGAATCGACTTCTGCTCAGCATCCACCAAAATGAATCGACTTCTGCTCAGCATCCACCAAAATGAATCGACTTCTGCTCAGCATCCACCAAAATGAATCGACTTCTGCCCAGCATCCACCAAAATGAATCGACTTCTGCCCAGCATCCACCAAAATGAATCGACTTCTGCCCAGCATCCACCAAAATGAATCGACTTCTGCTCAGCATCCACCAAAATGAATCGACTTCTGCTCAGCATCCACCAAAATGAATCGACTTCTGCTCAGCATCCACCAAAATGAATCGACTTCTGCTCAGCATCCACCAAAATGAATCGACTTCTGCTCAGCATCCACCAAAATGAATCGACTTCTGCTCAGCATCCACCAAAATGAATCGACTTCTGCTCAGCATCCACCAAAATGAATCGACTTCTGCTCAGCATCCACCAAAATGAATCGACTTCTGCTCAGCATCCACCGAAATGAATCGACTTCTGCTCAGCATCCACCAAAATGAATCGACTTCTGCTCAGCATCCACCAAAATGAATCGACTTCTGCTCAGCATCCACCAAAATGAATCGACTTCTGCTCAGCATCCACCAAAATGAATCGACTTCTGCTCAGCATCCACCAAAATGAATCGACTTCTGCTCAGCATCCACCAAAATGAATCGACTTCTGCTCAGCATCCACCAAAATGAATCGACTTCTGCGCAGCATCCACCAAAATGAATCGACTTCTGCTCAGCATCCACCAAAATGAATCGACTTCTGCTCAACATCCACCAAAATGAATCGACTTCTGCTCAACATCCACCAAAATGAATCGACTTCTGCTCAGCATCCACCAAAATGAATCGACCTCTGCTCAGCATCCACCAAAATGACTCGACTTCTGCTCAGCATCCACCAAAATGAATCGACTTCTGCTCAGCATCCACCAAAATGAATCGACTTCTGCCCAGCATCCACCAAAATGAATCGACTTCTGCTCAGCATCCACCAAAATGAATCGACTTCTGCTCAGCATCCACCAAAATGACTCGACTTCTGCTCAGCATCCACGAAAATGACTCGACTTCTGCTCAGCATCCACCAAAATGACTCGACTTCTGCTCAGCATCCACCAAAATGACTCGACTTCTGCCCAGCATCCACCAAAATGACTCGACTTCTGCCCAGCATCCACCAAAATGACTCGACTTCTGCCCAGCATCCACCAAAATGACTCGACTTCTGCCCAGCATCCACCAAAATGACTCGACTTCTGCTCAGCATCCACCAAAATGACTTGATTCCTTCTCAGCATCCACCTAAATTACTCTATTTCTTCTGGGCATCCACCAAAATGGCTCGATTTCTGCTTACCGTCTACCTAAATGACCAGCTTTCTGCTCTACATCCAACAAAATAACGCAATTTCTGCTAAGCGTCCACCAAAATTATTCGATTTCTTCTCAACGTCTTCCTTAATGACTCGCTCTCGCTCTCTGCTCAGCACCAACCAAAATGACTCGATTTCTCCACAGCATCCACGTAATTACTTGCTTCTGCTCAGCATACACCAAAATGACTCGGTTTCACCTCAGCATCCACATAAATAGCGCAATATCTGTTCCTCATTCAGCAAGACGACTCTTTCTCTACATAGCATCCACCTAAGTGACTCGATCCCTGCGCAACATTCACCGAAATGACGATTTCAACATCTACCTAAATGACTCTCATCCACCAAAACGACTATTCCTACATAGTATCCACTTAAGTGACTATCCCTGCACAACATTCACCGAAATGACTATATTTCTAGTCAACATCTACCTAAATGACTCGATTTCTGCTCTGCATCCACTTGAAGGACATGGTATCTGTTCAACATCCAAATACATGACTGGGTTTCTGCTCAAAATACAGTTAATGGCTCGATTTCTGCTCAGAATCCACCTAAATGACTCGATTTATGATCAACGTCCACCTGAATTACTATTTCTGCTCGACATTCATCTGACGGACAATTTCTTATCACCATCCACCTCACTGACTTACTTTCTCAACCTCCACATAGGCGACTCGATTTCAGCTCAGCGTACACTGAAAAAACTCGATTCATGCATTCAGCATCCACCTAAATGACTCGATTTCTGCTGGACATTCACCTAAATGACTATTTCTGATGAACATCAACCTGAATGACTCGATTTCTACTAAGTATCCACTTTACTGACTTGATTTCTGCTAACCATCCACCTACATGAGTCGGTTTCCGCTAAGCATCCAGCTAAATGACTCAACTTATGATCAGCACCCACTGGTTGACTTGGCTTCTGCTGATTGTTCGTGAGAAAGACTTGATTACTGCTCAGCGTATGCCTGAATGACTCGTTTTCTGCTCAGTATCCACCTAAATAATTCGATTTATGCTCAGTACCCATCTAAATTACTCGATTTCTGCTCAGCACAATTCCTAAGACATGTGTCACCAAGGAAGTAAAGTGTATGTATGTATGTATGTATGTATGTATGTATGTATGTATGTATATCATATTCAAATATATGTAGCACCTGTTTAAAAAAAAAAGCGTCAGCAATCCAGTCAATTTTACGAGCAAGCAATTAAAGTAATGGTCTCACAATAGCGTTATTGACAGAACCAATCGTTCTGCAACTTCAATGGGTTTAGTTCCTATTGCACAAAAGTGCATTTTATAGAAACTGCCTACAAATGTATAATATACATAGATAAATTTATTTATTTCTTTATTTATTCATTTATCTATTTATTTATTTACAAGGTATGAACAACGCTGGTTTACACAAGGATGAACCTGTGTGGATCAAAAGTAAAGTGACAAGTCTGGAAGTAAATGGAAAAAAGATGTATATGGATACACGTCCCAATAAAGAGCTTATGACACAATCTATGACGATGGTGAGGATAGAGAGCATCTGGATTTGAAGAAAGTAGCTGATTAAAAGTGCTTATGGTGGGAATGAAACATAACTTGGAATATATAGAAGAGAGTGACTGCTTTGGTGTAAAAGTGGATCTGAGACGAGGGTGTGTTAGGTCTGGAAAAGTGGGTAAAATTCAGAAGTTAGGAGTGAGAGGAAAGGATGTTTGTGAAGAAGGGCCTTAATGAACAGAAAGCGTGATATTGTGTGCAAGATAAGACGTATAATGGCTCAGTATGTATGTAGGTGTTTCACTTTGCTCCTGAAGCTCCGTATCTGTAAGTCTACGGAATAGCTAACGTTTTGGAAGTCTTCAACAACGGGATTCATCCAAGATACAGCAGTAAAAGCATGAATGTGGCAGCGGTTACTGTGCCGTTCTTTCTATGGAGAGCTCCTTCAGGAGAAAGAACCTAATGTGGAAAAAATTATATCTCTTTTGCTTATCCATATTATCCAGGAAAATCTGAAAATAATTAGTAGTTTTAATTAGGCTCTTTTCTAAGCCTTAGAAAAACTTTTCCTTCCCAATTAGGCGATAACTGCACGGAGCGCTTTACTCACAGTCGTTAGGAACAGAGTAAACATTTGCGCTGGTTTCTTAAACCGGGTTCTCGTTTCTGTTTTTCACCTATCACCTCTACCCAGGGCGCGGAACGACGATATGTTTTCTCATCTGTCTGTCTGTCTGTCTGTCTGTAGTATTTTAGTGAGATGACTCAAGAATGGGTAAACGGATCGGGAGGAATCTTGTTAAAGTAACTTTTGGTGGATATCAATGGTAATTGCTTACAAGTATGAGGTATTTATTCACTGCTGTGAGGCCTTTCCGGTAAGTACTACTGTTCAGCAGTTCATTGACAATATATGTGATAACTACAATTATAAACACACACACATATATATATATATATACAGTATATATATATATATATATATATATATATATATATATATATATATATATATATATATATATATATATATATATATAATATATATGTATGTATGTATATATAATCACATACACACACACACACACACACACACATATATATATATATATATATATATATATATATATATATATATATATATATATATATATGTATATATATATATATAATAATACATATAGACACATATATACTGTATATATATATATATATATATATATATATATATATATATATGTATAAATAGTGTCTTATATATATTATGTGTATAGATATAATTATATGTATATATATATATATATATATATATATATATATATATATATATATATTTATATACATATATATCTATATATAATATATATACTATTTTATACATATATATATATATATATATATATATATATATATATATATATATATATATATATATATATATATATATACATATATATATATATATATATATATATATATATATATATATATATATATATATATATATATATATATATATATATATATATATATATATATATATATATATATTCCTAATTTTCATACGCTGCATCCGGAGTTACTTGTCTACTGTTCCCTTCCATGTCACTTCTCACCTTTATCATCCGACTTCTTATTTTACTTACTACTTTAGGCCTCACTACCTAGATAGGATATTCCTACCGTCAGTATCCACCCTAAAAGAAGGAAACAATTGGAGACAGACTTTCTTTATTCCATCCCTTTTTTACTTAGTTTTACCTAATCTTTTTAAAATTTCAAGTACCATACTGGGTGGAAAATATTTCATTAATGCTTCCAAGAGCCGATGAATTTGCACTTTTTGACATTGAGACCCACGTCGAGATCTGCATTCTACCTATCCTCGGTCTAGACATAAATTTTCTTATTTCTAGAAAAACTTCTAGAATAAAGTCTTACTGTATAAACCAATACATGATGCCTTACTTTTAACGAAGACTTCTTGAAGAATATCACTTGTTCTCGCAACTCTTTTATAGCGTCGTGTTTAGGAAGGAGACTTTCTAAATGGGAGATACTCAGTCACTGACCCTTTAATTTTCTGGCAGAACTCTCAATTGTTCAACGGTAATTTCCCTTTTAAAGGGAGAAAAACATGACGAGCAAAGGCCATCCGAACCCAGTTACGCGTTGTATGGGCTGTGATTTTCCTTGCTGGTACAACACCGTCTTAATCTAACAACAAATCGTCTATATGAAGTGTCCTAAATCTTGGAAGCAAAGATGGAATAGTTACGGAGTCTAACCACTTGCTGACTAAGTTAAGAATATAAAAAATTCGACGTAGAGCCAAAAAGAGGACGGGAAATTTTAATTTGACTAGAGCAACAGCCCTAATCACATGAGGCAGAATTCAGTCTCAAAAAACTATGTTCTGATGATGAAATAGACACTCACTCAACAAAAAGCCAGTTGTCGCAACCCACGCGACAGGCAGGATTTTCAATTCTGTCAATTAGTATTCATGATAGATATTAATAACGTTCGCTGCTATTTCTGAACAGTTATTTTCAGGCATTCAGATTAACCTAAACAATTATCGATTGCAAGTTTGTTAATGTTAGCAGAAAGAGATTTTAGTATATTTAAAATATCAATAACTAAATATTCGGTTGGCATTAAAAAAATAAAAACTACGGACGGCATTATCATAAAGTAAGCTCAAAAACAACGACCCATTAAGGTCCTTAAGCCCCTCGAGTTTTGACACGCCACTTGAGAATTACTTAACCAACACATTCAAGACACTACATTTCTCAAAATTTTGAGCTGACACTGAAGACTGATTTCAGTAACAAATTAAAAACGCCAAGTCTTTCAGTTCTGAGATATCATTTCATAGCATTTTTTACAACACTTTTTAAAAACACCAAGCTCAACTCTATACCCATCACCTGATATTGTTTTTAAGAACACATTAAAGACAACAAGTCTCTCGATGTTTTGGCTCCCACTTTTTACTAATTTTCACACGTTAAAAGTCCCTAAGCCTCTTATTTTTGAGCTATCACTCAGTACAGAATTTTATAACACAATCAAGATACAAAGCTTCGCCAGTTTTCAGCTTTCACTTGGTAATAGTTTTGAAAGAACATTCAAGTTTTGACTCACGAAATCATGCCTCTCGTCTGATCTACCATCAATATAGAGTTTAAGAATAAAACGCAATATCTTATAATAAACTACAGAGCAAATCGCCAAACTACTGCAGAAATGTTCTCTCTGCATGCACTTCCATTTCATCTTTAACGACACTGATAAACCCATGTTAAAAGCAATATGGCTACCGCAATTTCTCCTCCGTCAGTCTTGAATCCTTAAACGAGCTCGGCAGAAAAAATATTTATGTAAAAATAAAATAAAAAGTCTCCCCAAAAGCGACAGCAAAATTTAACAGCATCGAAGCTGTTCTAAAAATAGCCTCCAGTCATGACGTCACGCCTTGCAGGCCCAGATAGCACGGGGAGTTGTTTGAGAGGAGGAGGCAGTGCGTGTAAGGTACCAATGATGCGTATGGCAATCAATAACACACAAGAAATGAGAAGAGAAACATCTTTAGAGAGAGAGAGAGAGAGAGAGAGAGAGGGAGAGGAGGGAGAGAAATATACATACACATACACAATATTTATATACATATGTGGATGTGTAAGTGTATGTGTGTGTGCGCGCGTGAGCGCTTTTTTTCTATATATCCACAGATTTCAACTTTTATTTTTATACCAGATACAATGTAAACAATGAATCTCCAACACCTTTCCATTTATCACATTGCACATCTACACTCAGTTCCATAAATAAGAATTTGTTCAACAATCCTTTCATATATTCCAGCCTTGGCTTATATATAGATATGAGCTTGGTGGCGCACACTACGCTGCGTTGGAACCCGGCGCTGCCCGTCATGTCTGCCCTACCCTCCCAATCCCCTAGCTACCCTGCCCCAACCCGGGGCGGACAAACATGTTTGCAGGAGGAGGGTGGATGTCATGTCTCCCCTACCATCCTGATCCCCTACCTGACCCCAGCCTGGGGAGACAAACAAGAATGATCCACTCTGATTTTATTATTACAGATACTAGTTTTCCTCTTTTTGTTGCGCAGTCTTTTTACCTTTCTTGCTTACCCCACTCTTTAACTCAGTTCTTCCCTCATTCCTCCACTTTCTAGAATATTTACTGTTAAATACTTGTAAAAATTATCTTCTCATACTCCCTCACATTTCACATCAACATCCACTGCTCCTCCATCGCCCCAGTTTCAAGTTACCCTCAGAACCTTACTCTGCTTACTTTTACAGTCAGCTTTCACCCCTTACAAACACTTTCAAACGCTTTCACTAAACTCTGCAGTTTCGTTTCACTGTCTACAGTTCCTCTTCACTATGGGTTGTAGTAGCTCAGTATTACGGCTGCCCTCTTGCCTCTGCACTGGTTCCCAGTTTAAACCTTCTCATGTCTGACTGAACCCACTGGAACATGAATTTACCCTTCTTGTGAACCAGTACAGAGTTCGTGCTCACGGTTCCTGGGACAGAGCTAAAACCAAGACTACCGCTCACAAGTTCACCCAGCTGGATATGGGTATTAAGATCTGCTGGGGCAACAGTATGTGTGTGGTACCAGCAACCTCATTCCTTCAAAACAATTGCTAAGGAAACCAGAAAGCTTCGCCATTCCAGTGCCACCCTCAAAAATGGAAAAATTGGGAAAATAAATAAAAAATTAAAACATATAATATATATAATATATAATATATGGTGTATGGGCAAGAAACCATATTTTTTTTCAAATGAACTGCTAAGGAAACCGGAAACCTGCACCTTCTAGCGACACCCTAAAAAATGAGGAATACACACACAATATATATATATATATATATATATATATATATATATATATATATATATGAGAGAGAGAGAGAGAGAGAGAGAGAGAGAGAGAGAGAGAGAGAGAGAGAGAGAGAGAGAGAGAGAGAGTGTGTGTGTGTGTGTGAGCATATAAAAATCCTTTCAAATCAGGGAAAAAGGAAGGAAAATGCTTGTAAGAGAGCGAGAGAGGGAGAGAGACAAACATCACAACGTCGGGGCTTTGGATATATTATAATTTTCAGTAAAACAGACCGAAGACAATGAGACGTAAGCCGATCGCAAAGGAAAACACAGAGCTCTCCCACGCCCTCTTACCCAAAGCCTTCCACGGGTCAATTCCTAAAACACCTGAACGGCGAGAAAAACAATTTTGATGTGAAGCCAAAGAGCAGGTGAGGCACTGTGGGAAAGAAGAAGAAGAAGAAGAAGAAGAAGAAGAAGAAGAAGAAGAAGAAGAAGAAGAAGAAGAAGAAGAAGAAGAAGAAGAAGAAGAAAGTCGTTTTCTTCCATACAAATCAGGTTAAGAATGCAGTGAATTTTCTCCGAGAGCTCTGACGCTCTCTTTGCAAAAGCAAAGATATTCCGAGTGAATAATGCCAAGGAGGGCAAAGAATCCGGCCGTTTGGAAAAGTTTATGCTCAAGTTTATAGTCCAATATAATGGTAAGAAAACGTACACGTATATAAAAGAAAAATGCTCACAGACATGAGTGTGAATGTAAGAATGTGCTTATGTTTTGGTATTTACATAAATATTTGCATTCAATAAACTGAGTTTTGCCTTTGCATAATGAAATTAACAAATAAATAAATAAACACATTATATATATATATATATAAAATATACATATATAAATATATATGTATATATATATATATATATATATGTATATACATATAATCTTTATGTATAACTTTCTTAACGAATAGCCTGGCGTGGCAACAGCCCAGCAATCAGACAGCAGCGGGATCAGACTTCGCCAAGTCCCCTCTAAAATCACTCGTTAAAGAGAATGTTCTTAATAATTTCATCAGATGATTTATATACATAAATTCCCTCTTTATAATTATGTAGGATACCAGCATGAATAATTATGTAAGAATGTTTCTCGTTTAGCAATAAAACTGAATAAGAGACTTTACTGAATATCTGCGATACCAAGTTGGATGCAAACAAATCCTTTCATATACACACACATACAGATATATATATATATATATATATATATATATATATATATATATATATATATATATATATATACATATATATATATATAACATATATATATATATATATATATATATATATATATATATATATATATATATATATATATATACAGGACAGCGATAATAGCGGATATTATCTCCTCTTCTCATTTGTACCAACGTTTCGGAAATCGCTTCCCATCATCAGTGGCACAGATATGAGTTCGTTACTTTTGTTAACTAAAATGTACTACAACGACAAACAATCTCTGCACTCTTCTTTGCCTGACCTAGCTGCTTTTGTTCGCAATACTAGGAGGGCTGCTGCTGTGAAAAGTGTGTCGTTTTCTTGCATCAGGTTTAATATTACTCAGTTGGCTAGGAGTTTTATGTTGGCTATAACTAAAATGCAGTTGTGGAATCTACTGATCTCCAAATACTTAAGTGGGAGGCAAATGCATTGCTGCTCTCTGCTGTCGACTCCTGAATTTCAGCGGCATCGGCTCTATTTTTTGTTTCCTTATATTTATTTATTTATCTCCTCTTCCTGTAACTTGTCTTCCTCTCTGTAGGTTTATGTCCCTTTGGAGCCCTCTTGGATTTATAGTCTGCTGACTGTCCAGAAGGGTTTTCAGCTGAAGATTTCAAAAAAAGGAAAGAATGAAAGGGCTACAATAAAATCAAATTGTAGTCTTAAAGCGTGTTTAAATAGCTAATATATTGATAAGATGTTTACTCACGTAATATAATAATCGTTATGTTGTGTTACTGTTTTCTTAGGCTGAAGTAAAACTTAAAAAATACAAAATTCAGGAAATAAAATAGATAAAAACAAAGGTACAATTGTAAGGGGATAATCTTCTACAAATTATCAAACTACTTTGTTGGTAGTTATACTGTGTTGGTAGTTACCTTGTTTTGGTTAAGGGATTTTGTTTACTGTTATTTTCCAATGCCTCATTCTGGCCTGTGCTTTCATACCATGCATACCGTGAGTTCCAGGTGGAGTGTATTTTTGTTAAATTGATTATATATATAAATTTTGTGAAATGAAGTGTTAAACATTTTAGTGCTGTGAAGGGTTTATTGTGAATTAGTAATAATTTTTGTGGATGGAAATATCATTAGTTATAATTTAACATATATCTGATTTTTATAAAATTTCTATTCCAGCCATTTGTTTTTATGTGGTCTTAACTCTTGAGCTGAAGTAGCCGTGCTGGTTTCTTCAACTGTCGATAAATTACTTTGATCATCATTTCTTCGTGATCAGTACCATGTCGGAATTTCCCCAGTTAACTAGCGACAACTGAAATTATTTATACTCCTAAGCCACTTACGTTTGCTCATCATCTTGTCCGCAATATCCTAGTTAATTAACGGCAGCTGAAGTTATTAATACCCAGGTTCTGTATCTTTGGTGTTGGTCGAGTATATCTTTACTCTGAAATTACATTAAAATTGTCATTATATAAAGGTCTTGTTATTTGTGAATAATATTTATTATAATTTCTGACTTGTTTATTCTTTTGACCTCATTAGGATTGTGGTATTTCTACAGGTTATTTAAGATACATCTAAAGATACACTTAATCTATCATTGTATCTATCATAAATGGTTGCTCATTAAACGAACCAAGGGCCTTATTTCAAAAGCAATCCATTGACAACAATACACAAGTGTTGCCGGAGGTGTGGCTGGAGAAAAAGGTACTGGAAAAGAATGTTTAAAGACGATGAGAAAAAAAAGGATATGAGAGTAAGAGAATGAGAGAAAGGTGTGAGTAATGGGCAGTTAGGGAATGTGTGACGGAATGGCAGTATTTTGACTGTTTAAAGATGGCGAAAGTTTTTATATGAAGAGATTATAAAAGACGAAGCGGAAAGCAATCGGTTTGACAAAGTATTTTTAAATTATTGTACAGAATATTAATTTCACAATCATTTGAACTGTTTATTATGGCTGAATATTCTATCGATTTTGAAATGCAACCAGTGAGATAACTGACACCCCAATAGGAATCGATGCGGACTCAAGTAAGCGCCGAATAGACCCGACATAATCTCCAAAATTGCATTTTGATGAACTATTCCTATAAACAACGAAAGGGCTCATTCATTTAAGATTAATTGGATTAAGGCACTTTTATTCAAAGCCAATTCCTTATGTTAAGGCTGACATGACTTCTACTAAGACACCTCATTTCTTAAATAATTTTAAAGACAACTATTATCCTTCTCACTTCTGATAAAATTATTAAGTTTTTAAACAATATCTACCAGTCATGCCTAATGAATCCTCAGATTCCAAAAAAATTCATGTTCATTTATTTTTTATTACCCTACGTAAAAAAAAATCTTTAGACGTGAACTCACCATAGCTCTGAGCACTTCATACCTGCAAGTTAATTTTAGGTTAGTTTGTATTCTAAGACTCTATAGGCAGACTTCTCAGGTTCAAAGACACCCTTCCGGAACTAATGCGCTCTTTCGTTATTTATAGATATACGTGTCCAAAATATTATTTAGCTCGCTACTAACAAGATTCTTCAGACTTTAACTTATTCGAAAATTACATATGTGAACGGTGTGGAATGGTTGATGTTTGCAGATAGTACAGTACTGATTTGGGTTAGTGAAGAGAACCTGTAAAAACTAGACAAAGAGCCTAGGAGTGCTTGCATAACAGTTGTGTAAACGTGAGCAAGAGCAAAGTTATCATAGTAAATCAGGAAGATAGAGGAATGAATGTCTTAGATGATAGAGAAACAGAAACTGTATGGTAATGCAGATGTTTGGAAGTCAAGACAAGATATGATCTTGATGGGTGAGAGAAGAGTCAGAGTTAGAGGAGAGAGAGAGAGAGAGAGAGAGAGAGAGAGAGAGAGAGAGAGCAGGGTGTGTGCAAAACATTGCTAAAAGCTGAACTCAATATGGACGCCAAGGAATGTATGAGGTAGCTACAGTACTGACCTATCCTTTAATGGACGTGAAATTTTGATGCTGAATGCCAATGAAAGAAAAAAGGCTGAAGCTACAGAGATGAACTGTTTGCGTAGCATGTGTGATGTAAGAAGAATAATGCTGAGATATGTGGAGGTACGAAAAGGAAGCTGAAAAAAGGTTTGCTTACGTTGAAAGCTGGATTATATTGTTTTAAGGCGGTTTGGCCAGGTGGGAAGAATGGAGAATGCATTCAAGACATGGAGAAATGGTAATGAGTGTAGTTGAGTCGGTGCGCTGGTGATGAGGCGCCTCTGTAGATTTATGAAGCAGCTAATGTTGTAAAGTTTTCTGCACAGTGATTCATCCACGATTTAGCCAAATTATGTCACATTGTCAAGTATTTGACAAACTCCTTCTCTGACATCAATTGAGGAAAAATTTCCCAAGCCAATACAGCTTTTCTTACTCCATGCCTGGAAGTGATAACACAAAGATGTGGAGATGATAACCTCCAGGGTCGCATTTTGATCTGTAATCAAGTCCAGTCCATCTCTAAAGCTTCTGAATCTATGTATTTTCGCCCGAGTTCCAAAGACCCCATGAGTAGCATTATTTCAAGTGAAAAGACTGGTTTGTCACCACTTACTGGGTAACTTATGTTGTAAAATTTCCTACGTCTATGCAAAGAATCTGGTTAATGGTTAGTATTTATAACTTGCGTAAAGGTTGCATTTGGCATAACAGAGAGAGAGAGAGAGAGAGAGAGAGAGAGAGAGAGAGAGAGAGAGACGCACACAAACACAGATCAAAGATAAATGACGAGTTAGAAAATCGAGGGAAAACTGCAATCAGAGGGAAACCCAACGAATGAAAGAGGGTGAAAGGCTCCGCAGAGTTGAAGGAATAAATTGAACGAGGAGGAAGAGGAAAGGGAGGAGAAGTAAGAGGAAGAATGAAAAGAGAAAGAGGAAGAGGAGGTGGTGGGGAAGAAATAGCTAGAGTCGCCAAAGGAAGTGACGTTGGGAGTGTATGTGCTCTATACTGGCGGGGCGGGACGGTTCGTTGGTAGGCGGTTGGGGGTGGGGAGGAGAGGGGTTCAGGACAAGGGCTCTGCAGAGCCTGAATGATATATGTTCTCTCTGTAATCGAGCCGATGAATGGAGTGATTTAGGTTAGAGTAAGGGTCTGCTGGCGGCGTTGAATAGAGGATAACTGTGATGGAAAGGTGGGAGAGAAGAGCGGAAATAGGCCAAGGCAGAAAGAGAGGAGGAGAAGCAGAGAGACTTCAAGATAATGAAGTATGCAAAAGGGAGACAGACAAAATGAGAGATAAAAATGAAAACTGACGACTACAAAATATGGGGCTGATCGAAATCTAAAGGCCTCCATATGTGGATTTTAATATTATCATGAGATATTACAAATAAAATATTTCTCAGTTAGTAGGACCGCGAGTAAAGCGTAAATATTGAGTTCATAAATATTTCTCCCAAAATTTCTTTCCCATCTATCGAATTTTTCCTCGATTATAAGAACTCTACGAAAAGGAAATAAAGTATTTATAAATGTCTGAAACCTACAAAACCCTTGTATCCACTATCAGGTATATAATTCACTCTATATACTGTATATATATAAGTATATATATATATATATATATATATATATATATATATATATATATATATATATATATACATACACACACATACATACATATATATATATATATATATATATATATATATATATATATATATATATATATATATATATATATACATACATATTATATATACATGTATAATATGTATATATATATATGTATATATGTGTGTGTGTGTATATTTACTTTTTATTAACCACAATGCCCTTAACTTCTCAATTTCTTTCACATTTTGGAAACGCTTGTCGCTACCAAGCCTCGATCCAAATGGAGAGATAAATGAAGATATTATGATGCCCGGTTGGGATTCAAGTTTAGGGCCTGGGTATTAGAACGAGGTAACGATAATTACCAGGCCACGAATACGGGTATAAATCTATTCCCGACCATACATACCTGTATCTGTCGAATTCAGATACATTTACTAGGGCTGGATAGACAGACCGATCAATACATACGTATCTAGTAAAAAGTCACGATATATACGTACATACATACATTTATACACATACATTTTACATTTATATATATACATATATTATATATATATATATATATATATATATATATATATATATATATATATATATATATACATTTACATATATAAATACATATATATATAATATATAAATTTCTGACTCACATCAGGATATACCCAGGTCTTTCATTCAAAAGAAGAGACCGCTGCCATCAAGCCAAACCACACAAGTCATGAAAGAAGTTGGAAGCATTTCATTCGAATCATCCTTTCTGAGTGAATATGATAGAAACCGTCAACACACAATCACGTGTAGAACAGAAATAAATTTCTGACTCACATCAGGCTCGAACCCAGGTCTTTCAATTGAAAGACGAGACCGCTGTCAACCAAGCCCCACATAAGTCATGAAGAAGTTGGAACTTGAGTACCACTGTACCTAAGGCTTTACCTGGGCAGGCTAACTTCTTGCATACCAGCGTGTTTTACCCAACTTTCCGACTCGGCAGTGACCCAACTGGCGGGATTTCATTCGAATTATCCTTCCTGAGTGAAAATGAGGTAAGATGTAATCAACAAACAATCACATTTGGAACAGAAATAAATTTCTGACTCACATCAGGCTCGAACCCAGATCTTTCAAATGGGTCACTGCTGAGTCGGGAAGCTGGGAAAATACGCTGTTATGCAAGCAGTTAGCCTGCCAAGATAAAGCCTTAGGTACAGTGGTACTCAGGTTCCAATTTTCTTTTATGATTTTGTGTGGCCTGGTTGATGCGGTCTAATCTTTCAACTGAAAGACCTCAGTTTGATCTGATGTGAGTCAGAAATTTATTTCTGATCCAAACATGGTTGTGTGTTGATTATTTCTATCATATATAAGTATATATTTAATTACATATACAGTATAATATACATATATATATACATACATTTTTATATTATTATTATAATATAATATATATATATAAATATATATATATATATATATATATATATATATATATATATATATATATATATATATATATATATATATATATATATATATAATTTGTTTATATATACATACAGTACAGCCTTTATAGTGTTTATAAGATAAGTAAAGAATTACATAGATATCCGCCTACATTTAGAATATAAACCACGGGGCATATATATATCTATATCTCTCTCTCTCTCTCTCTCTCTCTCTCTTTCTCTATCTCTCTCTATATATATATATATTCTTATATATCCATTCTAGGATAAATATAAATTTTGACTCACTTCTTCAATTCCTATTCTTTCAAGTGAAGCCTAATTTTCTGTTTCAAGCCAAAAAAATGAAGAAGTTGGAAATTTATTTCCTTATTCATCCTTTCTCAGATGACGGGAAGAAATCGTCAAGAGGGACAATCACGTGTGGAACAGAAATAAATTTCTGACTCACATCAGGAGAGAAGAGAGAGAGAAAGGAGAGACCGCTAAAACAAGCCCACATAGGTTGATGGCGGAATGCGACCGTTGTAGTCGATGGTTTTAATTAAGACGAGCTAATTTCTCACATACCAATTCCTCCCCAAATTCTCAGACTCTGGCAGTGACCCTTGACGGCATTTCATTCGAATTATCCTTTGAAATATGACAGATTAATCTAAAAATTTGTTTTTCCTTTTTCTTGAATTTAATTATTTCTGATACTCGATCAGATTCGATACTAACCAATCTTTAAATTTGGGTCAGAAGCAGTTTGAATATTAAAGTTTATCTTTGGTATTTAAGGAGAGTTCACCCTCATCGTTCTGATTTTGTAACCTGAGCATTTTGATTACTAAAATTTATTTTTGAAATACAGAGATGTTTAGATTTCATCGTTTAAAATTTCTAATCGAGTTCGAGTCTCCGATAAGCCATTGAAGAATTAGGAAACTTAATGAAAGCGGGACCCTATGAAATCCATTTCTCGGTTAGGATTTACGTTCAGACTTTACTGTTAAATAAGGTCCCGTTACTAAAACAGACTGGTTCATCAGTAAAATAAGTCTAAGGGCTGGAAGAAACAAAAAAAAAGCTTTTCCTCAGGCTCAGTATTCAGAAACATCAAATCTAATCTTTTTTTGGCAGCAGTCATGTCAGATTGAAATAATCACCTTGCTAAAATAAATCCAATTTCTTTCTCTACATCCACAAACATGTCTTTCGTTATTTCTG